>NC_133109.1:13438344-14038344 GCF_022965805.1 Primulina eburnea | reverse complement strand
TTTAGAACCATGATTAAAAACCCTCGAATTTCTTGGTTATTACGGTCAATTAATTTTAAAACTCTCTTTCACTCGATTGATGCAGATGTCACCATCTCGAGTTCAAAAGCACCATTTTTCAAGTCTTTATTTTTATCATAAACAACATTTATCGCTCCCCATTTTTCATCATCTCTTTTTGTTCCATGTCAAAGTATGGATAAAAAGCAAGATGGAGCTAATAATTACCAACCTTTGAAACACACACACACACACACACACACACATATATATATATATATATATAGATAAAAAGCAAGATGGAGCTAATAGTTACCTACCTTTGAAACACACACACACACACACACACATGTAATTAACACTACCTGCATTGCATGCATGAAACTTTTGAGCTTTTGTGTCACATGATGGTCATGCTTTATCTTCCTTGAAACATTGTAAATTTCATATACTTTGATTTGTGGCGAATTAGTTCGACGTATAAGTACCTCAAGAAAATGAAATTTTCATACAATTTTTTTTAAGATTAAATTTCAACGATCTTTCCCAATGCATTGTTAATTTTTTCATTAAATGTTTTTCGATTTATAAATAAAAGAAGGAAATAAGAAAAAATAATAATTAGTAACTAACACAATATTCTTTCCTTCAATAGGTATTAATTCTCTTGAGTACTGACAAAGCCTACTAGCTTCACTTTGTCTTGAGACAAAAGTACATACCCTTCAATACGACTGAATCTTATCTTGTCACCCAATATATATTTTTTCTCTCTGTTTTTTTAAGGGGAAGTTATTTAAAAATCCTCAATCATAATATTTCTTTGCATTCACTCCCTACCCACAAAATTGTGGTACTATTTCATACAAAATATGGTACACTTCATGTGGAAATGTGGTACACTTCATGTGGAAATGTGGTACACTTCATGTGGAAATGTGGTACTAAAAAAGTACCTAGGGACTGAAAACAAAGAAAAAAGGCGGCTGGGGACTGAAGCCAAATTTCCCGTTTTTTTAATCCTTACATGTGCCAAGATGGATCTAAAGAATCATAAGATTCTTAAATAAAATCAGTCATTTAATTTGTCACTCACACACGGGCGGAGTCACACTCATATATACTCGGACTTTAACCCGGGTGGTCTAATTTTTTAAAAAAAAAATTATATATAAATTTTGTATAATTTTGATATTATCATGGGTAAATCAATTTAAAATAGAGTTTAAAATTCTAGCTGAGTAGAACTATATTTCTGCTTTCGTCACTGCACTCACACATGGTTACTATTACTCTAACATGAAAACCTAAAAGCAGCAATATCCCCTACACTTTGATTTTGTAAGAAGATGTCAGTCACTTTTCACTTTATTCTTCATCATATACCCGTATAATACAAATTCTTGGTCACCCTTTTTTTATTGTGATGGAATTTTGTACTTATATGATTCATATTATAATTTAATTTTGCGATTTTAAATTTTTTTTAGCAATTGATGTGATTTATGATAGAGAATAATGTGGCACCTGCTCCTAAAATAACTATACTTTATATTCTTTCATGATTTTAAATAGATTATACTTTAACTAATATAGGGGGAAAGTGACATTAAAAAATTCTTTTTGTTCTAAAAAAATTTCAGTAGAGTTTCTCCATATTTTGAAATATTTAACAATACAATCATCAATGTAAAAGATGTTACAACCTAAAACTCAACCTAAGAAAACATATTTACATTACAATATGTGTACTATCCACATGTCTTACTAGCCACGATACTAATTAATATCGTACTCTTTTAAAACAACAGTTTCCTTTTGATTCATAGGACATTATTTTTTACATATAAATCATTATACATATATATATTCCTATCAACATAACAACAGAAGCGGTAACTATATCATGTCCTGTCCTCGTCGAGGCAAGACACCTGGAAAGCATCCATTGATAAACCGACTTCTTAATTATCTTAATCCATTACGTGATTCTTCAATACATGAGCTATATGAATTTATAAAGTCAGCAAGTTGGGCTTTATATATAACAATATGTATAGAAAGGGCATCGTAATCAACACGTGAACTAATGAAACCTTTGAAACATAGTATATTTATAACATGAAAGCATTCGTCAAGTTATATGGTGGCCATAAGCAACTATGAGTGATCACATGATCCATGTCTATAGTCATTATTGGCTGGCGTTTAATTTTCATCTTTCAGGTATTAACCATTCATTAATATTTTTAATGGGGTTTCTGTCATTCAGATATTAATCATTTATTCACAGTCCTTGTGACACAACTGTCACCGTAGTCAATTTTGCTAATTTTACCATATAACTTTCATATATCGTACTTTTCAATTTCCATAACATAAAAATGCTTACACAAAGCATTTCTATCAATATATAACAACGTCAAAAACAATTGTACTATGAATCATTAAAAATGCTTATTATTGTTAAATATATCCTTAAAAACTATGAATAGAACGGACATCATAATCAATACCAATACGTGATCAAACTAATGAATCCTTTGAAATGTTATACATTTATATCATGAAAGCAATCATCAAGTTATATGGTGGTCATAACCAACTATGAGTATTCACATAATCCATGTATGTAGTCATTATTGGCCAATAGCATAGTGTTGGTGACGTTTTCGTCTTTCAAGTATTAACCACTCATTCACAGTTTTTGTGGGGTTTCTGTATTTCAAATATTAATCACCTATTCAGAGTCCTTGTGACACAACTGCCACCGTACTCAATTTTGTTCATTTACCATATAAAAATCATGATGAAAATCATAATATTCTCATGTATTGCACAAATGAACAAGTCCAACTTACAATCAAAGCTTAAGAACAGAGGTTGAAGCGATTTTTCTTGATCCTATGTTGTCAAAGACTTAATAACCTGAATCAATATCACCATGTTCAAGCTATAATTCTAAAATACATATTCCATGGTTTGCTTATCAAGAACCCATTAGTTGAAGGAAAACTTACATTCCTAGGTTGCAATTTCTTTGTAGAACTCGATCATACCTTCAACCCAAGGTGTAGATGGATGTTTGTGGTTTATCCTAGGAAGAAATGAAGAACCTTAGCTTTCCTCTCGCCCACTTGGTGTTTGGAAAGGGATAAATGGTCTAAAAATGAAGAACCTTAGCTTTCTTCCTTCATGTGTGCTGGACGCCCCCCTCGAATTTTCTTGTTTTTGTTCTCTTTTATGCTTTCCAAATTATTCTCATGTCATTTGTTTTCCCCACTCTATTATCATATTCATCAATCACCTTCTATACTCCATCAAACATGTCCCGAATTCGCCTTATTACAATCACCAACATTCATCACCTAAATCCTCGATATTCATCACCTCCATATCTTTCAATATCACAATAGGTTTACACATCTTCATTTTAATATCAATGTATTTCTATCAATTCAAGTACATATATAGTCAAAGCAACTATATTTCATATCATAAAACGATACTAAATGCAAATCTTAAATTTATCGTAATGAACATTTTAATCTCGATCGTAACATAGCCATATCAAGGTAATTAGCAATGAGATCATTTGTAGGAATGATCGGACAATACAATTCTCCCCAAGGGGCTAGAAACGATATTCGAGTTTACCCTTCTTGGTTCTGAATATGTGTCCAAATTGTAGAGGTTGATATTGGCGTAAAATCAAAAAAAAAAAAAAAAAAATTATTCATTTGGCTGATTTTGTCTCCTCTATCCTATGGTGAAACAGTAGAAAAATATACAGATCGCCTCGTGCTTTAAACAGTTCTAGAGAAACCATAAGATTACCTTTTCACTTATTTCTGAATCTGATGCTTCTTTTTTCCACTTTATTTGTGAATCAAAATAAATCCAACAGCCCCAATTATTGACTGATAAAAGATCAAAGATTGTTATCAAACTTTACCTCCCCTAAGGTCGTCGGAGAATTAAAACGAGAGGAAGACAAGAAGGAACAAATATTTAACATGTTCTAGACAGCGAAATATGAACTTCTAAACAATAACACACAAATTTCTAAATTACTTTACTTCTCTCGATTAAAATTGTAATTTTAACATTTTTCTTATCACAGGACTCGTACGCTTTATGCCGCGTTTTCAAGAAAAACGGGTTGTGTTCTGACGTAGACGACCAGCAAGGGCAGCCTAGTAATATCCCATTGCTCGACTACTCGCAAGGAGTCGTCGTCACAACCGAGATCGAAACAATGTCACCCGAGTTTCCATTGGCATCATCTTCCACCATGTGCATGGAAGAAGAAGACAGAGATGATTCATGGATGCAGTTTATTACAGATGATGTGTGGTGTGGCGAAGAGGGGTCTCGAATTGCTTTCGCAAACTAAGACAAAAGAAGTGATTGGTTAATTGAAAACACTGCTTTAGTCATTTTGCATGCACTGATTTTCTGTACTTGTACTTAGAACTTGAACTTCTTTGTATACTTCTGTACATGCCAGGCTTTGTAACGGCTCTACAGATTCGGGGTGGGGTCTTTCAAAAAAATTACCTCACCATTTTATAAAGTTATCTATTGGGTTTTACTTGAAGATTAAAGGGTATGTACTCATTTCAATTTAGTTGTTACTTTTGAAGAGATTGTGTTCATATTTGGTGGGATGCTCGTGCTCGCAGCACGTATATATACATATAACACACACTTATGAGTGTATATATATGTGAAGTACAATACTAATATCCTTTATATCCCAAAGGCAATGCTCAACAAGTACTTAAGGTGATGCTCAATACATACTTAGTTTCAAATTTCATATAAACGAAAACATACTTTTAACACCCATTTCTCATAGGCTTTCTCCTTGAAGAAACGCATGAACACTAGCAAGCCATGTATCACACAACAAAGATAGAAATACTCCAAGCTATGTTGACTACAGATGAATTTGCAGGGAAGCAACAGTAATGGGTTTATTTCATCCTAGTCATGTGGCATTACCCCATGATAGGATAGGATGAATGACCAAAATTTGCCCATGCATATATAGGACCCGCAAGACCCATCTTTTTTTTTAAATTGTATATGTAGCAAAATCTTACCCGTTGAAATGACGTGAGGATAATGCCCACGTAATTAAGATATCATCTACCGCAGTAATGTCACGAACTTCGTTTGCATGTGTTTTTGAGTCAAACAAGAACGTATAACACATTCCTCTATATATTATGGACAAGTCCCACCTTTGGGTGACAGACTGACGGATTCATCAAGATTCTATGGTTAATATCAGACAATAGGAGAGTCTATATTTATTGTGCTTGGATCAAAGGATTTGTATATGAAGAAATATTTGGCGGAAGATTTGAAATAACTTCATACTGAGCTTCAAAAAATAATTATTTGACATTTGAAATTCATTATCGATTTGCTTAAACAAACCAATTGACTTATTATTTATTTTGAAATCCCTACCATCGAATTAATCAATCCAAATGCAACCTTAAATTCATATGTTAACAGAAACCTTCCACTGTTGGTATTCCACCCTGCTCAACACGAATGAACTGGCATTTTGGTGGCCTCCACCTCCATATTCCTGCAAACAAGTTGATCATTTTTATGGTGAATTACTATTGCAACGTAACATTTTACTCCAAGGTAAAAATATGAAGGTTCGGAATGTGTAAAGAACCTGTGATATGAGGGTGGTATCCTCATCATCGACACTCCTTAGGCTGATCTTCAAAAGTTGGTCATTCAGGAGCTCGGGTACTCGGTATACAACAGCTCCAATTCCCCTGAAGATGATCATGATATTCATGAACTTTAACACCATTTTGCAATTGCGCCATAAACAAAAGCAAGTCAGCATTTCTGAACCCTTCTGACCAACATATGATGGTTCCATATATGAATTGCTATTGAGGAGTAATAATTGCATTGTAGTTCTGCATGGCTGTCTTGGTGGCACGGCAAATAAAATGTTATTTTTAGGTTGCTACACAGTTTATATAATCTATGTTATCTTGTTCCTAGTAGTTATGATTTAGGCATGGTACAACGGCACCCATTTGGACATACAATTAATATCAGAGTAAAGTTCATGAGTTTGATTCAATGACCTGGAGTTAAAAGCAACGATCAACCATTGATGATCAATAATTGCCCTACTGACTTAAGTGACTATATAGCAATTAAAAAATGGATTTTGAATTGTTGTTCCACGATAGCGACAGGCATTAGAAGCTACACTTGCAATTCATAATACTTCATCAAACATCCCAGAAACTATCCAAGGCAAGAATATCATGTGTAGTGGCTTTTACAACCATGTCGTTACACTTTTATTCTTCACAATGAAACATTGTAGTAGCAACTTCCGATTGCTAATTTCTTAGGTAATTTGTGTTACATTGATCATTTCAGGTATGAGGCATCAAATTATAGACCACTCAAATTCACATGCTGGCAAGTATACAGTAGAACTTCTGAAATCAGATGCATACATTATTTGGTCCTTTGGATTCAAACACTTTACTATAACTAATAATTTGCATGATATTTATTACATAGTGGGAGAGAAAAGTTAAATGCAAAAGAAAAAAAAAACCTACAAAACCAAAACCAGCGTGTCATTGAAGAGTTGAAGATTGGAAAACTGCAAACCTCAAGTTCATTTCGCGGCTTTTATTAGCTAATTGATTTCCGAGCTCACTTCGTAATTCGTATACAGAATCTGCATTGACAGCCTAGAGGCAGAAAAATGAGAACCGCCATTTACGCTTATATATAGACCATTTATATATGCTGCATGCACGCACACATGCATAAACATATAAAACATAAGATTCCTCAAGGATGATAAGGTACATCGTTCAATGCAGTACAAGACTAAAACAATTCATGCATTATTACCTTTCCGTTCTTAATAAATCCTATTTCTAGCATATTCTTTGATAATGTTTGGAAATGTTTAGGGTATTTCCAAAATAATTTCCTAAAAGGTAATTCAGAAATTTAGTTGGGGCATGTGGCGTATGTTTCGTTATGTTCTCGGACGGAATATTTTCTATCATGGAGGTCAAGTATTTGGAATGTCGCATACAATTGGCGGCGATGTAGTTATTTTGAAGTTTGAAAAAAATATCTACAATACATAACAGAATTATTTTTTGGAGTAATAAAACCAAAGTTAAAATAATACAATGAGGAAATTTAAAGTAAGGTCTGAAAGTAGTTTCCCAGAAATATAAACAAACATATGCTTTTCCTTTTTTCTATTTGCTTGCCAACAACAGTGCTCCCTGTTCCAAAATATGCTTCCATTTTCACAATGCTCCAACCCTAGGTTCCGGGCATGGGGATAGCAACCGAGTAGGTCTGTGGGCCCCGCCCTGAAACCCAACACATCCAATCCGGGTTGGACACGCTAAAAATTACATGATTTTATTAATTTTAATCACAATGCAATAAAAAAACGTACAAAATTAATTAATCATCAAAGTCATTTTCCAATTTTATATCAAAAAAATATTATCACAAGTTAACATCTATTGATTTATACTCAACTCATGACAAAAAATATATAATTATATATTTCAAATTAAACATATGAACTATGATTAGGGATTAAGCTATTTGTTATTCAATATAATAAAAACTATATATAGATCATAGTTGTCAAAGGTGGGCGCCACCAGCCGTGAACGTTGCCCAGGCTCAACGATTCACTAAGCGCGCCTGGGCTCGCTTTGGAAGGGCACTCGGGCGCACCTTAGGCGCGTCTGAGTTAGCTTGTTTTAAAAAAATTCAAAAACAGAGAAGTTGCATTTTCTGTTTTTTTGTTAATTAGTAATTTTAAAGACAAAAGGCACAACCCCAACCCCAAACCCTAACAGCCCAAGTCCACAACGTAAAAAAGAAAGGGGAGCGGCAGGAGCAAATCGAATAAGAGAAAGGCAGAAGGCTGCAGTGAAGAATGAAGTGCAGCGGCAACGTGGAGAAGAGAAAGCCCAGCAGCAACGTGCAGAACGTACGATTTTTTATTATTCAATGGAAGAAGATGAACTTGATTTGGATGATTGAAGAATTTTAATCATGTTCCTTATTACTATGAACTTATTAATTATTTTTTCTTTTGTGTGACATTGTGACTTAATTATTTTATATTTTAATATATTTATTCTAAGATAAATATTTTCTTTTGAAAAATAAAAAATGTGTATCTTGCTTCGGTAACGCGCGCACCTCAGGCTCCATAGCCCTTGTGTGCCACGGTGCGCCCTTGACAACTATGATATAGATTATTAATAACATATAAACATGTATAGTATGGAATACATATATAGATATTTATATAATGGCGAGCCGGGTCCGGGGGGAGGTTTAATAAATTCCAGAACCCGCCCCGGGCCCGCTTAACGGAGTCTAACTCGTCCCATTAATATCACCCGGCCCATTGTCCTCCCTATATGGACACAAGCACAAAGTATTAATGACTTTTCTGGAGCTAAGGCCAAATGAAGGCCTGAATTCACTTGATCAGCATGCCATAAAGCTCATAGAATAATAAGCCAATGATAAAATGTCTTAGCAGAAGAATTAACATAAGATTGACAAAGAATGGAAATTACATCAGCTACTGAAAGCCACTATGTTGAAGTAATAAAAATAAAAAACAACAATAAATTACCAGGCAATGCCCAAAAGCTCCACCACCAAGTGCAATTTCCTCTGACTGCTTTAGAACCTCATTAATAAGCCTCTGTTTTTTTGCCAAACTTGACATACCTCGACGTATAACAGAGTCGAGGTCTAATGAGAGCAACTGACAGTATGGAAAAATGAAACATAATTCTCTAAGATCGTAGAGGAAAACATGCAATATTGAGTGCGAATAATGTGATGACAGCATTAATATTAAAAGCAAAAATACGATGACAGCAGTACATATAGATGGAAACTGTAGCTAATTAATTGACACTATTACAATTTATGCTGAATGAAACATGCATGTCTGGATGCATAGAAGTAAAGGCGGTTGTAACTGCGACGGATACCTACTATGGAAAACATTAAATAATTATAACTTGAAACGAGAAAAAAATGTAAATAAGAGTGACCAGCCGCTAATCTAAAACAGACCAAGGGCAAGCAAATAAGCTCAAAAACACATTCATTTTTCACAAAAAATATTGATTTGATAGTGGTTTTCTTGCATGCTATTGCTCTATAGTTCTCACGGGAAGATTATAAAAAGTGAATATTTATCTTCAGTTGGTCGTGCCACAGATGGAAGGGACACACTCCATTAAAATTTACAGAACAGAACAGAACAAATTTGCACACGACTATCACTCCCTCCACTTCAGAAAGAAGAATCTCTGCTTAAAAATGAACGAGTAGATGTCCAAACCAAATCCGTACAGCTATTTTTTATGTTTTAAGTTCATCCAACTAATGCTATTATCACCAAGATATCTTCACGTTTCCAAATTATACAGTTTTGTACAACCCACTATGCCAGCAAATCTTAGTTTGAGGCAGATTTTATAAACCAAAACACAGTTCAATAATATGTTTTTAAATCCTATATTTCACTATTATTATTAAGATTCCGACGATCATTTAATCAACCTTTTTGCACAAAAACATGTGCCTGCCCAATATAAGCTGCATGATGCATGTATTAATGATCATGAAAAGAATGCTGCAAAACAAAGGACACCTGTTGGAACAATTTGGGGTTTAAACTGAAATCAAACTCAAGGTTCAAATCCTTCAAACCACTGCTAAATGCTTTACTATGGGGAAGGCGCCACCTCCATAAATCTCCATCTTCGATGTATTCAAATATTCTCCTCATTCGCCGAAATTCAGCCAAGGCACAATCTTTATTAAAGGGGACGTCCCCACACAAGATTTTCTCCATGAAATAATCATAAGCTATAGTAGCTCCACTCCTCTCCATATCTAACACTTTAATCTCGTTTGCACTAATTGGTGCTGCCGAACCCAAGATCTCAAGTGTTGTCTTGTGATGATCTAATACCACAACCCTATATAGCAAATTAACAAAGGCATAATCAAACAGTCAAAGAAATGCAATATCCCTGAATTTCATAGCATTATTCAGATCAACTTCCTTTTCAGAAAGAGATTATTTAATTTTAAAGTTTCAGATTGGCACCACAAAAAAGTGTCAGAAAATATAGGACCAAATGCTTGTTAACTGTCACTAAACCGAAAACTATAGTTGGACAGCAATCAAAACACCGTATATTAAAAACAGTATACTATCAGCGACAATATAGTTTCCCCAATAATCCATCACTCAACAAGTGCACCACTTATAAGTCATGGAAATTGTCCTAAAAAGACGCAACTCAACCAAGAACAGAACTTACGTAATCTAATCGAGAAGGGAATAATAAACCACCAAAGGAACTGATCTTGAGCTATATGATAAACACAATATTTAGCGAACACCATTACTCTACCAGCATCAAGAGAAATAATAGAAATAAAAAGGATATGAAATTTGCCTTTCAACATTTGAAGATAGCTTCTGAAAGAAACCCGGAGGACCAACAAAATCCAGGAGGTACACAGCGTCAATTTTATGTAGGGGTAAATCCTCTAATCTGCAACAAAATAAACACCTTTAATTCATCTCAATGAATACATAATAACGGAGTTGTGCGCCGGAATGTGCGAAGAAGTTAGACCTGAGAGGAGAGTAAACGGTGTTTGGAAAGAATAAAGGTGGAGGATTGGTCACAGTTGAACAGTGCGTGAAGTAAAGATGAGCTGCCAAGGCGGCGAAGGCACCATCGGGGCAAGGGTAGTGATATAAGACGGCTGATTTCTTCATCGCCGCCGCCATGGTACCCGCGGCCGACAGGAAAAAACTCCTTACTTATGATTATTTCTTTATTTATATTAATAATCATAATTATATATATATATATATATATATATATATATATATATATATATATATATATACACACACGTGTGAAAAATGAGTATTATAATACTTGTATTGAAAATAAAGACTTGAAATTATTGAATGTTGAAAATAAGAATTGTAAATATTGAAAAATTATGTGTGATAATGTATATAATGATGTATTTATTTTTGGATTATTTCCAAAAAAAATATATAAATAGGTCTCTCAATTTGTGAAGAAAAACACAATTGAGTAGACAAAATTTATAAAGTGTGTAGTTTAATATATTTTGTGCTTTTAAGATTTTTATTTTTTACAGTAAATTTTTACTTTTAACACGTCAGCACGATACTCGAAAGTTCGGGTCTCCATATTTTTACAAGCTCCAAAACACAAGAAAAAGATAACAATATTCAAAAGTAAGAATATTTATTTTAACGTTTATTTACTTTTATTGTGTATATATTTAATATATAATATCATGTTATATTATTACACTGCTTTTATAATTTTATTGTGTGACTGTTTATTAACATAAAGTTTACATATACATACATTTATTTTTTAAGATTCTGTAACGATCATAAACAGCTAGTTTTTACCTATAAATATGATTTACAAATATATTCAATCACTCCAAACTTATTTTCCTCCCTAAAAAATTTCTTAATCAAAATTTTCGAAGAAGAAGAAGATGGTTCTTTCAAGATTATTTTGTATAATTATTTTGGTTATTATACACACTAGTCTTGTATTTATCACAGAATATCCGCCTCGTATCTTTTCTTTACTTTTAAGAATGTTTGAACTTATAAATTATCTGTTATTTTGTATTGCCATTTAATAAATCTATAACTTAACTAATAAAATGTATTGTTATTTTTATACTACCACCATGTCAAATTTGGTAAAACTCGAATTTTTTGCGCTCGACATTACGGGAAAAAATTATATGATATGAACTCTCGATGTAGAAATACATATTGAGTCATTGCGTCTGAGTGAGACCATTAAAAAAATGGTATTTCATCATCACAAGGAAAAGCAAAAGCTATGATATTTTTCCGTCGACATCTTGATGAAGGATTAAAATGTGAATATCTCATTGAAAAAGATCTCATGGCTTTATGGAAAGGATAAAAGATAGATTTGAACATATCAGAGAAGTTATACTTTTGACCTCCCGTGATGAATGAAATATGTTAAGATTCCAAGATTTTAAGAAAGTCGGTTATTACAATTTGACGATGTATCGAATAATCTCGCAATTAAAGTTTTGTGGCATGAGGTTACAGAATCGAAAATGCTTGAGAAAACATTTTCCACTTTCCACGTATCAAATATAACTCTACAGCAACAATATAGAGTGCGTGGATTTGCGAGATATTCTGAACTTATCGCATGTCTTCTTGTTGCAGAAAAGAACAACGAGCTGCTCATGAGAAATCATCAGTCTCGACCCACTGGATCAACATCATTTCTAGAAGTAAATATTGTAAGTAAAAATGAATTTAAACCTGGAAATCAAAATCAAATTCAAAAACAAGGTTTTGGTCGAAGTCGTGGTCGTGGACATGAAAGTGGTCGTGGTCGTGGTCGCGGCCGTAGTTTTGAAAACAATCGAGATAGTTACTTTTATAACTCATCTCAAAAGGGCGTCACGAACCATCCACTGCAAAGGCATCATGAGAACATGAGAGTTAATGAAAATCACTCAAAATGATTTGAAAGTTCTTGTTTTATATGTGGCACTTTAGGACATTGGTCTCGTATTTGTAGATCCCCTGAGCACCTTTGTAACGACTATGGGCTATCCTGATCTTGGGCTCCCTCGGGGGACTTTTCCCATCCTAGGTTCCCACTAGGGCCATTTCTCTCACAAGCTTTCCCATGCGCCATTACTCATAGAACTTCTCCAGTCCCATGCACTGGTACCAGGATTTCTGCCATGACCTATATAATTCCAGGAGGTCTTGGGTTCGAATCCTGGGAAGGTAAAAGCTCTAGTGTCTGGGCTGGAGAAGTTCTATGAGTAATGGCGCATAGGAAAGCCCGTGAGGGAAAAGGCTCGGTGGGAACCCAAGATGAGACAAGGCCCCAGAGGGAGCACAAGATCGGGATAGTTCATGGTCGTTACAAATTGTAAGCTCTGTAAAGAATCAATAAAGGAAAAAAAAAATACCAACTTCACTGAACACAGTGACCGTTTGAGTGATTCAACTCATTTTGATGCTGCAGATTTTCTAAATGATTTCTCTAAAAATGATCAATATATTGGTTGAATTGAAATGTAAAATATTTTATTTTTCATGTGCTCATATGTTAATGTTTTATTGTATAATTATGATATGCCTTATATTTTTCAATAAATTACATATGTATTGTCAGTAATTTTTTTCATTACATATTTTTTTTAAGTTCAAATATGAAAACTGCTATTAACAAAGCTAAACAAGGAACTAATCTCATGGAAGTTTGTATACCTGATAGTGGTACAATGCACAATATTCTCTGAGATAAAAGATATTTCTTAGAATTAAAACCAACAAAAACAATGGTGAATACAATATCAGGTCCTGTAGACTTGATAAAAGGTTGTGATAAAGCGCATTTTATGATACCTAATGGTACAAAATTTCTGATAAATGATGTTTTGTATTCACCACAATCGAAAATAAATTTGTTGAGTTTTAATGACATATTTTCTCATGCGTACGATACTCATACAATAAATGAAGGAAATGAAAAATATATATGTCTTATCACATATAAATCAGAAAAGAAATATGTAGTTGAAAATACACATGATCAACAATGATGCAAGAATTATAGAAAATATATATGGTCATCTGCTGTAAGACCTGAAAATCTTTCAAAATTATAAGTTTCAAAGCAAAGCATGTTCTCTTTGAAAACTTATTATAAGACCGTCGCCAACTAAAATCTAAACTAAATCACCTATGTTTCTTGAACGTATTCAGTGTGATATTTGTGGGCCAATTCATCCGCCATGTGGATCATTTAGATATTTTATGGTATTAATCAATACATCCAGCAAATGGTCACATGTATGTTTATTATCAACTCGGAATGTGGCATTTGCAAGATTACTTGTTCAAATAATAAAATTGCGGAATCAATTTCTCGATCATATAATCAAGAAAATTGGACTTGATAATGCTGGTGAATTTACTTCCCAGACTTTCAATTATTATTGTATGTCAATGAGAATCACTATTGAGCATCATGTTGCTCATGTACATACACAAAATGGATTAGCTAAATCATTAATTAAAGTCTACAACTGCTTGCTAGACCAATGATTATGAAAATAAAACTCTCTGTTTCTATATGGTAACATGCAATTTTACATGTTGTTGCATTAATTCGCATCAGACCAAGTACATATCATAAATACTCCCCATAGCAGCTTGTCTTTGGTAAAGAACCAGACATTTCTAATCGGAGAATTTTTGGATGTATGGTATATGTGTCTATTGCACCGCCTCAACGAACAAAAATGATACCTCAAAGAAAGATCGGAATTTATGTTGATTATGATAGACCATCAATTATTCGATATTTGAGCCTCAGACAGGCGACGTGTTTACAGCACGTTTTTCTTATTGTCATTTTAATGAGGAAATCTTCCTAATGTTAGGCGGAGAAAAGAAACATATCAAAAGAAAATTACATGGTATATATCATCATTGTTACATCTGGATCCAAGAACTAAACTGTCACGGCACAGCCCACTTGTGATATTGTCCGCTTCGGCCGAGGCCTCACGGCTTTAAAACGCGTCACAAGGGATTGTTATACGCTCATTTAAATTATCAGCATCTCTCCCATTGTTTAGCGATGTAGGATTTCACCTAAGGGCCTTCACCTCCCCTTTCGGGACTCGACGTCCTTGTTGCGGTTTGCCCCACCATCCTAAACCCACACGAAGTCGCTCTGATATCAAATATCACGGCACATCCCACTTGTGATATTGTCCGCTTCGGCCCGAGGCCTCACAGCTTTAAAATACGTCACAAGGGATTACTACACGCTCATTTAAATGTCCATCATCTCTCCGGTTGTTTAGCGATGTGGGATTTCGCCTAAGAGCCTTCAACCCCCATTTCTGGACTCAGCGTCCTCGGGTCGTGAGGCCTCGGGTGGAAGCGGAAAATATCACAAGTGGGCCGGACCGTGACATTTAGTATCAGGGCGACTCCGCGTTGGTTTGGGATGGTGGGACAAACCTCAACGAGGACGCTAAGTCCCAAAAGGGAGGGGTGAAGGCCCTTAGGCAAAATCCCATATCGCTAAACTACGAGAGAGATCATGGGCATTTAAATGACGTGTAGCAACTCCTTGTGACGCGTTTTAAAGCCGTGAGGCCTCGGGCCGAAGCAGACAATATCACAATTGGGCTGAGCCGTGACATAAACAATGTGAAAAAGATGTGCATAAAATTGTGCACTTGCAAAGAATTGCAAATCAAATGTTAGATGCATTTGCAGATACAAAAGGGGTCACTAAATCATATATACATGTTGTCAATGTCTCTGCTCGAATTAAAATTCTAAAGAAACAAATTGACGACACTCATGATGTCATTAATTGCATGAAGCGTGGAAGGACCAATCGGTTTCAAGGATAAAAATCCTCGAAAAAGAAAAGGCATAGAGAAACGCGATGATCACAAATAGAGAATGATATTCCAGCAGAAATACATGCTGATGAAAATGTTTCGTCAGAGCCACAAATTTATAAGAATCGTGAAATCTATATCAATTGTATTAATACTGGAAAAAATAGAACCGAAAAGATATAAAAGAAATTGATGAAATATTATCTTACAATATAGAATTTGACATCATAAATGAAAATTAAGATCGTGAATCAAAATATTTTGGTGAATGTAAAAATCGACAGGACTGGATAAAATGGAAAGATGTCATCCAGGTTGAATTGGATTCGCTAAATAAACGTAATGTTTTTGGGGCTATAGTCCTTACACCTGAAGGTGTAAAACCTGTTGGGTATAAATGGGTGTTTATTCGAAAGAAAATGAGAAAAATAAAATAGTAAGATATAAAGCTCGACTTGTTGCACAAAGTTTTTCTCAAAGGGCTAGAATTGATTATGAAGAAACATATTCTCCTGTTATGGATGGAATTACGTTTCGGCATTTGATTAGTTTAGTGGTATCTGAAAATTTGAAAATGCGTCTTATGGATGTTGTCACAGCTTACTTATATGAATCACTCGATAGTAAAGCAATCCGGCCGAATGTGGTATAATCGGCTAAGTGAACATTTAATGAAAAAGGGACATGTAAACAATTAAATATTCCCTTGCGTTTTCACTAAGAAAATAATATCCGGATGCGTAATTACTACTGTATATATTGATGATTTAAACATCATTGGAACAAATAAGGAAATTCAAGAAGTTGTGTCGTACTTGAAGGAAAAATTTGAAATGAATGACCTTAAAAAAACAAAGTATTGCCTGGATTTACAAATTGAACAAAAAAAATGTGGAATATTTGTTCACCAGTCAAATTATACAGAAAAGATCCTTAAAAGTTTTAATATGGATAAATCAAATTTTTGAAGTACTCCAATGGTTGTTAGATCATTAAACATAGAAAATGATCCATTTCGTCCATGGGAAGATGATGAAGTTATTCTTGGTCCAGAAGTATCATATCTAAGTGCTATTGGTGCTCTTATGTATCTTGCAAATTGCACAAGACCTGGTATATCTTTTGCTGTAAATTTATTGGCAAGATTTAGCTCATATCCAACAAAAAGACACTGGAACAGAATTAAACATATATTCCATTATCTACGAGGAACGAAAGACTTGGGATTTTTGTATTCAAAGATACCAATCAAAGTATAATTGGTTATGCTATTGCTGGATATTTATCTAATCCATACAAGGCTCGTTCCCAAACCAGATATGTATTTACTCGTGGAGTCATGCAATTTCTTGGCATTCACAGAAACAAACACTTGTAACAACTTCATCAAATCATGTCGAGATTATTGCACTACATGAAGCAAGCTGTGAATATGTGTGGCTAAAATCAATGACCGAACATATCCAAATCTCATGCAGATTATCATTCGACAAGAAGCATGTGATACTATATGAAGATAATGATGGTGTTACTCAAAAGAAAGAGGGATACATAAAAAGCGATAGAACTAAACATATTTCTCTTAAATTCTTCACATTCACCCAAGAGCTTGAGAATAATAAAGATATTGATATTCGTTACATTCAATCAAGTAAAAACTCATCATATCTCTTCACAAAGTCACTTCCTACGACAATATTCAGAAATCATGTTTATAAAATTAGGATGCACAATCTACGAAATTTGTCAAGAATTGTTCGTGTTAACACGAGTGGGAGTTTACGTGACTGAACTCTTTTTCCCTTACTATGGTTTTTATCCCAAAAGGTTTTTCCTAGTAAGGTTTTTAATGAGGCAGTATAAAAACACGTAATGAAGACAATCATTATATCACGATCATCATCACAAGGGGGGTGTTGAAAATAAATAGTTGAAATTATTGAATATTGAAAATAAGAGTTGTAAATATTGAAAATTAGTGTATGATGATGTATGTAATGATGTATTTATTTTTGGATTATTTCCAAAAAAAATTATAAATAGGTCTCTCAATTTGTGAAGAAGAACACAATTGAGTAGACAAAATTTTACAAAGTTTGTAGTTTAATATATTTTGTGAGTTTAAGAATTTTATTTTTTAACATAAAATTTTACTTTTAACAATTTGCGTTATTGCCTATAACACTTTGGTCCGACTGAAAATATTTAATTATTTTTTCAGACTCGACGGATCAAACTCGATAGGTTGTTATATTTTTTTTTAAATGAACAGTCATGATCAATGGATCAAGTGGTCTTTGGAGATCAACGACCACGATCATCAATCAGGCGAAGTTGAACCATCAAATTGGCCTTTAATGGAATTTTTTCTAAATATTTTTTTAAAAAAACTTGGCCTTTATTTTAATTTTTCTATAATAAAAAACGGCCATATTTTGTGGGTGTTAATGATCAACAGTCACAATGATGTGATTATTGTGCAATGGTTGGCCCAGACGAAGGAACGAATTTTAATTTTTTTTATTTTATTTTTCGAATTCAACCCTAAAATACCCTCACTTCTTTCATTTTTTCATATAGTTCTCTCTCGATTCTCAATTTTTAATTATCAGTTCAAGCTTTGTTTCTTCATTCACAAAATATATATGGTCGATAATTGGCAATTATTCATTTATTTTCCTAGTTACTTCAATATTATTTTTTATACAAAATGCGGTTCAAGACGTAGTGGTATGAACAAAGGAAAGAGCATCATGTCCAAGTTTAAGGATCGTGATTTTCCTTCATTTAATGTTGACGAATATAATCTTGAATTTTTCGATGAGGAGCAAAATCAACAACAAGGGACGACCCAACAAACACATCATCAACCAAGTCAACAAAGCATGAGCAATCCAACGATACCTAACACTCGAACTGTGTCTCGCCATGCATCTAATATATTCACCAAACATTTCGATAATGTGATGTTTGTCTCTTGCGATTTGCGAGCCAAATGCAAATTTTGTTCAAAAGTTAAAAATGACAACAAGGAGGTGGTTATTGAAATTTAATGCGGCACATCGAGAAAAATCAACATGTAGAAATTGGTATTGACAATTCTCAAACTCAAATGTCGACATTCTCGCCTCAAATAGATTATGATTCTCAACTATTTCAATATTTTGAACTTAAATTTAGAGGAAAACGGCTAGATATTATGTGATTGAACAATTTTCTTTTAGTTTTTGTGATAAATTATCATTGCTTTCAACAAGTGCAAATCTTTCTATTAAACATATCACATAAAATACAAAAAAAAAAATGTACACTTAAAAAATTAGTTTGTGAACAAATTCACTAGTAGAAAAATCGGATTTTACTTCGGCAGGCTGTATTTCGGCAATAATAATTTACGAAGTAATACATTACCAATAACTTCAGTAATAACACAAGCGAAGTAAAATAATATATTTTACTTCGGATGTTTAAAAACACGGGTTTCACTATTTTTTATTATTATATTTTACTTCGATATTTCAATGTTGATGAAGTAAAAAAGAAGAAAAATAAGTTAATGCCGAAGTAATAAGATGAACCACGCTGAACATTTGGTGAGGGTTGACAATTTGCGACGGTTTTTAACCGTCGCCGATCTAGTCAGCTACGGTTTGTAAAACTTCTGTCGCTATTTGCGACGGTATTTCAAAATCCGTCGCTGTTAGCGACGGATATTTTAAAAACTGTCGCTGAGTTATATAGATTATATCATATATCTTTCATAGACGAGCTCATTAACGCGCCTCATTTTCCACTCACCGCCATTCTCGCTTCGAACCGCCAAAACCACCGCCGTTCAACTCACCGAGAGAGAAGCAAAACACCACCACCACCACCGTAAGTCTGGTTATTCCGTCCTTGATGTAAAAAAAATTCATCTACTTTTGAAATACAGTGATTTTTTCCACTTGGTTTCTTGTTTGCTCTCAAAATTTGCTAATTTGAGTTGAATAAACCATGTGATTTACAAAAGCATTTCGATAAACATTTTGCTCTTAACTTTTGTTTTGGACTGATTTATTTGAATTATATTGTAGAAGCATGTGCGCATTGTTCTTTGCAATTTAATTACTTTGAGCTATTCTGCACTGTTATGCAGATTAGCAAATGCTACCTAATTAGATTATTTGCTTTAAAGAACCCTTCTTGTACCTGCTTCCCTTTGATTTCATCTTCTTTCATTCTTACTCTTACCAAATTTTTGGAACTTCAGCTTTTGGTGAAAAAATTGATTGCAAGTTTTAATATTCTGGTTGTTTGGATTTAGAAGCTATAAGAATGAACAAGTAGACTTTTAAAAGGAACCGAGCAGAATTCAAACTTTAGCTATTACCACATCTTTTCTCATTCTTACTTTTCCACTAAGCACTAAATTATCATTTTATTTCTTGTTAGTCATTGTCTCCGTCGATTTTTTTTTTTGTTTTTCTAACTTATATGCATCTGTGTAGTCTTCTTTTGTTTGTTAGTCAATAGGTAGTCTCCTTTCGTTTTTTTTTTGCGCTCAACAAATTAAATTGAAAATGACATTATTAAATGTAATATTTTCAGGTTTGGATCAAATTCATTGTTATATATTTCTGGTATTTTGCTGTATTGAAATGGATAAATCTTGGATTCACTCGGATAGAAGGTCAAAACAGTACGAGGAGGGTGTGGAACTGTTTATCAGAGGTTGTTTAGAAAATCCCCATATTGATCCCAATTTAATTCATTGTCCTTGTTGCAAATGTAAAAATCTTAAAAAAAGACCAGCTAAGTCCATTCGAGAGCATCTTTATTTCCATGGTTTTAGTCAAAATTATGTGAATTGGATTTGGCACGGCCGCACGGCACTTCAAATACGAAGGTTGTATGTCTCTGAATTTTGATTTCAATTAAATTATATTCACCTCCATATAAAAATATATCATGTCTTTTTGTTCTTGAAAGGGGAAAAAATGTCACCTGGCTGTAAAAGAACGCGAAAACGTGGTGGCTTATGGCACAATAATATCAGAAGGAGGTCTAAATGTTACGATTCACCATGTTCCACTTGGGGAAGAGAACTTCAAGGTATCTATTGATGTTGTCTTAGATGAAAAAGCACATCTTCCGATCCCAATTAAGTTTGGACCAACAATCATCAATGATGCTGTTGGAGTCATTGTTGGTTGGCCTAAAGAGTTGGTTATTTTTCCAACAACAAAGGTACTTTTGGCTTTCATTTGACTTTGTGTTTGCAAATGTCACATATGTTGCTCGAACAATGTTTTATTTTAAAATACTTGTCTAAATAATATTTTAAATTGTAGAGGAAAGGGAAACCTCAATCATCTGTGCTTGCGGACGTTCCTGGTCAGCGCGACAATTTCAAAGAAATTGAGAAAACATTACCCATGTCGTGCAAGTATGTCTACTCTCATGTTGTTCGATTGCTGAATGAATCGGATACCATATGCATTGAGTTTGAGGACGCTATGTTTGGACGTGCTAAAAGCATACGGTTGCTGAAGGAAGATATTGTACGCTTTATGGAGATAAGGGAGATAGGTGCCAGACAAATTTTAGTTTACATGGGGTATATATAATGTCTAACTTACAATATTTGTGCATTTATATAATATTTTTTGTGGTACTTGTTCATATTTTGAAAATTTTCTAAACGATATATTTGTGCATCTATATCATGCAGTCACCTCTACAAAGATTTGAAGAAAAAAGACAAGGCTGATTATTTTTCGTTTGTGGATCCCGATAATATACCTACATGCCCGATTGGCACAGATGGCCGTGACTTATCACAACATATTGCTGACCAGTTGGAAGCAGTGTGTAGAGATATCATCTGTCTCATCCCATACAACACTGGGTAAGAATTTAGTTATTTATAGATTTCTACTTCATGGTAGTCAATGCTGTAATTTCATTTTTTCAGGTACCATTGGATCTTGATAATCGTCAACGAAGATAAGAATATGATATATTTATTGGATTCTACGTCTAACAGGATCCGAGATGATACATGGAAAACTATTGTGACAAAGTGGGTAGTAGCTTATGTTGATTTTGAATACATTAACTTATAAATATACAAAAAAATAACTTCTTACTTTTTAAAATGTAGTGGGGTGAAGACGTACAATGCCTCCAAAGGTATTTCTAAAGGGCCAGGTTTTAAAATATTGACGGTATGTATCTTACTTATTTATGAATACATGAATTGGTAGTGATTATTCATTAGATTGTGATTGTTGCATTAACTTTTCAATTCCATTATAGGGTAATCTGAAACAAAGTGGTTCGGTTGAGTGTGGATATTGCGTGATGAGGTACATGAAAGAGATAGTCGATTGCGATGATCCACAGTTGGAGAAGATGGTGAGTTTCTTCTTGGGATAAATTTTTTGATTGATTGAGATGAATTGTTGTCTTTGGGATATCTTTTATTGTTGAGATAATGTGTTGTCATTGAGATATATTTTATTGTTGAGATAATGTGTTGTCATTGAGATATATTTTATATTAGTGATAAAAAAAGGAAATTTTGTTGGGTTGCTTCAGATTTTGTTGGCCAAATAATCACTGTCTATTGGTCTTCCTTTCCTGTATATGTATGTATTAATATCCAGTCCAGCATCTATTTTCCATATTTTCTTTGTTTATTTTTCTTCTTCTCTGTCTTTTCTGGTAAGACTTATTCATATTGATCTGTTTTTTTTTATATCGAATTGCTCTTTTCTGATTCTTCCCTCTTATATTTTACACGGCCATGATTTTTTTCTCTCCTTGGGGTTGTGTTTTTGCTTTATCTGTTGTTTTTGTTCAGAATTATGTTTGATCGTTTGTTATTTCGTATGAGTTATCCGTTTCTTGATATTATGTTGATGTCGAGAAGTAAGTTGTCTCTTATGGCTATTTTGAATCGTTTTTTAGTCTTGAGCCTCATTTCAGGATAATTTAGGATTTAGTTTGTGTTTTTACTATTCACTTTCATAGTGCATATATCCCGTTGAATATCAAATATTACTTTACCCGAAGTATCCAATATGTCTAATTGGTTACCTGGCCCTGGATTTCTTGATACCTGTTCTTGGGATTATTACAATTCTCAATGTTTAGTGAGCTTGGTGTATTTGAGATAAACAGTTGGAATCAATGCTTGTTGATGGTTGAATTGAATAGGGTAAAAGACTTCAGGAAAAGCATTTGATCCATGAGATTTGGTGTTGACACCCTTCTTTTTTTAATTCAAGTTCTTTACTTTTTCCATGGATAAATAAATTTGCTTGGTATTCGATATGCTACATCATTTTTCTATTTGGGTGGTGCGTTACCTGCCTCTACCAGTACTGCTATATTTTATATCTGTCAATTTTTATTTGAAATAGAAGAATCTAATGTATTTTCTTTTTCAAATTTCAGTTTGCAGGATGCATCAAGAACCAGTACTACACCCAATGTCAATATGACGAGGTTAGAAGTGAATGGAGTGAATTTGTTTACTCCTATGTAGGTGCTTAGATGGATGGTGTATGTTGGGATAAATATTTTGTTTGTCATTCTAGATTTTTGGATATACTTTTGGTTTTGTGGATGTATTTTTTGGGTTACTTGTGGATTGATGAATATGTAATTGTGGATTCGTGGATATTAATCATTTTTAGATTAATTTATGAATTTAATTATATTAGTATATTAAGTCATACGAAGTTGTTTTGCGCAATTACTTCACCAAAATATTAATTTACTTCACCATTATAGATTATATTTACTTCGACAAATAAGAAATCAGACGAAGTGATAGAATTAATTTACTTCACCATTATTATGTAAAAACGAAGTTTTTTTTGCGCAATTACTTCACCAAAATACAAATTATTGAAGTCTTTCGAACCACTTACTTCGTCACTAAATGTAAATTGTGAAGTAACATGATATAAAATACTTCACCAAATATGATAAATGCTGTAGTTATAGATTATCTTTTCTTCAATAAATAGGATAAATTGTGAAGTTGTTTGCGTCTATTACTTCACCAAAATACATAACTACGAAGTCTTCCAGATGAATTACTTCGTCACTCAATGTAAATTGTGAAATAAAATATTATAAACTACTTCGCTAAATAATAATTAAGACGAAGTTATATATAATCTATTACTTCACTATTTACAAAAATCGATGAGGTAAAACACATTTCTTACTTCGGCACCGATCCAATTCGGGACCGGTTTTCTTTCGAAAACCGGCCAAAGACTTCAGTAATTTCAAGCATACAACTTCGGTTATTAATCAGTTAAAGAATTTGCTATTTTAAATAAATAAGTTTCTTTTTTTCGGGATATTTGCAGGGCCGTCTTCAGAAATTTGGAGGTCCTAGACTATTTTTTTAGGTGAATGTTTTATATAAATTTTTTTAAAATTAAATATACAAATATCACATAAAAACTGATGATTAAATGCACATAATTAATCAACAGTATCTCATATGCTACATAAAGAGGCCCTAACAAAAAGAGAGGCCCTAGGCGGCTGCCTAGGGCGCCTACCCCTAGAGCCGGCTCTGGATATTTGGAGTGATCATTGGTAAACTTGTTCATATATAAGTACGTATATTATTGAATTGATAATTCTTTGAACATTCAAAAAAGATAGCTACCATATAGATGTTTTAACGAATTACAAAGACACAAAATATTTTCAACTTATATTTGTTATTTTATCAGAATATGATTTAACTTCTCAATTTTTTTAAATTTCTTTTAATAATGCTAGTGCAAATATTTCTAGTGTTATTGAGCGTATTAAAATATTGAAACCATCACTGTATCATAACTTTTTCATATTAGGTGAACATGTCAAATTTTAAATTTGTATGTTCAAGATGAACTAAAAAATTTAGAATCATATATTAAACTTATTAGGATTGTAATTCATTATCTATAGACTCATCCCCAAGTTAAGAAAGAATTAGGTAAATTTTGCAAAATCAATGGTATGAGGCCTAAGCTGTTTGCACGGGACGTACAACATGTTGGAATTCAACATAAAAATTGTTATTTTCTTCTTTTGAATATAAATATTTATTATTTTTATTTTTCATCAACATGTTCAAGCTCGTGATATTTATTTGTTTGCAAATCAATGGAATATATACTCCAGTATTTGTAAAATTTTAAAGTGTTTAATGATACTAATGACCAATTATTCGTTGTTTATTATCCAAATTCTCATTTAGTTTTTATCACATTATTATAATGTTGTATATTTTTTAGTGAATATATTAAATTTGGTGATGATGTTTTAGTCAATATATTGTCGTGAAATAAAAATGAGACATAGATTCCTGAAATCTTTTTATGTGCTTTTGTTTAGATCCTAAATTTAAATTAGGTGATTTACAAGAAATACTAACATTATATTATAATTATTTAGGCCCTACTATAGAAACTGTTCCATATGCCTCATTGATTTTGTTTAACATTAGAATTCATTTATATGATATTTAAAATGATTATCATCAAATATGGTGGACAAATTGTTTCTCATGAATCATAATCTATTATCACTAATGATATAACTTTTAAACTTAATAAAGCATATATATTATTAATAGAACAAAAGAAAAGTCCATAAGGATACTCAAGTTACAGTAAGAGCTTTATAATTATTTTATCATTACTTTTGATTCTCAAGTTACAGTAAGGAGCTTTATAATTATTTTATCATTACTTTTGATTTTAGTTAGTTAAACAGATAATGAAAATTTCGACATATTACAATAATGGTCGTAGATACAAGTGTATCTAATTTTGTCTATAATAGAAAAAGAAATTATAGCTTGTCCAGTTTCAACGGTTGCAGTGCAACAAGCTTTTAGTATCAGATGAAATACATTAGATGACAGGTGTTCTAGCTTAAAGCCGAAAATTTTGGAATCTCAATGTTTTCTCAATGATTGGTCAAAAGCAACAACTCGAACACAAAATGTTAAAAAGTAATGAAGTGGACCAAAACGAAATCGACATTAGAAGAGGACATGTAAGTGACTGAGCAATGTCATTCCTAAAAATAAGTATATCAAAATAACTGAACTGCGTGGACTTTAATTTTCCTACATTACGAGGATAGTCTAGGGATTAAAACTTTCCCCACGGGTTTGGGGCCTCGTGGGAAAAACCCGAAACGGGGATGAGTGGGGACCCGACGCTATCAGTTCTTATCATCATTGGACTATTATCATTAAACAGGGTCTAAATTTTTTTTTAAAATGCGACGTAGTGACTACAACATATATAATATCGTATATAAACAAATCCTGTATTCAACATTATTCAACGAGGGTTTAAACTAGTCAGTGTTTAACCACATCTATCCAGTCGTGCCACCACTCTATCAGATCTAGCTTTCATCGCTCGACCCTGGACCTGTCCCACCTGTTGTCAAGTACACAACAACAAGACAACAGCCGATATACCGTGAGAATAAAACGTATAAATCAATGAAAATCATCTATAACATATAAAGCATGTAATCAGGTAACATGAATATGTATCAAAATCTGAAACATAAACAATATCAAATCAAACTGTCGACATCAATCATAATTCAGACTAGACTCAATCCTAGTCTAGGGATCCCGGTTTCCAGATGTGGTATTCCTATATCGAATTCCGTAAAGGATGGAACCATAATCTCTATTACTCGATATAACCAGTGCCCCGGTATTCCTATATCGAATTCCGTAATAGAAGAATTCCAATACCCTTTACTCGATATAACCAAATATGGTGTTCCTATATCGAATTCCGTAATAGATTCCATTACTCGATATAACCAAACATCCAGTGTCCTGACCTAACCGTCAAGGACTGTAGTTCTATCGCTAGCATCCTATCTTGTGACATCGTGCAATGTGCCGTGGCGATACCACCACTATCCGGCACTTCTGTCACAAGATAACTCGTCTAATACCTGTCATCTAAATTCAAGAGAACAAGTACATTAATCAATGTAATGCAAATATCCATGCAATAAAATAAAGTATGTGATTTAGGGAAACCCAAGTCTAAACCAACTCAAGTCCATCTCCCAATACCACATTGACTTATATCTTTCTTTCGTCGGTTTCTGGCTCAGTCGATGTCCTGAACTCACAGCCTGTCTGGCAATGACAATATCAATAATCTCATGTCAATATACCGTTCAACTCAATATCAATCTGATGAATCTTGATTTAATTCAAAATCAACGGTATAACGGTACAATTTCAATATCCCCGTCAATACCATATCACCAGATAACAGTTACAATCCATAACTCATATCTAATATAATCTATAATCAATCCATAATCCAAATCTGTCCTGTATCAACTGATTATAATCAGAAAATCATAACAATTCCATAATCAGTCTGTTTCTTAATCTGACTTCGATTCTACGATGTCTAATATGTCAAGAACATCATATATGAATTCCATTCAATTCTGACGATATCATAATTCTAAAACATGTCAAAGCGTAGTAAAACTTACGTCCAGTTGTAGCCTACGTCGCTAGGAACTCAATACCGAAGTCGGATTCAAATTCGGACGGACGGATTGAAAGATAAAGGCGTAAGGATTTCCAACAAAGTTTCTCCAACTTTTCTCGATTTCCCTACTGAATTTTCGAAGGAAGGAATGCTTATATATATCCGTGCATGCATAAGGCGAAGTGGCTCATTTTCCGCAAGACACGCAACACCGCGGGTGCGGTCGTTGCTGAACCGCAGGTGCGGTCCTGCACCGCGGGTGCGGTGCTGTTACCTACCGCGGGTGCGGTACTGCTTCGGCAGAATTGCACACCCTACTGCCCATGCACCACAGGTGCGGTGCTTCCTAGGCCGCGGGTGCGGTGCTGCTCACACTGCACATTACATAGTTTCGTTCTGAATACGTTTCTCGGTGTCCCGATTAATCCCGTCATAATCACATGAAATGATAAATCAATCATTGTTCATTACAGTGATTACTTCTCGGGCATTACAATGAGGATCCCCGATTTTTTCGGGTTTGAATTCGGGTTCGGGGATTTAAAAAATCCTCGATGTAATTCGAAGCGGGTATGAGATTAATATTCTCATCCCCGAAATCCCCGGACCCGACCCGAAAATAATATCAATAACAAAATAATAGTATTATTAATATTAATAATATAATAATAATATTATTTTTTAAAATACTAATAATATTATTATTATTAATATTGATATTGATATTAATATTATCTCTAATAATAATAGATAATAATAAGTTTTGGTTTGAGAAAATTTCCGAATTCGTTATCCTCTTGTCATTTTAATATTTTTGAAACGAGAATAGGAGCGGGGATAATAAGTTGATCCCCGAAGTTTCGGGTTTGAGAATTCCCCAAACCCGAAAAAACAGGGATTGAGGCGGGTATGGAGGTGTGGATAGAATTCGGGGATGGGGATGTGACTGGCAAACCCACCCCCACCCCCACCCCAGCCCATTGCCATCCCTAGAGGATATAGGCCTAAAGGTTGAACTGGACCTGGACCTGCCGATTAATCGGGACCGAACTCGAACCTAAACCATTGGTTTCACAACTTTGACCGTAACAATCCTAGACAATTCCGATTAAGATTCTGGATTTCTTGACCCTAACCCATCTGGTTCGACCCATACTAGAAATGGACCCAGGGCAATGGCCAAGTCTATCGTAGGCCCTTCTATTTTTTAAAACCGTATATTTTATCATAAAAATTATTTGAAAAGGTTGTAGAATTAAATTGCTCATAGAAAATTCGTTTAAAACAGACTATATTATAACAATATATAATAATTTAAATTGACTTTATTCTAAACAATAACGATATACATAAAATTAATTTATACTATTTGTTATATATTTTTTAAAATAATGACGATAGTAGCAATAATAGATTAAAAAAATTAAAGCAACATATTTCATAAAATATTTTATATCCAAACATGCATGTGTAACTTTTCAAAAAAAAAAAAAAAGAATAAGAAAGAACGCCCCTAATAATAAGGGGCTCAACATCTTGAAATATGAAAGTTTGGAGTATTTTTAATTTGACGGCAAAAAACTTTAATTAAAAACATAAATAAATATCTTTTGAATAATTAGTCATAAAATATTTTTATTATATAAAATCACTGAAAAACATATTTTTTTCATTTTTTATATTTTTAAAATTAAACAAAACTAGCTAATAATATATTTAGCATAACAAAGGCGGTGATATATTTACTAATGAACATATAATTACAAATAGGAAAAAATATTTAAAATAATACGTTTTTAAAAGGCATAAAATTTGATAATGTAATTTTTAAAAACTATGTTGTATATTTATTGCAAGATTCCGCTTGCAATTCAAGTTTTAATATATGATAAAGTAAAATATTGTTCAATCGAGGATTGAAATTTATACTCGCATTAAATACTATAATTAGAATAATACTAATTTTATTTAGAGAGTTGATTACTGAGTGACAACCACCTAAGTAAAAACAACTAACAAGATGATAAATAAATATGGATAAATCAATAGGAGACGAGTTCCAGATATTCGATTTCACTTGATCATTCACTATATCTTATTTATCTTAATTTCCATATAATGAATATTTCTAGCTTATTAGTCAAGAATCTGTATTTATTCTCTACTATATCTCCCGAGTTTTGAGTAAAAGTTATTATTCAATATCAATCTCGATATCCCTACCAAAGATCAATTATCAAATAATTTAGTTGACATAATGAATTTTCAAATGAATTCAATGGAATTACAAACCTCCTGAATTCTATTTTATGGATTTATTGAGGGAATTCTGTATTTCTCACTTTGAACATTAGTATTTTATCTCAAATATCATTTATTTGAGAATCCAATATATTTTCATAATTTTCTTCATATTCCTCTCATCTTTTTTATGTTTAACTAGGGATGATGTTTTCCAAAGCACCCAATCGAATGTATGTTGGTCAACTCTTCTTCCATCATTCAATGCCTTAGCAAACAAACTTCCTCCAAGATACTGGTTCACCAGACTTTTGGCCTTGGATTTATCATTATATCTTGTATTCTTCCAATTGTCAGGTGTCATCCTCCTACAATAATGATGATCCTCCATCTTGAATCATTCCCCCTTTCTATCTACGGCTTCAAAAATCATATTACGGGATATCTAACACTTCTTTATGACTCCTGGAGATGATTCTTGTTTTGTACCTTTAGGAACGAGTGTTTCACATCAAATATCACATCTTTGGCAATCCAATATTTTTTCATCACATTCTTTTTCAATTTTCTTTATTTCCTTGATTAATAAACAGTTTGTGTTCCCTTATTTTGGCCCCGAGATATCCATATCACCCAATAATGTTTTGGAAGCATAAAACTCTTCATCTTTATTCATTAGACCATATTTCTGGCCAAACTAAATTTTGGATATCGTCCTCCATGTTTGGGTGACCTGGAAATGCATCAAAATAGTGGTGATGAGAATTCTCCGATGATTCTCCAACCTCGGTATTTTGTTTGTGGTCACTATTTTGGCTTCCTCCCCTCGACCAGAATTCTGTTGATATCCTACGGCTTCTACCAATCCCCTCACTGTGGTCAACACGATCTTGTCACATTTTCTTTCATACAGTTCATGGCTTCTTCTAAACACCTTATGACACTTGATATCATAAAATTCAATTTTTCTTCCTCATAATCTAGGTCTGAAGTAACATGAGCAATAGAGTGTTCCTCATAAATTTATTTGAGGTGCCCTTTTTAATTTTTCCTCGTAATATAAAAGAATCTTCTACCTGATCATTCTTGTTTTTCAAATCATTGCTCTATTCCTTCACGTGAAACTCGTGTTACTTCTTTTGAAACATAATTTATGGATATAGAAAATCAGATATCATTATTCCTTAGTGTCAAATAATGCATTCCATTTTTGTGAATGCATCCCTCTGCTGTAGCTTTTACCTACATCTTGCATTCTTTCCTCTGTAAAAAAAAAAAAAATACTTGCGGAATTTGCATTTCATGTCCAAAAACACCATCAAATAAACATGAAGAATTAAGATTAGCATATTCTCCATGTTTCCAATGAATTATTCATGCCTTCAGTTGATGCAATGAACCTCCCCAATAATACTCATCATCTAATTTTCTCAATCTTTTATCGGCTAAAGTTGCTTGAGAAATCCAAAGCTTATTTTGTGAAAGATCATCATATGAATCAGAAAAATCAGAAGTCATGTTTTTCATTCCATGTATCCACTTAGCACATTCATTTCCAGTGGTTCATAAACCTAATGGACTTTGCAGCATTCTTTTGTCATTCTCACTGTTTTCTTGCTTCCTTGACGACATGGTCCCACTAGAGTGCCAATTTGTTTATTACGAAATTTTTCGAGCGTGCCAGACAGAGAGTCATTCCAAATGTGAAATCTGTTTTCTAAACCAAATAACGTGAGCCTCGAATCAGTCACTAGTTTTAACTCTCTCTGTAAAGCATAAAAAGCCATAAACAATTAGAAAAACTAAAAAAAATTAAAAAAGAATATCCATAAACAGCAACAAAACAAATTATGCTTTTATGGGTCTACATTTTTATAATAAAAATTGAAAATAAAAGCTGAAGTAATATGATAAAGTTAAGAAAAATTAAAATCATAAAACTAAAATTGAACTAGAATTAACGAAATTTTCACAATATTTTTGATGTTGTTTATTGATGAATTGATGGCAGAGCTCTCTTCTGATCTTTGTTGTTGGCTTTTGTTTAACTTCTTTGAGTAGTTCCAGCCACCTTCCACGATTATCAATCATGGATCATGGATCAACTCCGTGCAAGCCAACTTACTTCTTTACATGTTTGTGAATTGGGCTTTTCACATTTAGTAGACTTTTATTGCTAGTGAACTTTGCAAAATTTGGGTTTTTTAGAAGAGTGTTGCTACAGGTACACCCAATTTATCTTACTTCGAGATGTACACCCAATATATCGTGATATTTGTATTTACTGATATTTTGACCAAAAAAATCATTTTTTTTATTTCACAAGGCGGGCCATTTTTCTTCTTCGAGAACAGGGCCATTTTTCTTCTTGTAGAACAAAACCTTATCAACCCATCATCTTCACAATTCTGACCACCACTCCAGCGATAGCTCCCGACTCCAGCGACAACACAATATTCCGTTGACAACTAGTTGGTTGCCCATTTTCACTTTAAATATTCTCCCAAAAATGATTAACCCAGGTATGATTCTATCATATTTGAGTGATATTTATTTGTAAAATTAATTGCTGCTTTGAGATTATGCATTCTTTATAATGAAACTTAATGTCTGTAGAGAATTTTCCATAGAATTTGCTATGGGTAATTGATGAAACCTCATAGGAACACTAGAAAAGTTATTTCAGTAATGGGTAATAATGTTTTGAAATTTTGTACAAATTCATGTTATTCTCTTATTTTTACTTTTTGTCCCAGAAAACCTTAGTCAATAATGCAATATTGAAAAGTCAAATTCAAATAGTGTAGTTGGTGAATATGAACATACGATTGAAAAGGAAATGGGAATTAAGGATTTTGCTACTGTGAATGATGGGGTGTTCGAAGAAGTTAACTACGTTGTTCCTGAGGTTGGGATGAAATTTAAGAGTGTTGATGAAATATACAAAAAGTATGCATATCGTGTGGGTTTTCCAATCAGAAGGAGGACTTCTAGAAAAGGAAAAAATGGGGTTATCTGAAATGTGGCATTCACTTGTGGCAGAGAAGGAAACCGATCAAGAGGTGCAACTACTTCTCTAAAGCCTAGTGCCACGAGTCAAATAGGATGCAAAGCTAGGTTGAATGCAACTGTAGATGCTTTTGGTGTTTGGAGACTAACAATCGTAGAGCTAAAACATAATCATGAAATAAGCCCCTCAAAGTCTAGGATGTATCGATGCAATCGAAAACTAACTGAAAATGTTAAAAGGAAGCTAGAGCTTAATGATATTGCTGGAATTACACTCCATAAAAGTTACAACTCAGTTGTTGTTGAAGCTGGGGGATATGAAAACATGACTTTCATTGAAAAGGATTGTCGGAACTTCATTGATAAGGTTAGGAGACTAAGTTGGGTAAAGGAGATGCAACTGCTATTCATGCATACTTTGCAAAAAAAAACTAATCAGAGTCCTGGTTTCTACTTCTCTATTGATTATGATGAGGATGGTCACCTAAAAAATGTGTATTGGGCTGATAACAGATGTAGACTAGCGTACAAGGAATTCGGTGATGTTGTCACATTCGATACAACTTACTTGACAAACAAGTACGATATGCCATTTGCTCCTTTTGTCGGTGTTAATCATCATAGACAATCGACTCTTCTTGGATGTGGTTTGATTGCAGGTGAGGATACTGGCACTTTTGTATGGTTATTTAAGACATGGCTTGACTGCATGAAGAATCAACCTCCCAAAGGTATTATCACAGATCAGGACAGAGCCATGCAAAATGCTATAGAGATTATATTCCCCAACACAAGACATAGATGGTGTTTATGGCATATACTTAGAAAGTTACCTGAAAGTTTGGGTATCACAAAGAAAAAGAATCTATTTTTAAGGACATACACAATTCTGTATATGAATCATTAAATCCTGAAGAATTTGTTCAGTCCTGGGTTGCAATGGTAGACAAATACGCTTTGCACGAAAATTATTGGTTGTTTGGACTTTTTAAAGAAAGATCTCGATGGGTCCCATGTTTTTTAAACACAAGTTTCTGGGCTGGAATGTCTTCAACGCAACGTAGTGAGAGCATGAATGCTTTTTTCGATGGTTATGTGCATTCTAAAACCAGCTTGAAACAATTTGTTGAACAATATGAGCGGGCTTTGCGTAGCAAAGTAGAGAAAGAGTTTCAGGCAGATTTTCGTTCATATTCCCAGATGATTCCTTGTGTCAGTGCATATGATATAGAGAAGCAATTTCAAGCTTCATATACTATGGACAAGTTTAGAGAATTCTAGGAAGAGATCAGTCGTCTGATGTATTGTAAAGTGATATATGGTGGGGAAGAGCTTGAGAGGACAAAATTTAAGGTACGCGAGGATGTCGAGGTCAAAGGAAAAATAATAAAACAAAGAATTGTATATGTCCAGTTTGAAATAGAACAAAATGAGATAGTCTGTAGTTGCCATTTATTTGAGTTCAGAGGAATACTTTGCAGACATGCTGTGTTGGTTTTGTTATTCAATGACGTGAGATCAGTACCACAAAATTATATCCTGAGGAGATGAAAGCGTGATGCGAATCGCTTGTACACACGGGTGAAAGTAAATTATGATGGTTGGATTAATACTCCGGGGCATGAAAAATATGATGAATTGCATCGAGAATTTTCAAGACTAGCAGGTTTGCCTGCAGATGATGAGGCAAGATTTCAGGAGGTTAAAAAATGGATTTCAGTCAAGAAGGCTGAGTTCACTTCGAGAATGATATTAGGTCATGAAAATGAAGATTTTGTTCAACCATCTAATCCAGTGATATCTGCCAGTGTTGGAAAAGTTGGAACCACCTTTTCTACTCAAACTCTAGACCCGAAGTGTACGAAGAGAAAGAAGGGAGCCCCTCGTACTGTTCGAAAAAATGGATCATTGGAAAGTAGAACAAAGAAAACCAAGGTATTATTTAATCTTTCTTTTACTTATGTTATTATTCTTGAAAGTAATTATCTTAACATTCGTTATCTTGCTAGGTGCAAATTAAATCGAAGCAAGACAGATGTACAAATGTCAGTAGCGAAAAAGAAGTTAACAATTTTACAACTGTTACAAAAACACTCCAATGTGTAGTCGACTTTGGATCAAGATTTGGGTAGGATAATGTAACAGCCCCATTACCTTTGTATTTTGGCCAACTAGATAATGATGGAAACTATTGGTTCGACAAATTGGAGCAGTAATGAGAGCATGAATGCTTTATTCCATGGAGTTTTTGGATGACTATGAAGAACAAGCTATTGGAACTTTTTTACTTGAATTTTATAATTTGGTATCTGTCGATCCATTTCTTGGAGGATTAAACTTATGTTACTTTTTATATTTGGTATGTTTTTGTTTAATTTTGGGATGCTGAAATATATGCACTTTTTTTTTTTGGAAATTGGACATTATCCAAAGCTTCTAAATTGACGTCTCATGACAATGTGTGTTATGTTTCCGAAATAGAAAATAAACTAAATTGACATAAATTAACATTTTATTATGCATGAGTGCATGTTTTGTATAACATTTGTATCAATTATATTATCATATTTCACTTGAAAGATTAATTGGTAATTTGTCTCCTGGAAAATAGATGAATGCCTCCATTATGTGAAAAACATATAATAGAATGAATAATGAAAATGGGAATAATTTTGTAATATGTTGATTTTTTTTCAACTTTGAAGTAAAATTATAATAGTATGGTAAAAAAAAATTCAATTGAAAGAAGTTAGCTTTTTCATTGCACAATGGCTTCCAAAAATTGAACTGTAATTGTTTAGTTTTTATAAGATAATTAGATCATTTTAGAAATTGTTGTAAGAAGTGTTATCTTTTACTATTTATTAAGTTTAAGCATATTAGAATAACTGTTTTTGGTGTCTTTGGTCTGTTTTTTGGTTTCCCTATTTTGCCTCTATTTGATATCAAAATTACATTTTTGTTTTTTTTAATTTCAAAAAACATTTTTGTTTTTACTTTTTTTATTACAATTATTCAAATAGCACTTTAGTACCTCGATAATTTGTCAAATTTCATTTTAGTCCATAAATAATTATAAAAAAAAATTGTACACACACACCGTGTGTGCAGAGTAACTAGTACAAATAATTGATGTACCTTTAGCATTCTCCTTTTTAGAATTTGAGCTCAATAATAATAATAATAATAATAACTACGTGTTCGAACCACCTCCAGCCTGCCCTAATAATATTTTTTAAACGAAGACGAGCCGGAAAGGGGGATTTGTTCCTCGTTCGATTCGAGCTTCGAACCCGAAAACATGGAAAATATAGACATATATGAAGCCGCGAATAGAATTCGAGAAGAGAGATGGACAGGACAAAGCAGGCCCGCCCGTTGCATCCCTAACCATTAGCTATCCAAGATCATTTTCAGTTTTCTACAGCGTTAGCCTAAAAAATATGCAGGCAAGGCTTTCCATTTTCCGATTCCGATGGTACGAGAAGACAAAATCACAGTGCAACACCAAGAGCATCATCCTGGCCTTTTGAAATGATCGAAATAAGGGTGTGTGCGAATCGGACATGCAGAAATTAAGGCTCGTTAGATGCATTGCAGGTGCTTTCAGGAATTGCCTCTCCGTCTGTTGCGGTGAAACCCTTGCGGGTGTCTGGGGAAGTGCGGGATGTGCCCGAATATCGTAATCTTGCCGGAGGGAGTTTTTGTTGGGCACAGCAGGATCCCCGAGTAGGCCGCTAAAACGATGTACTATGTTTGCGGGATTGGCGATGATGAGGTGGAGAGTAGCGTGAACAAGTGTTTAGAAGCTTTGGCGTTGAGGAAGAGAGCGGAGGCTGAGATGGAACGGAGCGATTTCTATCAGGCTCATACTTAGCTCACACAGGTTCCATTTACAGCACACACATATTGCTTTGTACAAGTTGGGATTTTCTTTGGTACGAAGATTAAACTTTATCTGTTTTGCAAAAGAAGCGATGAATGATATGTGAAGTTTTGTTAAATTTCGATAACATTATCTTTATTTTGGTAGTTTTAAATATTATGGACTGATGCTTGTTCTACGGTCCTTGATACTCCTACGTTTAAATTTGCAAATATAATAACTAAGGAATGAGGGTGGACTGTCTATTCGAGTAAGATAAGTTTATGATGTATTAACAGCTCATATTTTCTAGTTGGTTGGTACTTGGTTCTGCGTCATTGTCACATTCAATGGTGTATTTCTTTTCGAAAATACAGGCTGAAATTGAAAACATATATATGTTTGAAAATCAATGGTTGATTTGATAATAAATTTTCGGTGCTGGAGTTGGTGGAATAAACAAAGATGATACGCCACTGCTCAATAAACTGCTGTGCTGATATCACAGTTGGAAAGTCTGTGATATGGTACACTCTTTGCATAACTAATTGCTTGTATGTTTTGTTTTGGTGATACACACTTGATATAGAACCTTAAGTTTTTTGTGTGGGGATATGTTTTTCTGTTATCATTGGTTTTTAATAGGATTATAAAATGAATACTTCGGCTGTAGAAGTATTTGGTGGTTCCCATTGTTAGAGTAGGTACCCGTCGAGCCAAGTGTTGGCTGCGAGTTCACATTGAAACTCTGTGTATAAACAATATTTATTTTAATAATATTTGAAATTATTGTTTTGGCACATGTTTATCTGTATATCCATGCTTGATGCATAGATAAAGTCCTTGAATATACAAATAGTAGAAAGAATATGAGATGCTCATATGATGAGTATCATAAAACTCATATATATTCGAAACTGTTCCAAGTCGAATCAGCCGCCACTAAGAAGGATAAAGGCCACTCGAATTTGAGACTAGTATTTGCGATGTGAGTGCCATGTTTTATTGGTAGGAGACATTGTGATGTCCGAGCATGCAGATAGGTGCTCTTTGTAGAGTGCACTGAACAACCCTCAATAAAGGACTTTCCAATTGATTCCCACTTATCGAGTGGAAACGTCCTAGTTTATGGTTATATACCATTAGTCCTTATGACCCGCGACAACATTGTGACTTTATATGCTAGCATTGCAATTTGACTAGTTTACCGACTCATATGGGGTCATCAGGTGGCAAGGCTGGGTGTTTTGTCGAAACATATAGGAGTCTATATATTGTAGTCGGGGATTCACCACTTACCTTCGGGTATGGATATCCTATGTGATCTCATGTGTATGTAGTTTGAAATCTCTTATCAGAGTGTTGGTGGTAATTAAGAAAAGGGTTTCTTAGATTACACCATCGATGCAACTACGACATGACACATAATATCGATTCTTTGGCAGCTCTCGATATGCCAATAGTTGTCGAATCGGTCAGGATATATGAGTTTAAGGGACCGTACTGTACGCTAACCATAATAGAATGGTTCTTGCAGACACTATCATTTGATACCTAAAGAATCATGTAAGCGATGCTGCTAGGCGTTTAACATGATTGGTTGAGTACTGTCAGGCTTGAGTTCTAACGTTCTTATTATCAAAGAGTTGATAAATAAGAATGGGGCAACTTAGGTATGCTCATATAAGGACATGTTTAGTCCTGAATCACATAGAGATGTGAACTCACTACTAGTTATATCAATGAACCATTGAGGGTCACACAAGTGCTAACTTTCTAGATCCCGTTGAGAAGTAAAATAGTTCAATGTGTTGAACGGCTTATAAAGGAGTTTATAAGCACAAAGAAAAATAGAAGTATGACTTTTATAAGAGGATTATGGAGAATGTAACTTTTAATTTATGGAACTGTTTCTAAATTAAAAGTTATCTCAAATAAATAATGTATTTGAAAACTGTTCATTTTCATACACATTGTTGTGGACTAAAATAAATTAATTCAAGTGTTGAATTAATTAAACACTAGTGGACCTAGTATAGTCCAAATAATTAAATAAGTCAAGTATTAAATTAATTAAATAATATTGGGTCTTGAAGAGCCCAATTGGAAATAATTATTCAACTAGTGGGCTTACGTAAATTCAAGTAAAGATTTAATTGATCTCAAATGTGTCTGAGATATTAAAATAAAAGTTCATGGGCTTTGTAAATGTTACAAGCTCAAATAATATGCATGGAGAGGTGAAGAGTTGAGAGACAACTTTTTCAATAAACAAGGCATGTGTCTCACATGCAGTTTAACATTTTTTACACAACCAAGAAAAGTTTTCCGTTCTCTACTTGCACATGAGATGGCCGAATTTTTCACTCCACATTCTCCTAATTTTTGCGTCTTCAATTGTTGAGGAAAACCTACACTTCTAAAAGAAAAATCCTCTAATTTTTCTAGTGCAAAATTAGAGAGGATCTTCCTAGTTAGTGGTAGACCTAATTTAAAGGAAAGAATCCATTTGAGCAAGATGTGCTCTTGGAAGCTTGTAGATTTGGTCAACCCTTCAAGAGTTAAGTTGTTTACAACTTGGTTGGAACAAAACATCAATCCTTGTGATTGATAGGTAAAAATTCTTAACACACTATGTATGACATTATTGTGTTTTTTGTATTTGCTACACACACTAGTGGATGCTCGGTTTTTCTTGCTTGAAAAATGAGATTTTTCGAAAATTCCGTTGCGCATCTGGGCGCCGTAACCGATCCGCTTTCACCCATGTCCTTTACAAGAACAGGTATGTGGAGCTTTCATTGCGATCCAAAGAATGATGCAAAATATATCATTTTCGGAAATGCTTTTATTGGCATCATTGTTGCAGCCAACGAGTGCCATCAGAAGAGCTTTAAATTCAAACACCTTGTTTTTCTTATTTTCGATTGATTCCTGCATCATGACGTTAATCTGTTGAAACTTGCTACACATTTCAACTTACTGGAAGAGTATTTTGATGCATTAGAAAACTCATATGACAATGTGTTCTTCTCCAGGTCTGCAGCAAGGCTGGCAACAGGTGACAAATCTGGAGCACTTGAGGATGCTGAAGAGGCTTCGACTCTTGCATCCCACTACCCTCAGGTTTGTGTAATTTTTATTGATATTATCATCAAAGTCGAGTAATCATTGCTTCAGTTTCGAAATTTCCATCAGGATCTCACTTACTGCATGTATTTGTTTGCTGTACCCATTGAAAATGTCGAACTTAACAATTTTCTGCTGCTGCGCTGATTGATGGAATTTACCCAAAAAAATTCCTGCAATACCTTGTCTTAACAGCTCCTTGAGAAAAGAACGGCAAGAATTTACTCGATTTTATCACCCTCAATTTTCTACCCAGTTCTTTAATATCCAGCTTGGCCCCGAAGTTATATGTGAATGAACCTGTTAGTCTTTCTCACGTTTTGCTTTATACCTGTCTTCTGTTCAATATGATCATATTGTCATTTGAAATCTTAGTGACCATTTTGTTATTTAACATGTACAGGCATATATTTGTGAAGGTGATGTTTTCATGGCCAGGTCAGATTTTACGCAGCTGAGGAATCCTACTCAATTGCTTAGAGTTAGACCCCTCTATTCATTGTTCCAAATCATTCAAAGTACTATCAACATCTACATTCCTCAGACGTGATATGCTACCAGCCACCTGAAACTAACCGCTGCACTTGAAGCTTTAGTAATAATCTCTATTAGCATCCTATTAATATCACCTCTTCAAAGCATTCTATTTTTATTATTTTTCTATTAAAGTTCTCTTTGGATTGGTTGAGTTTGAATTTTTAGTTTCCGACATACTTCGTCTTCTGTCTTTTATTATTTTGAGTTACTTATTCTCCGCTTCAGTTGCCAATAGAACATTTAGGAATTTGCTAATCTTGTAGATTATGACATGCTGACATATATTCCATTATTTTGATGTCAGGCTAAAATTGCAAAACTTCAAGTGAAACTATCTCTTGGAAATTCGGGATGATATCTATCTTGATGACATATATAGCTTTAACACACTAATGGTAGGCTTCTCTTGTATCTCTGTATTACTAATTTTCCATTTTCTTTTGGCCTGTATAGATGTTTTATGTGACCAGCTGGTGCGTCTCTCTTGTATTCGATGCAGCCACTGTTTTAAAAAATTTCAAGGATGGGACTTCCATTGCACCTCTTTCATATGTAACCTAAGACCTGAAGTTAATATTTTCAATCAGTTGTTGGCCTTCTCGTTCTTGTATATTAAGTATCCATACCTGAGCTTTTGTCAGAGAATATATTATGAAGAGTAAAGACTTGTGTTGTGTAGTCAATAATTGCCCATGCAGGAGAATAACCGACGCATGATACTTAGAACCACCAATCATAATCACATATTTAATTTTCACGAGCCATAAGGTCATACGATTTACAAGGAGAAAAATGATCAAAACGTGATGTTTAAATTGTTGTCTCGTTGAAACAAATCAGAGAGATGGAAAATGAATTGAAATCTTCACTCTTTTCTTCTATGTTTGTTTTCTACTATATTTGTATACATCGAAGAGATAATTTACAGTTATTTAACTTCTAGTTACCTAATCAAAGGTACAGTTCATCACTGCGATCGAAAATTATTGAGTTGCATAGTTAATACCACTCGCATATTTTTAGTAGAACACAATTTTGCTTAATCTACATAACTTTGGTGTAGAATAGGCATGTGATAGAGATTTATTCAGGTAGTACTGCTGCCCGATCAGAATGAGAATTAATATTCAATATGTATTAGCATCAGATTACTGCTGAAATTGGAAATATGTTATATTTGATTAAAGAAAAATAGCAGATACTTTACTAATATTTGGATCTTAAATTTTTTTGACATGGTTAAATTTTCCTCAGCAAGTAGCAGAATTGAATCGAGGACCACAGAGAAAGGAGTCAAACTTCTTGACCTTATCCCACAACTTAGAAACCCTGCCACCGCCACCTTCACCTTCAACCCCACGATTTTGATTCTGATCACCAACCTTTTTCACATTTACAGGAAAACAATTCATGAAACCGGCAACACCGATACCTCCAACATGAGCTTCGAAGAAGTCTTCCAAAGTCACCTGTTCCCCCTCCTTATTTTTTGTTGTCTTCACCTCGCTTTTCTTTTCTTGTTTCATAATCCTCTCATAATAGTCCTTGTTTCTCTTCTCCAACCCGTAAATCTGCCCCTGTAGATCCTCGATTTTCCGGCTCAGCATGCAAACCCTGTTATCCTCCCTTGACTTCAATACACACCTTGCAAGCTCAGCAGCCTTCCTTTTCAAAAACAGTGATTCAGAAGCCAATCCTTTGTTCTCTTCCACCAATGCAGCCACTCTATACCCCAACATTGCATTGTCGTTCAGCAGAATCAACCGTTCTGAGTCCAGCACGTCCAACAGGTTCTTCTGCAGATCCATTTTCCTCAATGCCTCACCAGACCTCTTCTCAGCTAATACAAGTTCACTCAAAACAATCTCATATTCCACCGTCTTTATAACCAAGTCTGCAATCATCAAATCAGCATCATTCTCTTTTGCTTGTACGACGGATACACTCGGAGGCTGGAACGACAGCGAACTTTCAGCATCTGAATCAATGACTTCTCCGGTATCTCCTTCATCAATCAACGAAGTTCCATCAAGCTTCAGGGAAGGAGCTGGGGACGAGCCTCGGCTGTGCTGCTGTTTCTGTTGGTTCTTGGCAAGCGCCTGACAGTATCGGTCGGCCAACGAGAGGTAACCATTATACAAATCCTGCAGTAAAGCCAGTAGCTGTGGGCGTTCATGGTAGTAAGAATTGGCTCTTGCCGCAAAACTGTCACCAGCAGCAGCACTGTTTTCTTTTGGTGTTTTGCGTGTCAGCATCAGTTTCATCCGATCGTCAAAGTCTGAAAAAGTTGAAAATGAAATGCATTAAATGTAGATATCGGCATTATTTGGTTAACTAAGAAGTTTCAAATTTGAACTGTGCAAAAGAAATTTGAATGCCAAATGGACCACTGCAGGATGCTGCTGCCCATCCTTCCAAATTCAAAAGTATCATTAACACATTTGTATCACTTACCAACTTGTTTGACATTAATTTATTGCAACATACGTGTATATATCTGAATTTTAATTCCAGTCAAATTTAAATAATATGAAACATCATTTTATACATTTGCAACTGTATAATATATTTATCGGGTTGATAACTGGATTACACAATGTAACTATAACTGATTGAGACTTAACTGCTGTAGTACAAAACAACATTGGTCAAAAAAAAATTTGATAACTGGATTACGCAATGTACTAACTGGTTGAAACTTAATTGGTAGCTAGCAAAATAACATTAGTCAAACATTTTTAAAAAAAAATGACATTATCATGTGTATTTGAAAATACTCGAATACATTTAGAAATGAAGTTTGACTAAGGTTATTATTCCAAATATAACTTAAACTCAAGTACACATACATTTATACTGTAGACAAGGTTCTGGTGTAGAAATTATATAAAATTATTAAATATTAATCAATCTATGGTACACAAAAATGTGAACCAATAAATGGAAAGAAGGTGAATTCCTGAATCAATCAAGAAAACAAAAGATAAAAGTGTACTTTGTGCAGAAGAGAAGACAGAAGAACCATGTGAAAGATAATCAGTTTTCTCAAACGTGAAATCAGAATAAAATCAAAATACATCTGTGACACTCCAAAAATCAGGGCAGAATTTTTTGACTTTTAACAGATTTTTGTTTAAATTTTGAACGTAAATAAAAAACAAGTATGCAAGAAAATAGTAAAAAATACAGCTTTTTCGAGGAAAAAAAATTAGTGGGTCCCCTAATTATAAAGGATTGAAAATGACTTGTCATTGGATTCTTCACTCAAAGCCAAGGAAGGGGAAATAATGTGAGGTCTCAATCTCAATTCATACTTCAGTCGTGGTCCCACATAACAATCGAATTTCAAAACTTGGGTCTCTTTTAAATTTTGTAGGAATCGAGTCCCACTCCGAGTTCAACAAAGAAAAAAAAAAATTGTGTAGGAATCTGTATAAATGATACACAAACAAATAAAAAAGAGAGAAATTTTAATAGCTTGAAACTAATTTTCGAACTGGCCATTCTTGAAATAATGAATTCAGAGAAAAGATGTGAAAAATGATCGCAGCAGTGGCGAGTTTATTGTTTATACCAGCAATGGAGCAAAGAAGCCAAGAGGGCTTGTTGTTGAAACTTCTGGTCCGCCGTGGCCCCGCAGCAGCACTAGCGACCGCGTCTCTGCCGCCAGTTTTCTCAGCCTTTGCTACCATTTTCGCGGACAAGGAATACCCTGCATCACCGCAAGTTCAAAGAAGCATTAACAAGGGCAGGTGACCATTCATTAACTGCGGCATAATTCAAAATTTGACACAAATTCATATGATAAAACAGTGTATTTAGTGGCACATCACCAATAAATAGATGGCAGATAAAGCTACAGAATGGTACAATTCCACACAAATAAACAAATTGGAAAACAAGAGTGTGCCTATCTCATGTAATAAATACAACCGAAAACAAATAATTATTAGCTTCAAAATCCATACCAAATCGACAAATCTCTCACATACACTAACATAACCATCTCTTGACACTTAACAGCCACATTATCCTATAACCCCCACTTTTCAGAAAAATGGTCTTTTTTTTTTGGCAGACAAAACATAGTCATCGCAGCTCTTTTCAAAGAACTGCTCAAGAATTTGGTTTTTTTCTTACATGGGTTATGATTTCAAGAATGTAGTAAGTAGTGAAGAAGACAACAAGACAAAAAGAACAGCAGGGGAGGAAGAAACTGACAGCTGCAAGAAAAAAAAGAAGGAGAAGTACCTCGAGTTTTCAGCTCAGGATCTGGAAGTCTTCCTTAACAATGAAGCATCAAATGGGTGAAAAAACTGTGTGTCTGTGTGTGTGTGTGTGTGAAATTCGAACTTGGGATCGTGTCAATTTAGAGGGATGATATGTTGAGAATGGAGTAGATTATTGTAATAAAACCGACCAGGCTCGTCGAAGGCAAGGTGAACCCCCGCTAAGAATGATTTGAGTTTGGCCAATGAATGAACGGCATGTGTCCCCAAGGAAGTTACGGCATTTAATGCTGCAGGGCTATGATTCTTTCTTTGGGAAATGGAAATTTAAGTAAAAGTTATTAATATTAAATGTAGTTTATTTAATTTTCTAAATTTATATTGATTTTTTTATTTGTCCTAAATTATAATTGAGAGATCAGTTTAAATTAACAAAAAAAAATTCAAAAACTCTTACTTAATTAAATTATATTTTTTGTATTAGTGAAATTTAAAATAATTATTATTTAGTCCACTTAAAAGATTATGTTACTTAATATTTCTAATATATTTTTCTTCTAGAACTGATTTCCCAAAGTATGATAATAAAATTTATTAAATATTGTAAATGATGAGTGTTTATTTGTGCATCAAAAGATTCAAAGCTGCGACGACTTGGTGCAGTTTGAAGTTAGGCATCTCATTATTATTTTGGTCATATTATTTATTTATATTAGTGAATAATGTACACTTGATGCATGCGTGTATAAAATAACATTTTTATGTATGTGAATAATGAACGTTAATAAATTGAGTTGATTTATAAAATTTTGTTATAGTTTTAAATTATTATTTAGATAAGAATAATAAAATTTTGTTAAATATGTAATGTTTAAATATAATATGTGATTTTTTGAATATTAAAATTAATTCAGATATTGCATTTATAAGTAAATTATATGAAAAAATTACTAATTTAAATAGGTAGGTTATTTTCATTAAAATTAATTGATCTAACAAAGTCAGATCATTAAAGGTCTCCATCATTATATATAGTATAGATACTAATTATTATTCTTATATCAATTAAATCATTAATTATTTATTTTAAATCAATAAAATCATTGAATTTAAATTACAATATTACCCTAAACAACTAATATTATTAATATTTTAATAATTATTTTAAAAATGATAAATTATCATCTTCTCTTAAATTTAATCATCAAACTAACAAATTATTATTTATCAATCAAAGTAAATATTATATTAACATTAATGTTTTTTATTTTTTTTAATTTTTACATTATATTATTTATCTACACATTATTGTCTTATCTGTAACTTCAAACAGTATCTTAATGAAGAAAGAATATCATCTAGTGTCATAAACATATCGCGGTTAGGGATGTAAACGATCCAAACCAAGCCGAACAGTATCAGGCTTGAGCTTGGCTCGTTTAAGATTAATTCAAACTCGAGCTCGAGCTCGAGCTTGATTCGAGCTTTTATCATCTGGCTTGAGTTTGGCTCGTTTAAGATTGATAGAGCTCGAGCTCAAACTCGAGCTTTATTCGAGCTTTTATCATCAGGCTAGAATTCGACTTGTCTTGAAATTACTAAACTTGTGAAAAGCTCGAGTTCGACTCGTTAAAAGCTCGTTTATCATGTTAATCAAGCCGAGATCGAGCTTGGTTTATTAATAGATCGTTTATCATATTTAACAAGCCTCACTTGAGCTCGGCTCGTTTTCGAGCTCGTAAAACATACACATACAATTGAGCTCGAATTTGAGCTTGATTCGAGCTTGTTAAAATTAAATATATCTATGAACTAATTTTATATTAGACATACAAGTTTAACTTTTATTAGTACTAATATTTTTATTTGTCAATTCAACAAATGAGTCAAGCTCGAGCTTATGAGCCACCTAAACGAGCCGAGTTCGAGCTTGCAAACCTATTAACAAACATGTTTGCGAGCTCACGAGCCGAATATGCTTAGGCTTGAGCTTGGTTTGATTAAGTTGTCGAGCTCAAAATCGAGCTTGAGCTTGGTTTGATATGATTAACAAACGAACTCAAACAAGTTTTTTATCGAGCCGAGCTCCGAATAGCTCGCGAACGGTTTGGTTTGTTTACATCCCTAATCGCGGTAGATCAAATGTGGGAAGAAACGTGAATCAAAACTCACATTAAAAACTAACTCCTAATGTATTTTTTTCTTTGAAAAAAAGTTGTATTTTTTCAAAATTTTAATTACTATTGGAATAGGTCTCTTGTGACGGTCTCACGAATCTTTATCTGTGAGACGGATCAACCCTACAGATATTCACAAAAAAAGTAATATTCTTAGCATATAAAAAAGTAATAATTTTTCATGGATGACCCAAATAAGAAATCTGTCTCACAAAATATGACCCGTGAGACCGTCTCACACAAGTTTTTGTCTTACTATTATATCTGACTGTCTTTCTCAAGCTCTCCTCTCAGAAGGAAAAAAGTCTTATTCTGATTGCAAGATTTATTTACTCATTATAAATATTAAAAAATATATTTTTTTTTTATTTTACTCTCTATTAATTTGTTTGATTCATAATTAAAGCATGTTAGGGATAGCAACATGTTGGGACGATTGCGGGTTTGTCATCCTCATTCTCATATACAGAAATATATTTATAATTCCGAACTTGCGGGGATCAAATACCCATCCCCCTCTTTGTTCTCTTCCTTATTTCAAAAATTGTAATGAGACGACCGAAACCAAACTTATTTTTAATATCAATATTATTATTTATACTATTATTACTGTTGGGTTTAGAACTCTAACAATCTTGATTTTGATGATAATAAAATTTGTTATTGTGTTTCTAACATATTTATTCAAGTGCAAAATTGTTAATTCAAGATTGAAGCTGAAACTTGAATTAGCCAAAATGAAAATGTGGGGACCCGGGCTCTAACTCTTTTCTTTGGGATTTAATGGATCATTAATATAAAAAGTGGGTCAAATTTTCGCTTTTCAACATTAAATCTAATGTATATAAACAACATAAATTCTTTATTTAAATTACAAACATAAGGTACAAAATATCTTGTTCCATCCATTCTCAACAACTAGTAATAAAATACAGTACATAACAAAGGTACATCTACTAGTTCTTCTGCTATGCCCGAGATCACCACGCTATGTCCATCTCTCATCCTCTGCGTGACCCAGATCCTGCCCCACCTGTTGTTATGCACACATACAGATATAACAACAGCCGGAAACTCCGGTGAGAACAAATCCCAGTATAAACATGTATACATGCATATAATCAATCTAAACATGAAACATGCTATTATGAATGACAATCATATAAACATGCAATGCAATGCGAATCAAACCATGTCTGGACTCGACTCGACTAGAACTCTAGGGATCCCGGTGTAAATAAGACGTCAATGGCTGTCACCTACCCTCCCACTCGGGGTGACTGTACGTCTTATTCCTAGACTTCGGTCTGAGCTGTATCAACGACTGCAATAGGAGTCAAGGCTGCTCCTAAGCTGAGATACACCGAACATCTAGATAGTTGACAATGGCTGTCAACGACTCTCCTATCTTAAATGCAATGAATATCAACCTGTAACAAAACATGCTCATATTCATATCTGAATATCACAATGATCTTACATGCTTGAATACAATTCTATAATCAAAGCATAATCATGTAACAAGATTTGAATATACCTCTATAATCAATTCATAAACATGTTACCATATATACAATAATTCTAGTATGTGATTTTGGTTGGGAACTCAAATAATATCTTATTTGAGTTGTGGCTTCCCAAACAAACATAGCTTATACCTTTCTTGTCGTAGGAATCAATCGAAGTCTCGAAGTTGTTATCAAGTCTGTCAATCAAATCTGAAAGAGATACATTGATACACATTCTATCAATTCCTATCCCATTCAACACATCTATGAATCAATAATCTATCTTAATATCATTCGACGGCATAATAACGTAGTCTTTCGATACTGATCAACTCATCTTTCAGAAATCAATCATCATCACTCAAAATCCACCATAATATCAATCTAGAACACCATACATCAGCACCATCTATTCTTAACATGCTGAAATTCATAAGAATCGCATATGATATCCCATACTCGATCCATTTACCTTTATATGTTGTCCATAATTTCAAGAACACATCTCTATAAACATAATACAATTTCCCCCAAAATCCATATCTTAAATCATGTAGGAAATGAATGAAAGTTACATCCTCTTAAAGCCCTCAATGAGAGAAACAAGAATCTCAACTCGAAATGCAATTCGGATGGTTAAATCATGAATTACCTTACTTCAAAGCCTTGAAGATATTGAAGGATTCTTGAGAGAATTCTCGATTCTCAGCTTCTGAAACGATGAAAGAATGAATCAGGACTAAGTATTTATACCTCAGGCCATGTGTCAACATAAGAACCAAGGTGGACTTCTCGCATGCAGCACCGCGGGTGCGGTCACGTTAGCACCGCGGGTGCGCTATGCTCTCGGCAACCCTATCATTTTCACAAAATAGCGACCGCGGGTGCGGTCCCTGCAAGACCGTGGGTGCGGTCTTGTCACCGCGGGTGCGGTCTTTCTGCACCGCGGGTGCGGTGATGCTACGAATAAAATGGCCAACTTTCTGTCCATACACCACGGGTGCGGTGTGGCTTCGGTAGCACATTCAAAATTCCATAATTTATGACCGCGGGTGCACTCTTGTTCTAAGCACGGGTGCGGCCTCTCACACATGAACTATTTTGTACTTTCATCTTATGACATGCATTCTCATATCCTCCGAGTCGTACGTCAATGAAAACTAATAATATCGAGCCTTACAGAAAATTTGGCAAGCTTCGATTTTTTAATGATATCTCACAACTCCTTAATCCAAATGACCAACAAGTAAGACAAATGAATATAAAACTCACTTTGGGATTAGTCGTACTGCACGTCAGTGGGCTAAATAGGATGTTATCTGGGCACAATATCAAAATGATTGCACGAAAACAACTATCAGTTGAGCATGAGCAATTGCGGAATTTGGTCAACCTGATCAGCTCAGTTATCGAAATAAAATGATTCCGTGTATGTTATGAAACTAAGACGATGATCTAAAAATCATATTAACATGTCAAACTCTAAATTGGAGTGTAAGATACTGATAAACGACGATGAAACTAATGATTCCGCACATGCTGAAATCAGCAAGGTTACTTTGAGTATATTTCATCAGTTTGGTTCAGTTGAGCATTCAATTAACCAGTTTTAGTTGAGCAGACCATAACTAAACCAGTTGACTAGAACCGAATTGAACCAGTTGTCCAAGAGCAAAACTGAATAACCAGTTTAGGCTCGGGAAAATGTCAAGCAAGACAGAATTGACTGTTTCAATATCAGAAACAGTACAAAAACTTTCCAAACGGTCATATCTTGTATCTAACGTATATATCATTGTTGGAGCCTATAAATACAACACCTTGAAGATCAAATTCAAGTTTTTGAAGGGGATTCAAAGCATAAGTGTAGTGACCCGTTCCAGAATCACCTACTAATCAAAAACTAAGCATGCAATTAACCTAATTAATTATAATCAGAGATAACAGCGGAAATATGGCCAACAACAATAGTTATACAACCCAATCGAAATCGAAGTCTAGACTAACTCAAAATGAAATATCCAGTACAACCATATCGAATCAAAAGGAAAACACTGAAAACTAAACCAACCAGCTACTCAACGTCCTCCTCCTGCTCCTCCTGAGCCATCCAACCTGAGGCCTGCCCCGGGGGAATGGGGTGTCCAAGAATAAACAAAACCGAGGACGTGAGCGATAAGAACGCCCAGTACTAAAGTATGAGTATACAAACCTATATGAAATGCACATGCTATGATATGATACCAGGGTAGTCAAGAAACAGGAATCACAAAGGATCTCAAAATGCTCAGTCTAGAGGCGCCAAGTGGATAGTGCCGCGCGGTCCAACCTCTGGGTCACTGCATCCACTACAAGACAGACGTGGACCTAAAATGTCCCGGACCACCGAAGCCCTCCCGACCCGTCGGCCACTGTGTACTCTCGGTGTCCATGCGTCCACAAGACAGGGCTGAGCGGCCCCAAGATATAGCTTATCTCGAAAGAGATACAGCTCAACAGTAAAGGCTATCTCGAAGGAGATACGGCTCAACATGATATGCAATATGCATCATAACTCGTGACATAATAGCATGCATCATATGACATATAACAATGCAGCAAATACTCATGCAACACATATATGAATGTATACTCAACCAGGATATCTCGGATAGTACTTTCGTACCTCTATCACAGCAAGCCTAGCCTTACGCAACACCGCTAATCAGGTCTAGCACAAGCCTACGCATCAAAAGCATACTCAATCAATACTACCATGCTCGACTAGCAAAACCAGTACTCCCTAGTACTACCAAAGGTTTAGGGTTTACCTTCGTCCGTCGACAGCCCTTTGATGTCGATTGCCTTGAAACTCAGGCGCCGCTACGCTACTACTCCTGGCAGCTCTTGGCTATCGCTCGACCAACAACTAACCCTAGAAACCTTCCAAATCCTCTCAACTATGAGGCAAAATCATGAATTGGCAAGTCACAAATGAGAAATCCGAGCACTATTTATAGGCCATGTTCGGATCCTCCGAACAACACTCCGGAACGTCCGAACGCTACGTGTCCATTGGCTCTTGACAGCTCATGATCGGATCCTCCGATCATACACTTCGGACCGTCCGAACATGCATGGAAAATGATGTGTCGATCAACACTTGACACCTATGATCGGATTCACCGAACTACACTTCGGATCGTCCGAACTCTTCGGTGCTTCCGAACCCTCTTCGGTCCGTCCGATCATGACCATAGCCAAAATTACACCTTAAACCTTCTTAATCACCATTACTCCGTTAATTACCCAATTTGGAATTCGGGCTACTACATTCTCCCCCCCTTAAAAGATTTCGTCCTCGAAATCAGGCTTAGAGAATGAACAAAACGAAATAACAACATCATTAATACATCTCAATTGTTGTTGAATACAACTGATACTATGATTACAACTGAAAACACAAACTTATACAAAGCACAACTCAAAAGAGCTCTGGATGCTCCGAACGCATACGACTCTCTAACTCCCAAGTGGCTTCTTCAGTGCCTCGACGCTGCCACTGCACTAAGACAAGAGGAATGATCTTATTCCGCAACACCTTATCTTTGCGATCTAGAATCTGAACTGGTCGCTCCACGTAAGACAAATCCGTATCAAGTTGAACTTCAGATGGATGTAAGATGTGCGACTCATCTGCTACATAACGTCTCAACAAGGATACGTGGAACACATCATGAATACTTGATAGGTACGGCGGCAACGCAAGTCTGTAAGCTAAATCTCCCACACATTCCAGTATCTCGAATGGACCAATAAATCTCGGAGACAGCTTACCCTTGAGACCAAATCTCAAAATCCTGCGAAAAGGCGAAACTCGGAGAAACACCTTCTCACCTGGCTGAAAATGAAGAGGTCGACGCTTTGTGTTCGCATAACTAGCCTGTCGATCCTGAGCAGTCTTAATCCGCTTCTTGATTACTGCAACCTTATCTATAGCCTGCTGGACTAACTCCGGTCCCTCTACCTGTCGTTCCCCGACTTCATCCCAGAATAATGGAGTACGACAACGTCGCCCGTACAACGCCTCAAATGGTGCCATACCAATACTACGATGATAGCTGTTGTTGTACGCGAACTCAATCAAAGGCAAATGATCCTGCCAAGCGGGTCCGAAATCCATAACACAGGCTCGCAACATATCCTCAAGCGTACGGATAGTCCTCTCTGATTGACCGTCAGTCTCCGGATGATAAGCAGTACTCAGACTCAGTGTAGTACCCAAAGCTGACTGGAAACTACCCCAAAACCGTGAGGTAAAACGAGGATCTCTGTCACTAACAATACTGACAGGCACTCCATGCAAACGTACAATCTCCTGAATGTACAATCGAGCCATACGATCGAAAGTGAAGTCACGATTATACGGCAGAAAATGAGCAGACTTGGTGAGTCGATCCACCACTACCCAGATAGCATCGCTGTTCCTCGAAGATAATGGCAAGTGAGTAATGAAATCCATCGTAATATGCTCCCACTTCCATTCTGGAATAGGTAAGTTCAACAACAATCCTCCCGGTCGACGGTGCTCTGCCTTAACCTGCTGGCAAACTAGACACTTGGAGACAAACTGATACACGCTGCGCTTCATCCCTTTCCACCAAAACCGCATCCTCAAGTCTCTATACATCTTGTTGCTTCCTGGATGAACACTTAACTTGCTTCGATGCGCCTGAGACAATATCTCGTCCCTCAAAGTGTCATCCTCTGGTACTACAACCCGATTAGATAAGCACAGAAGACCATTGGACTGATAATGGAAATTGCTATCACCACCAACTAACCGAGCTAATCTCTGAGTCTTGAGATCAGACATCTGAGCTTCTCGAATCCGAGTGAACAAATTGGGCTCAGATAAAATGGTAGCAACACGAATGCTCTCCTTACCTTTCCGATGCTTGAAGTTAAACCCCAACGAGCAACTATCCTGGATGGCACTAGTCATAGCACAAATCTGAAGTGCAGAGGCTCTCACCTTGCGACTAAGCGCATCAGCTGTGAGATTTGCAGAACCTGGATGGTACTTGATCTCGCAATCATAATCCTTCAGCAAATCCATCCAACGACGTTGCCTCATGTTCAACTCAGCCTGAGTGAACAGATATTTCAGACTCTTATGATCAGTAAAGATTTCAAACTGAACACCGTACAAATAATGACGCCAAATCTTCAGCGCAAACACAATAGCTGCCAATTCCAGATCATGAGTGGGATACTTCTCCTCGTGAGATTTCAGCTGTCTGGAAGCATAAGCAATCACATGACCGTTTTGCGTCAACACACACCCTAAGCCTTGAGTGGAGGCATCGGTGTAAACACTGAAACCATCAGATCCTGACGGTAACGCCAAAACAGGTGCAGAAGTCAGAAGTCGACGAAGCTCTCTGAAACTATCTTCGCACTCGGATGACCACTCAAATGGAACATCCCTCCGAGTAAGTTGCGTCAATGGTCTGGCTATCTGAGAGAAATTCACGATGAAGCGACGATAATACCCTGCCAGACCTAGAAAACTACGGATCTCAGCCACCGTCGTCGGACGTGACCAATTCAGCACTGCTTCAATCTTGCTGGGATCCATAGAAACTCCTTCCTTGGAAATCACATGACCAAGGAATACCACACGATCAATCCAGAACTCGCACTTACTCAGCTTAGCATACAATTGCTTCTCGCGAAGAATCTTCAACACAATCCTCAAGTGTTGGGCATGCTCTTCCACACTGTGGGAATAGATCAAGATATCGTCAATGAAAACCACCACAAACTGATCCAGAAAATCTCGGAAGACTCGGTTCATCAGATCCATGAACACCACTGGCGCATTCGTCAATCCGAATGGCATAACTAGAAACTCGTAATGCCCATAACGAGTACGAAATGCAGTTTTGGAAATATCATCATCTCTGACTCTCATCTGATGATACCCCGATCGCAAGTCGATCTTGGAGTAAACAGAAGTACCCTGAAGCTGATCGAACAAGTCATCAATACGGGGTAAAGGGTACTTGTTTTTGATCGTCACCCGATTCAGCTGGCGATAATCAATGCACAACCGCATCGATCCATCCTTCTTCTTGACAAACAAGACTGGAGCTCCCCAAGGCGAAACACTCGGGCGAATATAACCCTTATCAAGAAGATCCTGCAATTGCTACTTCAGCTCTCTCATCTCTGACGGAGCAAGACGATAGGGGGCACGAGAAATCGGTGCAGTCCCTGGCATTAAATCTATGCCAAATTCCACCTCTCTAACCGGAGGAAAACCAGGAATCTCATCTGGGAAAACATCAGGAAATTCACAAACTACTGGAATATCCTCTAGACCAACACTACCTGTGGATGAATCAATCGCATAGATGAGGTAACCTTCCCCGCCCGACTCTAAAGCACGACAGGCTTTCAGAGCAGATACCACTGGCATCGGAGGTCGCGCTCCCTCACCATAGAAAAACCAACTAGAGCTTTCAGTCGTACGAAACTGAACAAGCTTCTGGTAACAATCCACAGTAGCTCGGTAGGTAGTCAATAAGTCTATACCCAAGATACAATCAAAATCTTCCATCTCTAGGATCATAAGATTCGCAGTCAACTCGTTACCCTCAAAATCTAAGGGACAACCCATCACTAGACGCTTCGCTAACACCGAATGACCCATCGGGGTAGAAACAGAAAGAATGACGTCTAGAGAAACATAGGGTAACCTATGACGCTTAACAAATCGTGCAGAAATGAAGGAATGAGAGGCTCCTGTATCAATAAGAACAAAAGCAGGAATACCGCATAAATGAAAAGTACCTGCTATGACTCTCTCCGTCTCATCTGCAGCCTGATCCTGGTTCAGCGCAAAAACCTGACCCTGGGCACGAGGTCGAAGATTCGAACTACCCACTGCCTGACCCTGCCTCCTCTGCTGAACAGTCGTCTGAGATCCAGAACTGGATCCTGCTCCACCTCGCAACTGAGGACAATTCTTCTTAATATGCCCCATCTCTCCGCACTGATAACAAGCTCCTGCGGCTACTCGGCATTGCTCCGATGGATGGTTCTTCCCACAATGCGCACAAGACTCCTTCTTCTTACCAAAGCGGAAAACACCACTAGATCGAGATCCAGATCCAGAAGAAGATGAACCAGATTTCTTGAATGACTGAGATCGAGGCCTCAAAGTACTCGGAGGTCTAGAAGAAGATAGAATAGCCCTACCACGCTGGAGACTGATCTCTGCCTGGCGACACCGGTTCACTAACCCATCATAAGAAGTAGGATTATCACAGACAGTGACTCGATCAAAGATCTCCTGATTAAGGCCCTGGAGGAAATGATCATACTTGGCCTCAGAACTGCCACTGATATGAGGAGCGAAGGGTAACAACTCAAAGAATTTCTGCTGATACTCATCAACAGACATACTCCCCTGCTTAAGGTTCAGGAGCTCAATCGTCTTGGCTTGGCGAAGGGCTGGAGGAAAGTACAGCTGCATAAAAGCTGCACGGAAATCGACCCAAGTCACCCTACCTTGGGACTGGACTATCGGCGCAGAAGTCGATCGCCACCACTTGCGCGCACGGCCCTCGAGAAGAAAGCTAAGGGTCTCTATCTTCTGCTCCTCGGTGCACTGAAATGCACGGAAACAACTCTCCATGCGCTCTAACCAGTCCTCAGCATCATCGGGAGTCTCACCACCAACTAAAGGCTTAGGCCCCATCTGAATAAAACGATGCAAATCAAAACGCCTAGGACCGTCCCGACGATGACGATGTTCACGGTAACGCCTACGATCGTCCTGATCACCCCATCGACCTACACTTCCCTGACTACTCTCATCACCAAAGTGGTCAGCCATCGCTACAAGATAGAATAGGGAAAATGGTAAAATGGTCAACGGAAATCCCAAAACAGAATCTATATCCCAAAATCATACGCATGCTCTGATACCATAAATGTAGTGACCCGTTCCAGAATCACCTACTAATCAAAAACTAAGCATGCAATTAACCTAATTAATTATAATCAGAGATAACAGCGGAAATATGGCCAACAACAATAGTTATACAACCCAATCGAAATCGAAGTCTAGACTAACTCAAAATGAAATATCCAGTACAACCATATCGAATCAAAAGGAAAACACTGAAAACTAAACCAACCAGCTACTCAACGTCCTCCTCCTGCTCCTCCTGAGCCATCCAACCTGAGGCCTGCCCCGGGGGAATGGGGTGTCCAAGAATAAACAAAACCGAGGACGTGAGCGATAAGAACGCCCAGTACTAAAGTATGAGTATACAAACCTATATGAAATGCACATGCTATGATATGATACCAGGGTAGTCAAGAAACAGGAATCACAAAGGATCTCAAAATGCTCAGTCTAGAGGCGCCAAGTGGATAGTGCCGCGCGGTCCAACCTCTGGGTCACTGCATCCACTACAAGACAGACGTGGACCTAAAATGTCCCGGACCACCGAAGCCCTCCCGACCCGTCGGCCACTGTGTACTCTCGGTGTCCATGCGTCCACAAGACAGGGCTGAGCGGCCCCAAGATATAGCTTATCTCGAAAGAGATACAGCTCAACAGTAAAGGCTATCTCGAAGGAGATACGGCTCAACATGATATGCAATATGCATCATAACTCGTGACATAATAGCATGCATCATATGACATATAACAATGCAGCAAATACTCATGCAACACATATATGAATGTATACTCAACCAGGATATCTCGGATAGTGTAGTGACCCGTTCCAGAATCACCTACTAGGCAAGAACTAAGCATGCAATTAACCTAATTAACAATAATCAGAGATAACAGCGGAAATAGTCAACAAAAATAGTTATACAACCCAATCGAAGTCTAGAATAACTCCAAATAAAAATACCCAATACAACCATATCGAATCAAAACAATACCGATAAACTAAACCAACCAGCTACTCAACGTCCTCCTCCTGCTCCTCCTGAGCTGTCCAACCTGAGGCCTGCCCCGAGGGAATGGGGTGTCCAAGAATAAACAAAACCGAGGACGTGAGCGATAAGAACGCCCAGTACAAAAGTATGAGTATACAGACCTATATGAAATGCACATGCTATGATCATGATACCGGGGTAGTCAAGAAACAGGAGTCACAAAAGGATCTCAACAATGCTCAGTCTAGAGGCGCCAAGTGGATAGTGCCGCGCGGTCCAACCTCTGGGTCACTGCATCCACTACAAGACAGACGTGGACCTAAAATGTCCCGGACCACCGAAGCCCTCCCGACCCGTCGGCCACTGTGTACTCTCGGTGTCCATGCGTCCACAAGACAGGGCTGAGCGGCCCCAAGATATAGCTTATCTCGAAAGAGATACAGCTCAACAGTAAAGGCTATCTCAAAGGAGAATACGGCTCAACATGAAATGCAACGTGCAGTAATAAACGTGACATAATAGCATGCGTCATATGACATATATCAATGCACCACATAATCATGCAACACATATAAGAATGTATACTCAACCAGGATATCTCGGATAGTACTTTCGTACCTCTATCACAGCAAGCCTAGCCTTACGCAACACCGCTAATCAGGTCTAGAACAAGCCTACGCATCAAAAGCATACTCAATGAAAAATACTACCATGCTAGACTAGCAAAACCAGCACTCCCTAGTACTACCAAAGGTTTAGGGTTTACCTTCGTCCGTCGACAGCCCTTTGATGTCGATTGCCTTGTAACTCAGGCGCCGCTACGCTACTACTCCTGGCAGCTCTTGGCTATCGCTCGACCAACAACTAACCCTAGAAACCTTCCAAACTCTCACTAAAGATTCAATCTCAAGAAATGGCAATACCAAAATGAGGAATTCGAGCACTATTTATAGGCCATGTTCGGATCCTCCGAACACCACTTCGGAACGTCCGAACGCTACGTGTCCAATGGCTCTTGACAGCTCATGATCGGATCCTCCGATCATACACTTCGGACCGTCCGAACATGCACGTGTCCAGCTGCTCTTGACACCTCATGATCGGATCCACCGAACCTACACTTCGGAACTTCCGAACTCTTCGGTGCTTCCGAACCATCTTCGGTCCGTCCGATCATGACTCGGTCAAAATTACACCTTAAACCTTCTTAATCACCATTACTCCGTTAATTACCCAATTTGGAATTCGGGCTACTACATTCTCCCCCTCTTAAAAAGATTTCGTCCTCGAAATCTAGGCAAGAGAATGAACAAAACGAAAATAACAACATCGTTACCCTCAAAATCTAAAGGACAACCCATCACTAGACGCTTGGCTAAAACCGAATGATCCATCGGAGTAGAAACGGAAAGAATGACATCTAGAGAAACATGCGGTAACTTATGACGCTTAACAAATCGTCCTGGTCACCCCAACGACCTACACTCCCCTGACTATTCCCGTCACCAAAGTGGTCAGCCATTGCTACAACAATAGAATGGGGAAACTAGTAAATTGGTCAACGGAAATCCCAAAATAGAAATCTATATCCCAAAATCGTATGCATGCTCTGATACCATAAATGTAGTGACCCGTTCCAGAATCACCTACTAGGCAAGAACTAAGCATGCAATTAACCTAATTAACAATAATCAGAGATAACAGCGGAAATAGTCAACAAAAATAGTTATACAACCCAATCGAAGTCTAGAATAACTCCAAATAAAAATACCCAATACAACCATATCGAATCAAAACAATACCGATAAACTAAACCAACCAGCTACTCAACGTCCTCCTCCTGCTCCTCCTGAGCTGTCCAACCTGAGGCCTGCCCCGAGGGAATGGGGTGTCCAAGAATAAACAAAACCGAGGACGTGAGCGATAAGAACGCCCAGTACAAAAGTATGAGTATACAGACCTATATGAAATGCACATGCTATGATCATGATACCGGGGTAGTCAAGAAACAGGAGTCACAAAAGGATCTCAACAATGCTCAGTCTAGAGGCGCCAAGTGGATAGTGCCGCGCGGTCCAACCTCTGGGTCACTGCATCCACTACAAGACAGACGTGGACCTAAAATGTCCCGGACCACCGAAGCCCTCCCGACCCGTCGGCCACTGTGTACTCTCGGTGTCCATGCGTCCACAAGACAGGGCTGAGCGGCCCCAAGATATAGCTTATCTCGAAAGAGATACAGCTCAACAGTAAAGGCTATCTCAAAGGAGAATACGGCTCAACATGAAATGCAACGTGCAGTAATAAACGTGACATAATAGCATGCGTCATATGACATATATCAATGCACCACATAATCATGCAACACATATAAGAATGTATACTCAACCAGGATATCTCGGATAGTACTTTCGTACCTCTATCACAGCAAGCCTAGCCTTACGCAACACCGCTAATCAGGTCTAGAACAAGCCTACGCATCAAAAGCATACTCAATGAACAATACTACCATGCTAGACTAGCAAAACCAGCACTCCCTAGTACTACCAAAGGTTTAGGGTTTACCTTCGTCCGTCGACAGCCCTTTGATGTCGATTGCCTTGTAACTCAGGCGCCGCTACGCTACTACTCCTGGCAGCTCTTGGCTATCGCTCGACCAACAACTAACCCTAGAAACCTTCCAAACTCTCACTAAAGATTCAATCTCAAGAAATGGCAATACCAAAATGAGGAATTCGAGCACTATTTATAGGCCATGTTCGGATCCTCCGAACACCACTTCGGAACGTCCGAACGCTACGTGTCCAATAGCTCTTGACAGCTCATGATCGGATCCTCCGATCATACACTTCGGACCGTCCGAACATGCACGTGTCCAGCTGCTCTTGACACCTCATGATCGGATCCACCGAACCTACACTTCGGACCTTCCGAACTCTTCGGTGCTTCCGAACCATCTTCGGTCCGTCCGATCATGACTCGGTCAAAATTACACCTTAAACCTTCTTAATCACCATTACTCCGTTAATTACCCAATTTGGAATTCGGGCTACTACAGATAGTACTTTCGTACCTCTATCACAGCAAGCCTAGCCTTACGCAACACCGCTAATCAGGTCTAGCACAAGCCTACGCATCAAAAGCATACTCAATCAATACTACCATGCTCGACTAGCAAAACCAGTACTCCCTAGTACTACCAAAGGTTTAGGGTTTACCTTCGTCCGTCGACAGCCCTTTGATGTCGATTGCCTTGAAACTCAGGCGCCGCTACGCTACTACTCCTGGCAGCTCTTGGCTATCGCTCGACCAACAACTAACCCTAGAAACCTTCCAAATCCTCTCAACTATGAGGCAAAATCATGAATTGGCAAGTCACAAATGAGAAATCCGAGCACTATTTATAGGCCATGTTCGGATCCTCCGAACAACACTCCGGAACGTCCGAACGCTACGTGTCCATTGGCTCTTGACAGCTCATGATCGGATCCTCCGATCATACACTTCGGACCGTCCGAACATGCATGGAAAATGACGTGTCGATCAACACTTGACACCTATGATCGGATTCACCGAACTACACTTCGGATCGTCCGAACTCTTCGGTGCTTCCGAACCCTCTTCGGTCCGTCCGATCATGACCATAGCCAAAATTACACCTTAAACCTTCTTAATCACCATTACTCCGTTAATTACCCAATTTGGAATTCGGGCTACTACAATAAGCATCTACATGAAGAAATGAGTTAAAATGTGAAACGTCCACTACTCGTTTTTCTTTAAAATATACTAGATTTTTTTTTCTTCCTACACTATTCGGCCGAACTACCATACACATATATTTAGAAAATAAATTTGCACCATTTAAAATAAATTCACCAATTATTATTTGAAAATCCAAAGGAAAGAAATTCAAAGCATAAAATCGTAAATCGTCAACCAAACTTTGCTTTAAATTTTTCAACAATAACCTCTAACATCCTCTAAAAAACCTCTCAAATCATCATAAACCAGAAAATCTTAAAAGTAACTCAAATCGTTAGCATAAGTCATAAACATAAATCATAAACTAAGTCGTAAGTGCTAAACAACTAGGCGCTGGTCCTCGTGTTGTGTGCACCTTCAGTCCAGCAAGATCAACCATCAAGGCTCTCATTAACATCAACATCAACATCATGCTCACCTAAATCAATCACACCTAGTGAGTCTATTGACTCAGCAAACCTGAACCATGATAACAAGTAATACGTATACAATCACATGCAACAGTGTAAAAACTTTTACTTAAATTATCTTTTCATGAACATGCATAAACTTAAACATTTTTCCTTTCATCATATGCATTTTCCTTTTTATCATATACATATATGTTTTCCTTTTATTGAATTTAGATCGTTAATTGTGACTTTAGTATCAGCTAAAGGTCGATGGATCCATCTGCGTGTAACCACAGTACTGGACGGCAGAGACATCAACGACACTCTCACTCATCAACTGAGCCTTGGCCCATCATATCAGCATATCATGTTGATGGAAATACGATCGTCGGGCTCCCCCTGGGGCCTTCTCCCGTAAACGGACTCTCTCTGGGGCCTTTTTCCTCACGATATCTCCAATTATATCATTGTATTAGTCACATTCACTTCACCTCATCCAATGTTTCATATTTTCATCTCTTATAAAAATTCATGTATATATATAAATCATTTTTCTTTTAAACCAATCATGCAACATGTAATTTAACATTGGCGTTTCATCGTATAATTTAATAAACATTTAAAATAAACATTTTAGCATATATTAGAGCATTCAGGGCACTTCCAGGACGTCTATCATTTTTCATGTGTAAAATGACTGTTTTACCCCCAGACTTAGAATGTCTCGATTTTGATTTTTTCTTACTTTCATTGACTCTAGACCATCCTAAATAATTATTTAAGCGTAAATTAAATTTATAACATTTTTATTTAGCTTAAATTTGAGGCATTTGATTTAATTTTCTATTTATTTATTCGTAAAAGTATTTAATTCTCAAATTAATTCAAACTTTAATATTTTAATCCAAAACTTTTATCATGAACTTTTCATACCTAAATTATCCTCGTGAACCATGAATTGACCCCCATGGACCATGGTTTGAACCCTTAACCATTTAACTCAAAAAACCGAACCCTAGTTTATTTCCCCTCGAGCCATCTCGCGATTTCTTCGAGCCACCTCGAGCCAACCTGTAGGATCGAGCGCTTGCCGCGTTACCAAAAGCTATAGCTTGTAGCAATGGTGCAACTCAAATCTTTTAAACTGTACAACAAGCTCAAGCACCACGGTTCGATCGCTCTACCAAGCATAGACAATTATTGCACCTAACATTTTCCCTCACAATAATTGCACTCCTTGCAATTAATGGGAATCGAGCTCGTGACCTTGGCTCTGATACCAATTGTAGGACCGAGCGCCTGCCACTTTACCAAAAGTTATAACTTGTAGTAATGGTGCAACTGAAATCTTTTAAACCGCACAACAGCTCAAGCACCACGGTTCGATTGCACCCAACACAACCCCTTACCAAACCACCTAGGGACCCTACTTGACCAGCCCTGACCCCTTGAACCAGCTCGTAGCCCATGCCACAGATCTGCACGTGAGCCGCAGCCGATAATGATATAATAAACCCCAAATCATCAAGGACTCATCACCTGAGCCACCACCCGAGCTCGAACCCTCATGAACCTCACTAGACCACCCTTAGACCTAGCCTGGACCCCTCATGGCCAAGCCGTGATAATTCGCACAGCGGATGTCCTTAGATCACACGGGAAGAGACCTATCTCACATGGACTCTTCCCTAGCCTTTGTGCATGGCTAGGACTCTTCCTCACACCTAACCACTGTCCAGCCCGAGCCCTGGTCGTTCCGCACGCGCTGCTTCTTCCTAGCCGAACCCTAGTTCATAAACATGCAAGTTCTTTTCGATCAAACTTCCCTATCCCTTGTCCAGCCCTTAGCCGTGACTCATGTGACCCTTAGCACCATGGAAAAATGTCCTTCCTAAGTTTCCTACCACGGCAGCCCCTTCATGCAATAATATCATAGGTTTTGAATCATGAAATCATAAGTTCTTGACATGACATAACATAAAAAAGAAAATAATTGCAAGGCAAACATATTTTTCATGAAAACATAATTCAAAAAAGTAATATGGTGTGATAGATGAGAAAAAATGGGATTAAGGCGTGTCTTTGCATATATTACACACAAAAACGAGTTAGAGATGCGGAGAATGGCGACCTAGAAACCCTAGGCTGAAATCTTCCTCAAAACCGTGGCTTTTCTCTTTAAAATCTCGTGTGTGTGTGTGTGTTTGCTGCTAGGAGGAGTCCTAGTGTTTTAGAGGGGAGGGGGGTTTATTGTGATGGTTATGGGTGAGGTTTTTGGCTTTTTATTTCCTTTAAAACTCATGGTGCAAGCTTGAGTCCATTAACTTAGTATAATATGCTCATTAATCCCATTAAGTAATATTTAAAATATTTTGTTTAGAAAAGTTTGTGAAAAATATTAGTCGAGTTCTCAAAAAGTTTATATTTTCGTCGAAAATCGAATATCTTTTAAAATTACGTCCCGGCGTATAAAATCACCTCAAAACACCCCATTTTCAAAAATACCATATAGCATGTACCATATTTTAAATAATTAAAAATAATTATTTGACAAAAATATTTTTTCCTTTTTCAGCCGATCTCCGTTCTTCAATTGCATCTCGGATAATTTTAAAAACATAGTTTCATGCGTTTGTGTAGAACAATACATTTTAAACATGTAATCATGCACCATATATTTAATTCATGCAATTAAAACCTTTTAATTAGTCATTTTCTCTAATTTCGCATGCAGTTAGGTTACATTATCACATTTTGGACCTTACAGAATGAGAGCAAGCCAATGTGTGGGAATATATTTGAGAGATAAATGTACTGTAAAGAATTAAATGCCCACACATATATATGAGACTTGAGCTTCAAATTTTAGTCGAGTTACTCTTCACACAAAAAAAAAATTAAAGATCTTGTTTGTAATCTTGCATAAGAGACGTTAAATATTATGTAAATTATTAGGTTGTGGTCTACAATCGAGTGTGCTAGGAGTTTCAATTAGTAATGGATAAATCCTAACTTGAAATGGTTTTGTAGAAGGTGTTATATAAATCAAAGCCTTCTAGTAGATCTTTCCCAAGGAGAAGAAAGATTGACGTAGGAGTTGTTAATTTTCGAACATCTACAAACAAATTCATGTCTATTTATTTATTGCATTTACTTATCATTTCTATTGTTTTAAAGATGCATTATTGAAGCATTTTATTTGTTCTTCAAATATCAAAATATTGCTTACGAAGTGTTTGACAAAATGCTTCAACCAAAATATTTTTACTCGTTTACATTGCATTTATTTTAAATACTTTACAAAATATATAATCGGTTTCTACGAATGATTATTTTGAGTGTCTTCCGCTTGGTTTCAAAATCGAACTCGATTTAATTCATCGGTGTTCAATATTTCAAGAACCGAACTATTATAGCTCCACAGTTATGTAGAACCCGTAAACCAGACTACGTATAAGTCATGCATAATTTCTACCATTTAAAGTAAAATGATTTTTATTATTATTGCATGAGTATTTATTCTTTCCTTTACATCTAATTATTTTATGCAGTAGTTTAATTTTTTTTATCTTTTCAGTTAATTCAGTGAGGCCGGACTAGAGTTGGAGTTTTGAGATAAATTGTAAGATTTAGAAATCATTCTCAGAATTTATTTTAGCTAGCAAATAAGTTAATTTAATTTAAAAGAAGGTGTAAGGAAATTATTTAAGTAACTTGAGGTAAGTAGGAAATAAGTTCATTTAGGTTCAATAATTAATGTGTTAATTCACTAAATTAATTAAAGGACAGGTAAGGCTCTAAAGATTTAAAATACACTAACTAAACAATATTTCCCTTCCATTTATTAGCCTAAATTCGGCCACCTCTTAGATGAGTAAACAATTCTTTGACAACTCATCACCTTTGACCATTTCTTTATTATTTTTTGGCATGATAATCCTTTCACTTTTAATCACCATTAATTAATAAATAAATCATTATCCTTGCCTTGTTTTAGAATGGTAGAATCGGTCATGCCTCCTTAATCCCTCCAAACAATTTTGAATATCAAAACATTTGAAATTCAAAAGGGAGCAAGACTTGGTCATGCCATTTGAATCCCTTTATTATTGGAACTCCCCTTCATCACTCCTAACCATTCCCTCCCTCTCCATTATTTCGAAATTTCAGAGCCTATATTGAGAGAAAAATCGAGAGTGAGCTAGGGAATTACAAGAGAGAAAATTGAGTAGGAGCAAGAAAAAGAAGATCACTCCGTCTCCTCCGCGCCGCGTAGTTGCGTTTCGTTCGTTTTCTTTTCAAAACGAAACCAGGCATGTTTATATTTTTCTTTGCTCTTAAATCAAGTCATATTAACATTTTTAAACATTATATGATCAATCATTTCCATGGCATAACCGAAATTTATCAAGAACATTTCAAAAATAAAAGATGCAGAATTTTTCGGTTCCTCTTGTGCTTCACGGTTCCTACATTTTTGATGGTTTCAGGTATTGGTTCGATTCCAAGCTTCCAAGGCTGTTCCTAGGCATGTACTAGGACATGTTAGGAACACTTTTGTCCATTGGTTCGAGTCCCATGCTAGCCGAAATCCAGAGTTGACAGCAACACCCCATTAAGTGTCTTATTGTGCTCGATTTGTGAGTTGCTGTCCATAGAGGAGGTTTCTGATCTTGGCTGCCCTAGGGTCCTATAGCCATGGTTAGAACCCTTCCCTAGCATGTCTAAGACGTGAACAGGTCGCCCTTTTGAGACTTGGTCCATGGTAGCATCCGTTTTTAAATCAAAACACAAGAACAGCCCCTTCCCCTTTCGGCCCTTCTCATTTTACAGCAAGTATGTTTCGGGTTTTGTGGAATGGTGTGGATCTTGTTTGGCCTATGGCCCTTAGCCCTGGTTCACACCCTACCTCTAGATGTCTAGAGCATGACATGGTCAACCAGATGGCCACTGGAATGGTCCATGACAGCAAGAACCACAACAACATCCAACACGCAGAATTAGTACTCGGTTGGGACGTATGGTTCGTTTCTGGTGTGATGCAAATTATGGCTAGCCTAGGGCCCTTAGCCATGCTTCAAATCATTCTTTAGGATATTGGTAAGAGGTTCTGGTTGGTGGTTCAAGCCCCAATAGCCATTAGCCTCGCAAACGACGCAAGGAAACCAAAGCACAACTGCTGTATTTTTGTGACAACAACTTGCTGCGTCGGTTCAGAGGCTCGTTCGAGTTCTTGGTTGGATTTTAGCCTATGGCCTTGGACTGTACAGTGCCTCATCGAGTTAGGAAGGTCATGTTATTGGCCGTTCGTGATTAGGATGATTTTTTAGGGCGTACGAGAAATTACGGTGCGATGTGCCAAATTGACTCTCGATAGAGCATTTCATGTTTTGGCCTTCATTCACCAAAATTTCGGCCCTTATCATTTTTGGAGCATTACTTCATCATTTTAGGTGTATTTTAATCATGACTAAATGAGGGTTCGGTGTTGGTTCGAGTTGGCACGGAGTCATGATTAAATACGAAGTCGTTGGGCGTCATTGTCTCGTTTTTTTGGATTCAATTACAAAGTTTGGTCAAGAAAACCATTTGCATATTTTTCATGATCAATTTAGGTCGCAGCGAGCCCTGGAACGATCCAATCCATGTGGTAAAATAATACAGGATATTTCATTATGCCATTTAATTATATTACGTGCATAAAAATATAAAATATTCATTTTTGAGATTTATGCGATATTGCTTGTGGTCATTTCACTATCATGGGAGCATTGTATTATCCGGTCGCCAGTTACCGGTCAGTTCAGTTATGTACCACCCAGTATACTGTGGCATTAGTCTGATCAGACGTTCATTACTTCACCCGGTCGCCAGTTACCGGTCAGTTCAGTTCAGTTCATGGACCACTTGCGTAGACCATAATCTCAACATAAAATTATTACATGATATTTCGTTACAGGGCTCGATTGAGCAAACATTTTCACTATGATTTTCAGTTTCAGTTATGCACGTATTATAATTGCTCATGATAAGATATTTTCACGTTATGCCTCATGACATGATATTTTTATCCCATGTAATTTTACTATATTATTTACTCGTTATTTACGATATATGCATGCTGAGTCTTTAGACTCACTAGACTTGATTGTTGTAGGTGCTGATGATATCGGGGCCGAGGACGGGGACCAGTGAGCTAGCTTGGGTCGGCAGTAGTGGAACCCGAGGACCTCATTTACATCATTTACCATTTCTTTATGCTCAAACATTTTTATCAGTTGTTGGATTACTTTAATTTGTTATTTTGTGAGAAATAATTTCTTCCGCTGCTATTTTTAAACATTAAACTTGATTTATCTGTTTATTTTGTGAATGAGGCATTTTGATTATTTTAAAAAGAAAATTTTAATTTTTCCGCAAATTTTCAAACGCGAATTGTCGGGGCCATTATAAGTTATCCCCCAAATCGATCCTATCAATTATTATCGGGGATGAGGATGGAGATAACACCACACCGTCCTAAAACTATTTCAAGATTCAAAAAAAAAAACTTTGAACTAGAAAATTAGTCCACAAACCCGCCCCGTTTAAGTTTTCCCGTTGGGTCCCGAACCTGCGGAAAAAATCATCATCCCTATTAACACTTATTCATATTTAATTAATTAAATTGCTAAAAAAACACATGAAAATTGAGTTGACTAATAGTATAAAAATTGAATCTTAAATTCACTTTATATCACAGTAAGTTATTAATCTACCCGATTAATAATTCATGTTCTTTAATTGATAGAATTTATCTGGTCCAAATATTTTGAATTTTAGGATATTTTTTATATCAATTTTAAAACTTTAAAAGCACAATTTACTGTATATGTATGTAACATATAATGTAACAAGGAAGCCCCTTCCGACAAAAATGTGAAAATAAAAGTTGCAAAATTAAAGAGAAACAAGTTTTGCACTTCGGAGGTTCGGAAATTTTCCAAAAAAGGAAACTGAACACTGCCTGATTTTTTTAAGAAATTAATTATTTTATTAAATGCTGAAAATGAGAACATAGATTTTTAAAATTTTAAAATCAAGATAATTTATTTAAGAAATTAGGTAATTATAATAATGAACGAAAATATACAAAAATAAAAGCATATATCACTTTCCTTTCTCGTTCTAAATTGGATATGTGGGTATAAAGTTTTGTTTTTATTTGAAAATGGTAATCCATAGAATAAAAAGAATAGTGACTTTAATGTTCGTATTCAAATTTTAGCGCTTTTTTTTTTTTTTTTCTAAAGATTCTCTCGTTATTACTTTTCTTTACTCTTTTATTTTGAATTGCAGTCTCTTCTAGGTTTTCTTCCTAATCCACAAAGAAACCCTAATAAGGGTTGGTTCCCTGCTGGTTTGTAGGTCTTCATCACCTCGTCGGTTCTCGGGCCTAGGCTTGGGTGGTTACATATATATTTTTTGTTATAGTAGGTATCCAGCTCGCCAATTTGTGGCTTGAGTTTTATTGATTATTTTGTAAAAACAATCTTTATTTTAAATTTTTTTTTACAGTTTTATTAAAATATGAGACTTACTCTATCTATATACCCATATAAACTGCATTGATAAAGTTCTTGGACATGCAATAGGTACCATGAAGTTTGCCTCGCAACGTAAGATCATGAAATTCATTAGGAAGTATGTATATTCTAAAATGGTTCATAGTCGAATCGACTGTCTAAAACAAAGATAAAGACCGCTTGAGCTTGAGACTAACATTTATGATGTAAACATCATGTTTCATTGGTAAGGGCATGAAAATGTCCATTCATACAGATTGGTGAACATATAATGATGCGCTAAACGACCCTGCTTTGGACGGTCCAACTGGTTATCACTTATCGAGTAGAATAGTCTACGGTTATAGTTGTATAACATTAGTCCTTATAGTGTGTTTGGAAACTAGGATTTGGGAGGATTTTTTGGGATTTAGATTTCAAAATCTTAATTTTATTGTTTGACAAGATGATTTAAAAAAGAATTCGGATTTGTTTAGAATTTCATGGGATTTCAATGAGTATATCCAAATCCCATCAAATTTGATAAGATTTGGTGGGATTTGGATTTTTAAAAGCATACAATTACTTTTTTATCCAAATGAAATTGATTTGGAGAAGTCAGTATGATTCACGCAAATTTCACTGCACTTTCGGCGGTTTTGTTAATATCTTATTTGCTCCACCACCAAGCCTCTCTCTCGTTTTGTTTTTGAAAAATTCAAGAAACCCTTCTGATTCCAAATTTCAATATTTTTAAAATAGTTAATTACCCTTAAAAAATAATATATTTATCCATTATTTATATTGCTCACTGATTGATTGAATTGTTTGTGTGTGTATATATATATATATACACACACGAAAACATAATAATAATTTATATTGAAAGCATCAAGACAATCAATATATATATATATATATATGTTTTCGTTTTTATTTTTGAGAACTTATATATAGATATTGTTTCCTCTCTTCATCATTTTCACTGACACATCATTCTTATTAGTCAACTTTCTCCACCAAAAGTTTCTACATTGTTAGAATTTTTTTTCCTTTTAACTTTTTCTAGAAGTTGAAACTTTCCGTTTAAATTTTATAAGTTTCGTGTGTTATTTATTGATTATTGTAATAAAAATATAGTAATTACAAAAACCTATTTTTATGTTTGATAATTTCATGTTAAAGTTTGAAGTTTGACTACAAATTTCATCACCTTCATGCATTTGATCTCTGGTGAAATTTGATTATGATTAAAACAAATGAAATAGAGTGCATGTTGATGTCCAAAATCAATTTTTGTTGCTTGATCTTTATACTGGTAATTATTTTTTTTGTTTTTGTTATATTTTTGTTAAAAAATTACATCATGCTTTTGTGTTCTACTATTTTATTATTTCTGGTTATAATACATGTTGGATTTTTGCAATAGTTCTTTTATTTTGTATAAAAAAATTATTTTATAGATGAATGGAGTCAAAGAATCAACTCGAAGATCAAATATTGAGGTTGTAGCAATAATACTTGTGTTGCTAACTTGAATATGTTATTTCATAAAAATAAAAGCTACATAAGTAGTATCATATCAGAAAATTATTCAAAAAAACATAAGTAGCATCATAATTGCCTAATTGTCTTATCATTAGACATTTTATTTATTTATTTTATTTGAGCTTTGTAATGTTTATCACATCTTAGGAAATGAGTAATGATACTCCAGCTATTGAAGTTGTCCACTACAAAAGTTGGACTCAACAGATGGATGAGTTTTTCTTGATTTTTTACTTGAACAAAAGAATCAAGGACAAAAACCAGACATAAATTTTTCTCAAGCTGCGTACAATGCTGCTATCGAAGCTATTAATTCCAAATTCATTATGAAATTAAATAAATATAACGTGCGAAATAGATTAAAAACTTTGAAAAGAAAGATGACCATTGCATTGGAAGTCTTCAAACGGGGTAGTGGGTTTGGTTGGAATGACATAACAAAACAAATTGAAGCACCAGAGGAGGTTTGGGATACATTAATCAAGGTATGCATTGTTATTGTGTTCATTTTTACTTATTTGTATTTTTTTCAATTGTTATTATCTTAAAATATAAATATAATGTAATTAGGTATATCCTGAAGCTAAACATGTCCGAAGTATTGCAAATTCCTTATTTTCCTGTGCTTCGAGAAATATTTGAAAAGGATAAAGCTGAAAAGGAGCAGAAACTGGAAAATAGAAGACATGTCGTTGGGCAAGAGAGGGGAAAGAGCCGAGCTATGGAGAATCTTCAAGAATAGAAGAGATCAATCGGTTGGTAGCCGAGCAACATATACATTTAGAAATTTTGGATGATTTTGAAGAGGAGAATTTTCAACAAACATTTGTTCCTCATTCATCGTCCACAAATAATAATTCTAAAGCTGGCTAGAAAAAAATGTCAAAATCTGATGAAATGAATGAGAGATTTTACACTTTGAATGACAAGATCTCACAATGGCTAAGGCGATGGATGTCAATGAACAGAGCAAGCGTCGATGTGAAGAGGTATACACTGAACTGACAAAACTTAATGGAGTAGACGAAGATTTCGTTTTTGCAGCAAGTGATTATCTTATGTCAAATCCAACTGCAGCTGATTTTTTCTTGGAGATTCCACATCATGCTCGTCTTCGCTGGTTGAATTGGAAAATGAACAACTCAAGTTAGGATAAAATATGAATTTGATTATGCATTAGATCCGTTAATGAATTTATAGATGCTTTAGATTGTTTTGATTTCTTTGTTGATAATTTTTATGGATTTAAATTTTCATTTGAATATGGTTGATGGTTTTTTAATTTTTATTTTATGTGCACTATGATTAATAAATAATAATTAATTTTTGAATTCATATACACAAATAATAGAGAAGAATTATTAATTTCTAAACTTCTTTGGGTTATTTATGTTTAGATGATTTATAAGGGTAGATTAGTAAAATTTTAAAATTCCAAATTAGAGTCCTTTTTTCTCTAAACAAGAAATGAATTTGTAAATATCATTTTTAAATTTTAAACCAAACACCAAATGAAATTTCAAATACTTGAATTTCGAAATCCAATTATTCCAAATCCAAATTCATATTTTGAAATAACCAAACACACTGTTAGGCCCGTGGCAATGTAGAAGCTCTACATACTAACATGCACTTTGATCCGTTTACCGACTCCATTGAGGGTCATCAGGTGACGAGGTTCAATGTAGTTTCGAAATACCTAAAAGCCAATACTTTGTAGTCAGAGATACACTATTTGCCTAGGGTGAAGATATCCTATGTGATCTGATGAGTTAATAGTCCAAGAGGTCTCTGACTAGAGCATGGCATGTGCTTTAGAGAAATGTGTTTTCCTAGTTGCACATATCATGTCACTGTTATTACTCAAAGATACATTACATCGTTGTCGAATTTATTTACAACTCTTGATATACCAATGGATAAATTTTGACGGTTTTATTGAATTATGACATTTACCATATCTACATACTCATGTAAGCTGCATAGATAAATTCTTTGAACATGCAATAGGTACCATGAAGTCTGCCTCGTGAGATAAAATTTTACGGTTGTATTTATATATTATTTGAAGTTAAATAAATTTATTTATTTCTAATAATGTTAGTAATGATAATTTACAAGATATGTAATTTTTTGATAATATATGATATTATACATAATATCTTATATTATATGATAAAATGATGATCTAGAGCCGTGAAAAATTTGCTTTGTGTATATTAGGATATTTTACATGTTATTTTTTAAAGTTATTTGACAATTATTTAAAAGGAGCCTGGTTTAAGAGCTTCCCACCCCTAAATTTGTATCACAATGTGTCATGGAAGTTTAATTTAAATATTAGATTTAGTGGGAGAACAAAATTTGAAAATAGTGAGTTCAGAACCTCGAGAGTTTTGTAGATCAAAGACCTGTAAAATATAGAAAGCTTATGTAATATTGTATTTGCATCTCTGTATTTACTTAGGTTTTGGACATAGATCCATATATGACTCAGAAGGATTAATTAACTATCGATTATCGATCATCCTTTATTATCTATAATGCATGTGAAATATTATAAATAATTAGTATGTGCGTTATTAATAATTTAATAAAATGATTTGTATAAATTCGACAAACATACAAACAAACATGACACATGATTTAAAACTAACGATGAGACAAATTTTCAGAATTAAAATCTCTCATTTTGGATAAGATTCAAAATTTAAATCAAGTCAAAATTAAAAAGAAAATTAAAATAAAGTTTAATATTTTATTGACTTCTATCCACAGTGGTTGCATGATGAACTCCACCGCGGTCAGACCTTGACCTAGATAATTGAGGAGGTCTCGATGCCGGAAAGCTGTGACTTTCACTGACATGCTTGATGTGAATTATGTGGAACTCCCATGACTTTGGCCTAAATAATTTGGGATCTCATGACGATCGTCCACTAAGATTCAACATTAATGGGCTAGGAGACATGTATGTATAAACAACACCATATTAGTGGGCTCTTATCAAACATAAGGCAAAAATACGTAAGAGTTGCAAAGTGTTGCAATTGAGCTCTACCTTTTGGAAATAATGATTTGCCAAGATAATTGAAATCATAATTTAGCAATTGGGCTTTGCATACTCAATAAGAAAATTTGATTTTCCGTTCTAATCAGAGAGTGATGAAAAAATTAAAATAGTGGGAGGAAATTCATAAAAATAAAAGTCCATATTTTTTATCTTTCAAAATATTTTAAATAGACGATAATGATTATTAGTTTCATACTTATAATATTTAAGATTTTGGTCAATAATCCTTTTATGTTATTCTCAATTAAAACAAGCTAACCGAACTCAAATTTTCAAGATTGTCTAAGAAAAATTGTTTTGTATTTGGAGAACATGGCATAAACACTAATGTCAGTCTTGTTGAACTAGTGAAGAATACGCGATGATGCGACCATAGTATGCAAGCTAAAATGTTATATACTCGCTTCTATGCCAAATTAATTGTGGAGACACTTTGAGGAAATAATGAATGTTGCTGATATTCAAATGCACATACAAGAGTCGTATGGTGTTGAAACTCGTACGGTGATGCACAATACTTCAAGAAGCTCATGACTGCACACATGCAAGATGTGGCTTAGGCCTGTTAGTATTATGTGCATATGATCGGGCTTATTGAGAAAGTGGTGGGCCTAGAATTGATGATTCTCAACGAGTTACATGATGACATCATCTCGTTATCAATCTCTTACGCATTTGATAGGTTCATCGTAAACTTCAACATTAATAAGTTAGAGGATATCCTTGAAGAGCTAGTCAATATGCTTACAACTTACAAGGCCACCATAAAGAAGGGAAAATGTTATTTTCTAGAAGGCTTCTCGCCAGAAACAAAAAATGACCTACAAGATAAGGAAAAGAAATATTATGCCCCTTATAATAAAAACAAACACAATAACAGGCAAGCTCCAAAGGATACATAAAAGGCCCACAAATCCCGATAAGTCAAACATGTTTGTTTCATTGCAAAAAGTGTGGACGTAAGAACTTATCTGGGCTAGAAATATTTTGGCAAAGATAAATGGATGTCCAAATAAACAAGATATCAACAACAAACAAAAGAAAACAAGATAGTATAAATGAAATATACTTGTGCATGCTAGGCCTAGACATATTTCCCAAAGAAGGATACATAAGATAGTATTAGAGAGCATGTTTGACATGTCAGAGATTAACTTTGTTGAAATGCAAGTTTTGTTCTAAAAGAAAGATGACAAATCCTCTTCCTAAAGAAAGTGAAACATGCACATAATCTATTAGATTTGATCCATACAGATGTTTGTGGCCCGCTAAGTGTTAGCACAAAATATAACCAGTATTAATTCATTATCTTAACTGATGATTTCTCGATGTATGTGTATGTGTATTTAATGAAATAGAAGTCTGAAACCTTTGAAAATTTCAAAGAATTCTGAGTCGAATTAGAGAAACAACTATAAAAGATACTAAGACACTTCGATCTTGATTTCAAGACTACCTTAAAGAAACTTGGATTCTCTCACAATAGACCACACATGTCATACCCCAATTTAATGGCGTGTGAGAATGACACAATCAAACATTGATGGACATGGTTCGAACTAGGATGAGATTCACTAAATTGCTGCCATTCCTTTGGGGATTTATGCTAACCAAATCATACAAATGCAGCAGATAAAACATTGTATGAGATTTGGATGAGAAAGTCATCCAAATATTATTTCTTAATAATATAGAGACGTCATCCTTATGTGAAGCAGACAGTGAGGGAAAAATTAGATAGTATAGCCAATTTATGTTACTTTGTAAGATATTCAAAAAATTCTACTGGATATTATTTATATGATCCCAATCAAACAAAAATGTCTGTTTCAAAGAATGTCACCTTCTTGGAAAAGGAGTTTCCATAAGATAGAAAAGTGGAATAATACTCGAAGATATTCAGGAACCACCCACTTTAGAAATAGTAGAACCCACAACCCAACAACCAGTTGAAGAAACACGAGCTCCTATGAGATCCAGAAGAGTCTTAAGGCAAGCCTGCTTCTTGAAGAAGTCCAAGATGAGCCCATTCATGGATGTGATCCAAGAAGTTTCAAAGAAGCATTGTCTGATGCCGATTCATCCAAATGCAGTCCGAGATTGACTCCATGTATTCGAACAAAGTATGGTTCTTAGTAGGTCCACTTGAGGGAATTGTGTTGGAAACTAGATTCTGGAGTTTGACAAAACATGAATCAATCGATTAACAAAATATGAATCAACTGATACGCGCAAGCAAATTCGACAACTGAACTTATCAACTGAAATCAGCTGATACAATGATACAAAGTAAACTGATCAGTTGGAACTGATCAGTTAAAACATTCAGCCGAATGCCTTAAAGTCTCTCAACTGAAGATGTCTCGGGAAAGAACAAAGAAGACATAACAGATTACAAGAGCGCCGCACAACAACCAAGAATACTTAAAACAACGCATTCCGGACAAAGCAATCAAGACGCCGAATTACAATAAATGAAGCAAACAATATCGAAGGAATAATCAAGTGGAAACCAACGGATACAAAGATTCAAATTTATCTCAAGATTACCGTTGGAAAAGAAGAGTATAAATATGGCAGAAGAAAAAGAGGAAAGCACGATCACTCAATCTTAAACTTGCTGTTACTCTGTCAAAATCTTAGCTCACTCTCATTTGAATTACTCGTAGCAATCAAGGCTACAATCTGAGCTTATTAGCACTCTGTAAAAGTTGTTAGATTCAATTGTGCTAATATCAGTTACGCACTGAGAATATTGTGTAGAACTAAGAGTTACAGTTTTGGCAGTAGTAAGTCCAAACTGAAGTGGGTATGTACAAGTGTTGTACTTGTTCAAAGTCTTTTAGTGAATATCCTATCCTTGTGATAGAAGGGGTGACGTAGGAGTAATTAAATTCTCCGAACATCCAGAAACAACTCTTGCATATTTCTTTCAGTTTCGTATTCTATCTTTCAGTCAGTTAATTTCCGCAACTACTCTAGTTTAACTGATTGTTATTGACCAACAAGATTCCAATATTCAGTTTGTCACCAAACTGAACTCAAATATTATTAAAGAACAATTTTAATTGTAAGTGTTTATTCAACCCCCTCTTCTAAACACTCTTGTTACGACAACCGATCCTATCAAGTGGTATCAGAACGGTTGAATCTTGTTCTTGAATACTTCTGATCTATAAATTTGCTAGCATGATTTCATTCAATAAAATTCCTATGTTCTCAAGAGAAGATTTCGATGACTGGAAAATCAGAATGCAGGCTCACTTAGCTGCACAAGATGATGACATGTGGTATGTCATAACAGACGGACCCATGAAGATTCTAAAAGCAAACACAACAATTGCCATAACTGAAGGGGCACCACAGAGAATTCAAAAGCCCAGAGAAGAGTGGACAACTGAGGACAAAAGAAAAGCCAATCTTGACAATGTGGCCAAAGATACTCTGTACAAAACACTGGACAAAGCAACATTCAACAAAATAAAGATGTGTAAAATAGCAAAAGAAATTTGGGAAAAGTTGATTTAGTTATATGAAGGAAATGACCAAACAAAAGAAAATAAACTCTTTGTTGTTGTTCAGAAATTTGACAATATCAAAATGAAGGTTGGAGAATCAATGAATGAGTATGATGAAAGGGTGAGTAGTATTGTCAATGAATTAAATGCACTTGGAAAAGTGTATACAAACAAAGAAGTTGCACTGAAAGTGATGAGAGGCCTTCCAAAGGAATGAGATGTCAAAACTATGGTCATGAGAGAGTCTAAAGACTTAAACCAGATCGAACTTCATGATCTATTCACTGATTTAAAAGCTTATGAATTTGAATTGCAGAACAGAGAAAAGAGAACCATCTACTCCTACAACTACAACTGCTTTAGCAGCTGTCAGAACTGAACCAACCAGTTCAGCCGAGAAATCGGCTGATCAGTTAAGCAATGATGCTATGTCTTTATTGATCAAAAAGTTTGGGAGGTTCATGAGAAAGAACCAAGGAAACTTTCAGAAGCAATACCAGAGAAATAATTCCAAAGAAGAAACAAATGCTTGCTACAATTGTGGCAAAACAGGTCATTACATTGCTGACTGTCCTAAACCTAAAAAGGACAGTCAAGGATCAACTGACAGAAGAAAGAAATCACATGAGCATAAGAGAAGACCTAGAGATGATAAGAAAATCTACAGAAAGAAACATGAGGTTCTATTAGCTGAAGAGAACAAATCCAAATGGGCAGAAACTGATAGTGACGAATCAGAACCAGAAAGCTCATATAGCTCAAGTGATGAAGAGGAAGTCAAATGTCTAATGGCCAATGATACAAAAGCAGAATCTACAAGTCAACAGGTATTTGATTTTAGTTCAACTGATTTTACACGAGAAGAACTCATTTTAACATTGCATGAAATGGTAAATGAGTACCAGAAACTTGTATCATCATTTGAGGAAATAAAGTCAAAGCAAAATGATCCCATGGACAATAAAACCAAAACTGATGAATCAGTTGATGGGTTGAGTCTAAAAAGGGAAATTGCTGAGTTAAAAGCAGAGAGAAAGAAAGATCAGTCACTAATCCAGAAATTGATCCTTCAAAATTCAAAACAGATTGAACTCATTCAATCTTGGAATAAGTCGTCTACTGCACTGAATGAGATGCAGAATTCACAAAAATCATTTTCTGATAAAACTGGTTTAGGGTTCAGCAATCAAGGAGAAACGTTTTCAAATGATACTCAACCAAAGCTGACAATGAACAAAGGGAAGTACATTCACTTTGTCAAATCAGCAGTGGTACAAGAACAAATTGAGCCTAGTAAACTGATTGAACAGCCTACTGAGAAGTTGAACAAGTCTAGAAGATATGGGATTGGATATAGTCAAAAGCTTTCAACTGATTCACAAAGATGGTCACAAAGATGGTCATCAAAAAGATTTCACAAAAACTATTCGAATGGCTATATCAATTACTATAACTGCAAGCCAGTTCAGAAGAGATACATATTGAACAATAAGTTGAATAAGAATAAACCACATACTGTATCATCTGTACACTACTCACCAAGCACACAAAAGCCGAGAAAAATCATTTGGAATACAGCTACTGGAAAGTCAGTTAGACTAATCCAAGTATGGGTTCCAAAGGGATTAATAAGTTTTGGACCCAAATAGATATGGGTACCAAATCATATTATGTGTGTGCTTGCAGGTAACAGGTGCAAATAAAAATTCAATATGGTATTTGGACAGCGGTTGCTCACGACATAGGACAGGAGATGCAAGTATGCTATCTCAACTGACCAAATATAGTGGTCCAAACATTAGTTTCGGAGATAATTCCAAAGGTAAAACCGTGGGTAAGGGTAAGCTTATCCATGGTAACTTTACTATTAAAGATGTTTTATTAGTAGAGAATCTGAAGTATAACTTGATTAGCATCAGTCAGTTATGTGACAATGGATTCTCGGTACAATTTGATAAAAACTCATGCTCAGTTAAAACACCAGCTGATGAAATCATACTAACTGGCAAACGATGTGGAAACATATATAAAGTCAGTTGTAATGAACAACCTCATGCACCAGTATGCTTTATTGCTTCAAAATCATCTCAAAACTGGTTGTGGCATAAAAGGTTAAATCATCTAAATTTTAAATCCATTGCCTATCTGAGTAAACATGAACTTGTAACTGGTTTTCCCAAAATAATTTTTTCAAAAGAAAAACTTTGCTCAGCATATCAGTATGGAAAACAAGTACGATCTTCTTTCAAAACAAGGGCTGTAAATCTTCGTCCCGATGCTTAGGACTATTGCACATGGATCTCTTCGGTCCAATACCAGTCATGAGCTTAGGGGAAATGAAATACACTTTGGTGGTCGTAGATGATTTTTCAAGATTTACTTGGGTTATCTTTCTCAAATCCAAAGACCATACGGCTGCACAAATGATTAAACTCTTTAAAAGACTTTTAAATGAAAAATCAGTTGGGATTGATCGAATCAGATCTGATCGAGGAACTGAATTCATAAATCAAATACTTTCAAGCTTTCTAGAAAATGCTGGAATCAAGCATGAGCTCTCAGCAGCAAGAACTCCTCAGCAAAACGGTGTAGCTGAGAGAAGAAATCGAACCCTTAAAGAAGCTGCTAGAACAATGCTCGCTGATTCTGGTATTTCTCAAAGATTTTGGGCAGAAGCAGTAAACACTGCATGTTATACTCAGAACAGATCAATGATTAATAAAAATAATATGAAAACACCATATGAGATCTGGCATGGAAGAAAAAGTATAATCACTTATTTCAAAATATTCGGCTGTAGATGTTTTATTCATGATAATGGCAAAAATTACTTAAAATCATTCGATGCCAAATCTGCAGAAGGAATATTCCTTGGATATTCATCAGTTAGTATAGCTTATAGAGTCTTTAATAAGAAAACTTTAAATGTTGAAGAATCTGCGCATATTGATTTTGATGAAACTGTACTAACTGATAAGCCAACTGATCAAGTTGAGCTAGCTGATCGATTTACAGATATCAGTTTGGAAGATGATGACAAAGATAAAAGTCATAATGATAAAAAAATCTTTCAAACAACAGAACCAGAGATATTAGATCAATTAAATGAGCAGGAAGTCAATGCTGACAATCAGTTATCAAAGCAAACTGATAACATTCAAATACCAGCTGACGAGGCATCAACTGAAGCTGAAAACTGCATTCAGTTACCAACTGAAGAAGTTGCTGATGCAACAAATGCAGAGTACAAATGGAGAAAATCACATCCACCACAACTGGTAATAGGAAATCCATCTGACCCAGTAAGAACTCGCAATCAAATGTTAAATTTATTTATTCATTCAGCCTTTGTCTCACAAATGGAACCAAAGAAAACTGATGAAGCTCTTGCTGATCCTAACTGGGTAAATGCTATGCAAGAAGAGCTGAATCAGTTCACTCACAATAACGTCTGGAACTTAGTTCCAAGACCAACTTCAAAAACCATTATAGGTACAAAATGGGTGTACAGGAATAAACTAAACGAGGACGGTTCAGTTATACGCAACAAAGCAAGACTAGTAGCACAAGGATATAGGCAAGAAGAAGGAATTGACTACGATGAGACGTATGCTCCAGTTGCAAGATTGGAAGCAATCAGAATATTTCTTGCTTATGCATCTCACAAAAACTTCAAAGTTTACCAGATGGATGTGAAGAGTGCATTCCTAAACGGTCAGTTACAAGAAGAAGTATATGTTGAACAACCTCCAGGTTTTGTAAATCACAAACTTCCTGATCATGTATACTATTTGAACAAAGCATTATATGGTCTTAAACAAGCTCCCAGGGCTTGGTACGAAACTCTTTCAAAATTCCCAACTGATCATGACTTTACAGTCGGATCTGTTGATAAGACCTTGTTCAAATTTACTAAAAATAATCATATTCTATTAGTTCAAATTTATGTTGTTGACATAATATTTGGGTCAACTAACCCCAAATTGTGCGAAAAATTTGCTAAGTTAATGCAGGACAAATTCGAAATGAGTATGATGGGTGAACTGACATTTTTTCTTGGACTACAAGTGAAGCAACTGGAAACTGGTATATTCATTAGTCAAACAAAATATACAAAGGAGTTGCTAAAGAAATTTGGTATGAAATCATGCTCAGCTGCAACAACTCCCATGAGCTCATCAGTTAAACTAGATACTGACGAAGGGGGAATATCAGTAGAGGCGACATTATATAGAGGATTAATAGGTTCATTGTTGTACCTAACAGCCAGTCGACCTGATATTGTTTTTGTTGTCTGTATGTGTGCCAGATTTCAAGCAAATCCTAAGCAATCACATTTCTCAGCTGCTAAAAGAATTCTGAGATATCTTAAGGACACGCAAAATGTTGGGCTATGGTATTCCAAAGACTCCACCTTCAATTTAGTTGGATATTCAGACGCAGATTATGCAGGATGTAAGCTTGATCGCAAAAGTACAAGTGGATCTTGTCAGTTCTTAGGAGACAGACTGATCTCTTGGTTCAGCAAGAAGCAGACATCCATAGCTACCTCAACAATAGAAGCAAAATATCTTGCTGCTGGTAGTTGTTGTGCACAACTGATCTGGATTCAGCAACAACTGAAGGATTATGGAGTAACGTCAACTGAATCACCCATATTTTGTGATAATACCAGCACAATTGCCATCACTTATAATCCAGTTCTTCACTCAAGGACCAAGCATATAGATGTCAGGCATCAGTTCATTAGGGATCATGCATTAAAGAAGGATATTCGACTAGAATATATTTAAACTGAACAACAAGCAGCTGACATCTTCACAAAACCATTACCCGATGCTAAGTTTTCTTACTTTCGAAATATTCTTGGTTTAATTGATTTATCTTGGAAATTATTAGTAATATTGCTTCACTAACAGAATTATATGCAAAAAATAAGAACACAACAAATTGAAAATAACACTTCATTATGAATACCAACGTTTCCATTTTACAGAAGATATCATAGAATCGACTGAATCTAGCCACGCCCTAACCCAATCATTTAACTCATAAATTCGAACTCTAGCAAATGCCCTAGATTTCGAAATCTTATCAACAACATGCCACTCTTCCATAGCATCGCCTCCAAAAGACATTTGTCTTCAACCAAATTCCTAACATGTCTAACTTCAAAACGTTCAAGGTATTTCAGTGCTCTTGCCTCCTGAGCACGAGTAGGAATAGAACCACTGTCACTCACCCTCTTCAACTCATGAATCTTTTCCCATGTTGACATCACCTTCTGAAAAACATATATCTCCATCTTTCTCTTGATATCTTTTAAACGAGGGGTTGACTGCTCACTAACATGAACATGAGTGCTGCTGCATGCATCAGAATCAGACATATTGAAATATTTTTGAACTGATATTGCATCACATTTTTATCACTATCATCTTATTTATAGGAAAATGACGTTGGAGAAGCTGAAGAGTCTCAAGTCAATCAATGCGTCTTTCACATTTACCAAGGACTTTAAGTGATCAGTTGTTCATTGTCAACTGACACCAGTTTGAATTCTATTAATAGTTGTTTAAATAGTTCTAGTCCATGATCAACATATGACAGTTAGTTTGTCATCAGTTCATTTGTTTACATATCACAACTGATGAAATATATCATTTGCAGAAAAACAGAGTTAAAATCAGATAAATATTTCATTACTTATAAATGTTGGTCTGGATTACATCATCATACTTCTTCTCCACAACAATTATCCAAAATTTCAGCCAAACAGATAGAGAAGAAGAAGCAGTCATGAGAAATCTGTGAGAATGAGCTATGCGCCTCAGGATCTTCAATTCCTTGCGGAGCATCAACTGATACATGTGATCGCCCTTGAAGACGTCCACCCACACAGCAATATTCAAGTGCTTTCGCACTTGATTCAGTTCTGCCACCAATTCAGGAGTTGTGGCTTCCCAAGAGTTGTATAAGAGCTCAAGCTCCTGTAATCGCTCCCAGTAATGCAGACTTTCATAGAAGACTTCGTCTTCTATCTTAGCCTTCCTGGCCTCCACAGAAAAGGGAGAAAGACTTGAGTCACCTGTATCAGACATTTTTTTTAATATTTTGGATGATATGTCCTAAACTAATTGAGCCACTTCTATTTATAGCAAAATATCAAGAAAGCTGAAGAGTCATCAACGTTTCAGCAAAACCAATAACCTCTCTGACTATTAAAATTATTTTGTAGCACTACTTTAATTATTATATGCACCAATCTAGGGGGAATGTCAGTTTTTAAAGAAGTTAATTGGGAAGACAATCGTTTGTGAATTCTCAACTGACTTGAATCAGTTTCCTAACCGATTGTTCAGTTTGAAAATTTTACAAATCTTCTCACATAAGTTAACCAATTAAAAACTTATTATATTCCAAATCAAATGACGTGACTAAATTTTTATGACGTGGCATATCTTAAAACCGCTCATTATTATATACACACGATTTCAGCACACGTGCACACATTTTTATTCAAAATTTTTCCCGGGCTGACACGTGTCTAGAATTTGAACAGTCACGAACAAAAGCATTTTGCCCGCCTCACTTCAGTTCTATTCTTCACAATTACAATCAGTTTATAAGAGTATACAAATTTCAGAACTTATTCTCTTCAATTTGCAGATCACTACACTTTCCGAAATGGCAAACCAGATCCCAGCCCATATTTTGAATGCAATGGTCATCGATTTTAACTCGGTTCTATCGATTCAAGAAGCAGACGTTAAGAATGTATTTCTAAAGCTTGAGTCGGCAGGTCTCAGGATGTTCTTAGGACAATATTCTCAGAAGATATACCTCAAGGAGGTCAATTAATTCTATCGGAAAGGATTTATCACTGCTAATGACACTATCTCTGTGACTATCAATGATCAGTTGCGACTCCTTTCTGAAGAAGCTTTCGGAGAAATCGTCTCTCTGCCAACTGATGGTTATGTCAGCTTTTCGGAAGTAAAAACTCAAGATATTGAAGAAATGCAGTCTCGATTATCTGCTGATGGACGGAAAATCAAGGTTTCCGATCCAAAGAACGAACTGAAACCAGAAATTCAGTTGTTAGCTGATATCATGGCAAAGGGAATGTTAGCAAAAGCCGGTTCTTATGTTGCTCTTACACTCGAAAAATTCCAGGTAATGACCATAATCATGGGTGAAAAGAAAGCAAATTGGAGATATATTCTTTTTAACATCTTGAAGAATATGCTCAAGTCATCCAAACAGTCATGTGGCTTTGTCATCCAAATCAGTTATCTGTTAAAACTGAAGGGTTTGGTAGCTGAAAATGCTGAAACATCATCAAAATTCAAGGTCTTTACTGCCAAAAACACCTTTCCATCAAAAACCAAATTAGAGGTTGAGCCATCACCAGTCAAGAAGACCAAAACAACAAAAAGGAAACTGATTCTCAGTGAATCAGATTCAGAGAAAACTCCTTCCCATAAGCTTGTCAAGAGACCAAGGACTCAAAGAACCAAACCAATAACAACAGTGGAAGACATTCCACCTGAGAAAATTATTCAATCAGCTGCTCAACAGCCCATTCAAGCTATCCTTTGCAAGTAGTCTCACCTGATGATTCAGTTACCAAAGCTAAGACACCAGCTAAGGTAAGAGCTCCCTTGACTCTTGTAAATCGCCCTACCATCCTGCCTAGAGCCAGATCTAAAGGAGTAATATTAAGGGAACCAGTGAACTCCACACATTCTGGAATGGATCTTCCTCACATTCTCTCAACTGACAAAGGAAAAGGCAAGCTGGTTGAAGAACCCCGGCCATCCAATGTCATTCAAACACACATTGACCTAGTTTGGGAACATGTCAATGCATTTGCCACATCACAATTAAAATCTTTTGATTGTTGGAAAAGCTTCAGAACAGAGATCTTTGCCAAAGAACTGAAGCATAGATCTCAAGTGAAAAAGTTCATCAAGCTAGAAGCTATTGTGATGAAAGTAGTCAAAGCTGCTACAATTCCACATGCATTAGAAAGGCAGAAATATTTCTTTGATCAGATTCGCGTCAAAAAGCTAACAAGAATGGTAGCAAAGCTGAAGTCCAACTACAATTCAACAAGTCCAACTGCATACAATGATAGAGCTGTGTTCACTCAACTGGACACAGATCTTAGTAGTCTGCAGAGTGAAATCAGATTTTGGGAAGAAGATCAGGAGCTAGTTCTTCATGACAAACCCCCCAAATCAAATACTGAAAAAGATTTATCCTCCTCTCGACGAAAAGAACCATCTCCACAACAGGCAACTGAAAAGCCAGTTCAGGGAATACCTCATTCCTCTTAGACAGAACATCAGCTATATTCTGAAGCAGAACTATCCTTGGCAAACATTGATGAAATCATTCAAGCTTTTACCTTGGAAGCTCAGCTAGAGGGAATACAGTATGACTCAGTTACCAATTCAGCTGAACAACCAGAGCAAGACATTAAGATATCATCTGAAGCACCAGCTGAGTCACCTATTGCTGAAAAACTTATATATGCTCAAACTGAAGATCAAACTGAAGTGCCAAACCAAACTTCAGCAAAAGAAATAACTGAATCGGAAAAAGCTCAAACTGAGGCACCAGTTCAGCCAGAAAATTCTGCTGAACAAGATATTCAAACTGATGAGCAAGCAAAACCCTCAGAACTAGAAACTGCTGAACATGTAGAAGGTCAGTTGCTCACTGAATCAAAGGAGCAAGAACAATGTTCAGTTAATTCTCCACAGGAGGACCCTATGTATGAACCATCCATCTCCATCATTAAGCCAGACAGTCCATTTCTTGATCAAAACCAACGTTCATCATCTCAAATTCAAGAAAACATTCCAGCTCAGCCTATGGCTGGAACAATGGAAACTAATCAAGCATTAGTTATTTTTGTACAAACATCGAAGTATTCAGAAACGCCCAGTCAGCGACCTACAATTCAATCCACAGAAATGGATGTTGTTCTTGAAGAAATCCAGAATATACAGTACAATATGCATCAGATGCTCGCTGAAATCAAGAAAATTCAATTAGAACAACTGTCTCATACTGTCAAATTAGATTCTTCGACTGAATTTGACTCGGCAAAACTAAACGCTCTTCAAGCCAACATGGATTCTCTTAGCAGAACTGTGCGTGAAATAAAGAAGGGGCTAGCTAACTCACTCTTTACAACTCAGGATGTAATCAGTCAGAGAGTTGAGCGACTGGAAACCTCTGTTTCAAATAAAATAAAATTGCTACAGACCTTCCTCACAACTGTTGCCACAAGTATCTCATCAGATGTCAAACTTCTTTCCATTGACGTTCGAAATTTATCAGACAAAATGGAGTTGTTTGACAAAAGGGGGAAGAACAACAGCTGAAGAAGAATTAATCAGATTATTAGAATCAACTGATATTATATTATCAGATTTTATGGTATCTACAAGGAATCCAGTTATTTTATGATTCAGTTGCGTAATCTATTATCTACAAAGAGCTTAGTTATTCGATCTTAAATCACTTGGTTTTGTCAAACACCATAAAGGGGGAAATTGTTGGAAACTATATTCTAGAGTTGGACAAAACATGAATCAATCGATTAACAAAATATGAATCAACTTATATGCACAAGAAAATTCGGCAACTGAACTTATCAATTGAAATTAGCTGATACAATGATACAAAGTAAACTGATCAGTTAAAACATTCAGCCGAATGCCTTAAAGTCCCTCAACTGAAGATGTCTCAGGAAAGAACAAAGAAGACATAACAGATTACAAGAGCGCCGCACAACAACCAAGACTACTTAAAACAACGCATTCCGGGCAAAGCAATCAAGACGCCGAATTACAATAAATGAAGCAAACAATATCGAAGGAATAATCAAGTGGAAACCAACGGATACAAAGATTCAAATTTATCTCAAGATTACCGTTGGAAAAGAAGAGTATAAATATGGCAGAAGAAAAAGAGGAAAGCACGATCACTCAATCTTAAACTTGCTGTTACTCTGTCAAAATCTTAGCTCACTCTCATTTGAATTACTCGTAGCAATCAAGGCTACAATCTGAGCTTAGTAAAAGTTGTTAGATTCAATTGTGCTAATATCAGTTACGCACTGAGAATATTGTGTAGAACTAAGAGTTTCAGTTTTGGCAGTAGTAAGTCAAAACTGAAGTGGGTCTGTACAAGTGTTGTACTTGATCAAAGTCTTTTAGTGAATATCCTATCCTTGTGATAGAAGGGGTGACGTAGGAGTAATTAAATTCTCCGAACATCCAGAAACAACTCTTGCATATTTCTTTCAGTTTCGTATTCTATCTTTCAGTCAGTTAATTTCCGTAACTACTCTAGTTTAACTGATTGTTATTGACCAACAAGATTCCAAGATTCAGTTTGTCACCAAACTGAACTCAAATATTATTAAAGAACAATTTTAATTGTAAGTGTTTATTCAACCCCCCTTCTAAACACTCTTGTTACGACAACCGATCCTATCAAATTGTTCTCATAGGAAGCAAATAGATTTAAAAAAGAAAGTTTGGCAGATGGGAAGGTAATGACCTTCAAAACAAGATTGGAAACAAATAATATACTCAAAGGCAAGGTATTGACTATGAGAAATTTTTTTTCTCCAAACGTAATATTCAAGTCCATTAGGATATTGCTAGCTATAACAACATGATATGACTATGAAATATTGCAGATGAATATGAAGACAACATTCCTTAATGGTGGCATTAAGGAAGATATTTACATATCTCAATTTGAAGAATTCACATCGGTATAAAGTAAGTATAAAGTATGCAAATATCAGAGATCCATGTGACGTATCGTGTCTTCAAATACTAATACTGTAACATTTGCGGAAAGATTTAAAGTTTTCTTATTAAATAATTTATTAAAATTATAGCTATTAAAATAAATAATGGTCACAACTCATACTAAAATAAAATTAATATTAAAACTCCATCATTTAAAATAAATCACCTGCATCCAATTAATCCTAAAATCCATAAACTACTAATTTAATTTTAAAACAGTCTAACAAAAACAATAAATTAATTTGCTTGTCATCAATTCTAATAAATCAAAATTCAGAGTAAATAGTTTAAAAACATCCGTAATAATATAACTTAAACTACAAGGTTCTAGGGTTTGCATTGCCACTGGCCCGTGCCTGCTCACAGGTCGTCACCTCCCATCTCCTCAACTACAACATCTGCATCGATCAAATCTAGTGAGTTCAATGACTCAATATGCATAAACCGTAAATAACGAATAATACGTAATAAAAATCCATGCAATGTTAACATAGTTTGCACATAAAATGTTATAAGAATAAATATGTATAACGCGACTTTCCTGCATAAACAATTTCATAAAATCATAAAATCATATTTTTTCATACATGTTATGCATAATCATAAACATAAATAATTTTGTTTAGAGTTCTGTTCAATGCAAGTCACCTATACACATAAATCGTTTGATCAAACTAAACCAAAATACAGGGCCGGCAGGGATCAACACAGCCCTTGGACTGGATGTCTACTCCCTAACATATCATAATCTCCGAAGAGGTTGGAGAGGTCCCCAGACATGTTATCCGGCTTCCAAACCCCTAACATAATTTGGTCACCAGACAAATCGAATAACTCAAAAATAATTATTTTGCACGTGATACATATTTTCGAACATCGTGGATTTCGTTGGAACACACCTTGGACTTGCTGTCATAATCTTAAAATTTAAATAACTAAGCTTAGCACAAAAGCCCAAACGTACACATGTGACTCCCGAATTAATTAAAGGGGAAATTTGTAATCACTCATCTTTTCCAAACTAAACTTTCTCCTCACTCCCCATCCCCTTATTTCTTTGTTTAAACTCCCCATTTTTCTAAAATTTTCAAAAACATCCTTAAATTATATGATTTTGGTATGTGGCATTGTCATACCTATCGAGCCTGTTCTTAAAGGCATATAGCCTCCATACATACAGCTACGCAAGGTTTCTAGCCTATATACCATTATCAAATGATCGATTTTTTTTTAAATAAAAGACCCATCATGCTTCCATATAATAAATTGAACTATTTACCTCTTTGACCTGAATGCCGTCGGGTTATATCCACTGGGTTTTACAGACTCCTCCTCACAGCCTAACCACGTAGTCGCAACAGATGGTTCCTGACGCAGATTTCTTCAATAGCACTTAGCATAACCCTGTTTCGTTTCCTACCTTAGGTTTCTATAGTAAAATAGTTCAATCTGAAACTAATACATGAGAGAGACAAAACCTTGGTTCTTTTATTCAAACACACAAACTATTATTACATAGTAACCTCCTGTAGAGGAGGAGAAATTTGTTTAGCTACTATCAACAAAACACATAAACTAGAAAGAGAAATATTACAATTTATTTCTGAAAGAAATTGAGGAAATGTTCGATGATCTCAACTTCATTCTTCTTGCTTATTTATAGAAGGCTCTCCGGATTTGAAACTCGGATTTCAACTCTTGATGAGCCTTTACATCTTGCATGTGGACCACTTTCTGTAGTGGTTGAGTGGTCCCTTTACTTCACCATCGAGGTGGTCCCTGGTTTTGTCTAGAGTATGAATCTAGACAGAGATTTTTCTTCTCGTTTTATCTTCCGACATATTAGGTCGATATGGATTTGAACAACGTCTACACAAATTTCTTTGCCTTCATCTTTTAATCGTTTATGATAAGATCGAAAATTTCTCAGCTCTTGACTTTTTTCTTTTATACGTCTCTTGACTGCCTTAAGATATGCAAAGAACATTGGCATTTTTCAAGTTTCTTGTTTCCTTTATCTTTAAAGATAGGGAATCCAATGGTCTTTTGTCCTTTACCACCAGTTATTGGTGGTCCTTGTATTCCACTCACATGGCGGTCTTTTCTTTTGTTAGTAGGATGGTCACATGTTCACTTTGGCTTTGTTGGGAAATCTTTGGCTTTCTGCGTCCCCGAGAGAATGTGCTTGTGGTCCTTCCCTGAGAGAAATGTGTATTATCAAATTTCAAAGTAAATTTCTTTGCACCGCATAAAATTCTTTTTCGTTGATATGCCATCTTATGGTTTCTGTATATGAGAATAGACCACTACAATACATGCATAGTTGTTCTACATCGGGTGTGAGCTTAGTAAGAACTGCTGCCCACCAATAATCACTGACATCAGTATATAATAGCAGATCATATTCATTTGAGGAATAGCTATTTTCTGAAGATTTTTACAAATCTCCTTTAGTCGACTAAGTCTCCGTGTGTGTTGTTTTGTCCATATAAATTTTGCATCTTTTTTCAGTAATTGACTGAATACTTTTCTGTATCTTGCTAGGTTTTTGATAAACATCCCAGCAAAATTAAAAACTCCCAGAAAGCTTTGAAGTTGTTTCTTTTCTTTTAGTTCGTTTGGAAAATTTTGCACCTTTTCTACTATGTGATCTTGCAAAATTATTCCAAACTCATCGATTTCTATTCCTAGAAATTCAATCTTTCTTGTAGCAATGATTGTTTTTTCCAGATAAAACCAGTCCTTCTTTCTTGAAAACTTTAGAGAAAATAAGTGCTTAATATGTTCTTCCATATTTTTAGATGTTATGAAAATATCATCAATATAGACAAACATAAATTTGAAATAATCTTAAATAGATTATCCATATTCCTTTGAAATATCTTAGGTGAATTAGCTAGTCCCATTGTTAATACCTCTCAGATATAGTGTCCTTGAGGTGTAGAGAAAGCTGTGAATTTCTTGCTTTCTTCTTCCATCCGAATCTGGTAAAAAACAGACTTACAATCAAACTTAAAGAATATCTTGGCATTTCGTATGCAACTAATTAGATGTTCTCTACTAGGTATAAAATACCATCAAACTCCATAATCTTATAAATCTCTTGATGATTATAACTAGTCTGAGTTTGTTCATTTTTATTTTACTATAATTCCTTACTAGGAATCTTGGGATGTTGTATGGTGAAATTCTTGCTTTAATCAAACCAAGGTATAAATGTTTCTTGATTATGATCTGCATATCCCTTTGATCAATGATGTTCATTGGGATAGACTTACAACGGACAAATTCATATTATTTGCCTTCCTTAATTTTTAGGCAAACTTTGAGTAGATTTTTATCTCACCATGCCAAGGGAACTTCATTGTAATTTTCTTTGATCCTTCTCTTGACATCTTCTAGGGATACCTTAGATTCAAACTCTACATCATTCTTATGTAGAGCTATCTTAAGGTATTCTATTTCTTCTGGTTGGAGCTCTTTATTTGCTCTTAGTTGGAGCATTGTTTCTCCAAACCCTCTAGAATCCTTCATTTTTGGGTTCAGAAGTTTTCTTACATCATCACGCTTGCTACGAAACTGGATCGGCAATTTTCTGTAAAATGCCTCTCTTAGTGTCTGGACGATGATTTTGTGAACATTAATATTTTAATCTCATTTTCTTGCTATATGGCTTAAACATTTGTAGGAAATTATTTCTTAGAAAATTGTCAGCTCCTGTATCATGAAAATAAATCGGTGGTGTTTTTACCTTATACCAATGTGTTTGTCCAGCACCTTCGATCATAATTTCTATCATCTTAATCCCCTTACATAAGATTAAGATTCTTCTAGAAAAATATCTTCCAACAATCTTTGGTAATTCTTCTTCCAATTTTTTTGGAAAAACTCCTCTTTTTGCTGTACATATTTCAGTACCTAAATCGATATAAGCGGTAAAATATTATGCCTTATATTGTTTGTACAACATTCCTATTGGAATGTATATCGAGAATGGGCTTGTGGTAACCGGATTTTCCACATCTTATCGTCTGCCATAAACTTCATTCCATACTCTAGATATTTCCAAGGTTTGTGTTTCTCAAGAAACTCTAATCCAAGAACCAGTCGATCTGGTTTTTTCCCTGGAATTACTTTGATATGAACTTCCAATTCTCCGATATTGATCATTCCTTGGTAAGTTCCTATAATAGGTTGCTTCAAATAGTATATGGTATTATAAGGAAATTGATTCCTTTATTTCGTAATATCAAATACTATTTCTACTTCCTTCCACCCTTCTAGGCATCTAAGCTTTCCTATGGTAGAAAAGCTCTTTGGCTCCTGTTGGGTTTCTTGGACATGCAATGTAATGCCCGAGACTTAATTACTGTAATCATACATTGATTAATTTCATGATTGAGGTTATACGAACTTGAATGAAGAAGTCGGGCATCGTTATAATATAAGCCAAGATGTTCAACCGAACATCTCGAGATGTTCGGCCGAACATCTCAAAAGAAATGACCGGCGCACATGCGCGAAGAAACACGCGCATATGCGCGAGGGGTCCAGAAGCCCTCGCGCATATGCGCGAGAAAATGGGCGCATATGCGCGACAGCTCCAGAATCTTTGGCGCATATGCGCGAGATGAATCGCGCATATGCGCGAGTGGTGTTTTGGCAAATTTTGGAGAAGCCACGTACGATTTACATGCAATATATATATGCATACAACCGATTCTTCCTTCAGAATTGAGAAAAAGAATCGAAGGAGGAAAGCTTCAAGTTTTTGTGAGTGAGAAATTGATTGTTACGCAAGATCCGTCCGTCTGTTTTCAAATCCGAGTACAGTACTGTATTCCTATCGACGTAGGCTACAACTGGACGTAAGTTTTGCTACGTTTTGATATGATTTGAAATTATGGTATTGTCAGAATCTGATATGATTCATATATGGTGTTCTTGGCATGTTAGACATCGTATAATCGAAACCGGACTGAGGAACAGATACCATATGAAATTGTTATGATTTTTAGAGTTGAGTTGATTGAGAATTGATATCAGAATTGAGTTGTTATCGAGTATGAGATATTAGAATTAATATCTGATTGATATGATATTGTTGGGTATATTGATATTATACCGTTATGCCATCGATATTGAATTTGGTTAAGTATTGAGCAGAACAGATTTGATTCGAGTGGTGTATTGATATTATACTCCTCGATATTGTTCTTGTCAGATTGAGTATTGACAGATTTGAGTTCGAGACTTCGACAGAATCAGAGTATCAGAAAGAAAGGTATAAATTAATATTGAGTTGGGATTGCACAACTCGAGTGAGGTTTGACTCGAGTTTCCCTAAATCACATACTTAGTTATTACATTGATTCTTGTAATTGATGAGATTGATGATTGTAGTCTATTGATTTATAGCCACTGCATGTAATGACTGCTGATTCGCTAGTCATTGATTGATTTGCTTAGATACTGACTGTATGTATTGATTACTGAGTCGTTGAGTCATAGGCTGATTCGCCTAGTCACCGGCTGATTCGTCGGGTTATTGACTGATTCGTCTAAACTTAAGCTGATTCGCTTAATTACAGGCTGAGTTGTCTGATTATTGGCTGATTCGCCTAATTACTGGCTGATTCGTCAGGTTATTGACTGAGTCGTCAATTCTGCGGCTGATTCGCCCAGACACTGGAGATATTAATTATATCGATGCCGTTTAGGGATTGATTCATTCCTATCGACTGAGATTCGATATAATTACCTATATCCAGATATCGGGATCCGTAGGATAGAGTTGAGTCGAGTCTGAGACGACGCGTCAGTGGAGTCGAGTCTGAGACGACGCGTCGGTTGAGTTGAGTCTGATATGACATGTTGATTTACATTGTTTATATCATTCATGATTATTGAATGTTTGATATTGATTTATGTTTATGATTTGAGACATGTTATGAGTAATTCTTATATGCTTTCGTATATGCTTTTATATGATTGCATGTGTACATTGTTTATACTGGGATATTTATATCTCACCGGAGTTATCCGGCTATTGTCTTGTTTTGTATGTGTGCATGACAACAGGTGGGGCTGGATCAGGGTCAAGAAGAGGATGAGAGAAGATTAGATAGCGTGGAGATCCAGGCTTCGAAGCAACATAGGATTCAGCACTGATATGTAGTTGAACCTAGTTGAATTCTTGTAGATAACGCAAGATTTGTATGTTTATGTTTAATATGTAATTTGAGTAAATTACATTACGTTTCCGCTTTGTATTTTAAAAAAATTTTTAGACCCTGTTTTATAATTGATTAATTAGTCCCAATAATGATTAAGAACTTGATTAGCGTCCGGGTCCCCACATGCACTTTTCTCCACCTGTAACTTGTAATTCTATCTCCCTGAAAAGATAGTCTCCTTGATTCCAATCTAAGACTTTGATTCTTCGTAGAATCGGTTTGTCTTGTATTTGGATATCTGTTTCCTATATTAAATGAAAGTCAACTCTTTCTGGATAAATTGTCTAGGAAAATTTTCTAAATATCTCGGGTATTTCAATGAACTCATTTATAATAAATAATTTTGAATGATGTGTATTACATATAGCATATGAAATTTGATAGGTAATAGAATATGGTCTATTACCTCTTTCATCAGTCTTTTTTTCCTTGAAAATCTGATGTAATGTCAAGGCTCGACTAAAATCTTGATCTGCTAAGTTGTAGGCAATTCTCGGATAAATTACTCCTACCATCTTTCCTGCACAGAGATTTCTTGAGATAGTTCCCAGTACTGAATCTTGAAGGTTCCCCATTCTTTTATCGCTTATAGCAATATCAATGGGTAAATCTATTCCTTATTTGAAAGTAGCTTTTATCATAATATGGATTGCTCCGATATGAATCCATGACATAGTCCTTACTACTTCTATCTTGAGTAACTCCTCATTAATTTCTTCAGAAAGAATTAATTGCATCTCCATTCTATTTCCTGTAAGTTCCATCGGGATTGTCATTTCTATTCTAGAAACTTTATAGATGAGATGATACTTTCTATTTCTTAGGCCAAGACTTCCTAAGAACTTTTCTACCTGTCCTACAGAAAATCCTTGATATCTCTGTATACTAGGATTTTCTCTCATGATTCTTTGAACCATGTTATGAGATATTTTTGTCTGACTGAAGTAACCAGACGAATCTTCATGTGTTTCTTGTCGAAACACCTCGTCTTCAGTTAGATTCATATTTAGTTCCATCAGATTCTACCTGACTCAATACTTCTTCTTCTTCATATATACTTTCATCTGAGACAATATTCTTGAATCCGTATACCTCTTTTTTCATTTTCTGGAAAATTGATTGAGATATGGCCTCTTTCTCCACATGTCCAGCAATTACAATCTTTAAAACTTTCATTAGCTCAAGTATGAGCTCTTCTAAAAGTTTTCTTTGTAGGTGTTCTTCCTGTGTTTCGAGATGTGCTCGATGCTTGGGATGATATCCTACTTCTTGATGATCCACTTCTTTGCCCAGATTTATAAGATCTGGCCTTTTGTATAGGAGAAATTGTTCTATGTTTCCAAGAACTTCTTCCACTTCTAGCATAAGGATGAGGCCTAAAACTTTTCCTCTTATGCTTTTGTGGTTTATTTCAAATAATTGTTGGAAGATCATTTTCCTTACAATACAAAGGAGTTCTTTTATTGATACCCCTTAATCGTTTGTAATTCTTTTGTAATGCTGCCATATGACACCATTATGCCAATTTTCTTTTGAGAAAAGAGGATTTCATGCCTACGTATATGGATTGCCAGGGACATATTCCTTTATAAGCATTTCTCTCCAGGGACTTGGCATTTTTGCGAAAAAAAGCTACATAGCTATATTTTCTTCGACCCCTAAATTTCATCTATATTTAGTGAATAACATAATATATTCATCCACTAAACATATGTCATGTAATTCAAGGCTATACAGAGCTTGAGTATATTTCTTATTCTTTTCTTTATCTTGACTATTAAAATAGTCTACCCCTATAAATTGTGCTTTAAATGAGGTAGTCATTTTTCCAGCTCTCTTATTAAGAGATTCTCCAGCTAGGATTTACTCTTTGGTTTTTAATGAAGTCATATCCCAAGCAATTTTAACTGATCCCATAAGACTCATTTCTAGGAGTTTAATGAATCCTTCTCTGTTGAGATCAAGTGTTCCTGCAGCAATTCTCATAGCAGATGTTCAGTCATCTATGGGATCTTCTCTGTTTTTAAAATCTAGTACATCAAGGTTAAGCATAACTTCATAAGGATGTATAGATTCTAAAACAGTTTTCCCATTGGGTGTTTGGTGCAAGGGATTTTGATTTCTCCTTGTCCTTGTTCCCACCGGGTGTAATTCTCTACCAGTATGGAAATCGGGTTGAGATTCTCTCATATTTATATTTTGAGACCCCACACTTTCCTTTGGTTGTTCCTGAGAAGATGAACAGGTTATAGAAGGTGATACACCTCCTGTTATATTCAGATTTAGATCTACTACTTTGAGATTTGCAAAAGATTCTGCAAGCTCTTGTAGATCCTCTAGTCCAATTCTTTCTAAAGTTGTTGTCAGATTAATTTCTTTTCTGAGATATATTTAATTAGACTGATCATTTTTTCTTCTTCAGTAAAAGGTTTTGACACAGCTTTGGCATTCTCTTGTTGATTTAACAAAGGCTCCATTCCAAAAGATGGTGGTAACCTTTCTTCTAAAGTTCTCTTACTAGAACTTGGTTGTTGTTCTAGGATTTTAATTCTTGTTCGAATATCCTTTAATATTCCAAGAGTTTCTTCCAGGTTTTTAAGGATTTTCTCCACATTTTGTGGTACATATTACAATATATTGCCATAAATATTGTACCATCTTTTGAATTTCTCTAAGAGCTCCCGAGAGTTTAGAGGAATCCTGTACTATTTCTAAGAACCTGTTATTTTGAAACATGAGTTTACCTTAGGATTCTGATAAGTTCCTTCTTGATATCTAACCTTAGTTAGATCTTCTTGTCTCAAATATTTCAGAGTTCTATAATAATTCCTGTAAAGAGTTAATCTCGAACCTGGGTTTAAATTAATGTTAATTGAGAAAATTATCCTCCCCAAACATTTAATTACTTCATAAATATAAACTTGTATGTTTGAAATAATTTTACCTCGACTCTGATACCATTTTACCCAAGAAGATCGACCATTAAAATATGTAAGGGTATTTTTGTCAACTTTAAACTATTCAGGGAGTTTGGGCAAAATTTTTTAGGTGTGTGGAGTTAGGATAAAGAGAAGTTTGGGTCCGGGGATTTAAAATCAATTTTCCCTTAATTAAATAGCCTACGACTTACCGAACGACTCGAAACTCGAACCATGCTTAGACGACATCCTAACTACTGTCTAAGACCCTAACCAGCCCCAAACCATAATCGAACCAACTTAAAAAAACCTATGATCCATAGAAAACAAAGCTGTCTCAAGGAAAAGCGCTACGACGCGTATGCAATTCTAAATACTCTACGCTTAAACTGACTCAAAAAAAACCCAAAACAGGCCCTAGACTCGACCCATAGACATAACATAAGACCATGATTAATCCCTTTTAAACTCAGAACCAACACCTAAGCCCAAAAACATCAGAACCGTGACAGCCCCTCATGTGAGGGCCAATTCTGTTCAGCTTTCGAGTTTCTGGTTCCAGCGCTCTACCAGACCATCCAGCCCATGAACCACCACCACCACCACAAGACTCATACTAGGACCCTAAGACATGTCCCAAACTGTAGCCAAGAACCGTGGCAAGCCCCTGACTGAAACCCTAAGGCTGAACTCCTACAGCCCTTCCATGAGACCCAACCTGCGCAGCTGTTGCTTTTCTGGTTCTAGCTCTTTCCCTATCCAACCAGACCATAAATGTAACGTCCCAGATTCGACGAATGTCCATACTGTACCAAGACGAGTCTTTCTAGCATGCTTATGTCGTCACTCACAAGCACCCTAGAAAACTTCCCAGGAGGTCACCCATCCCAAAATTGCCCCAAGTCAAGCACGCTTAACTAAGAAGTTCTTATGTGATGAGCTACCGAAAAGAAGATGCACCTTCGTGATATGAGTAGTACCAATCAAATATTTTAAACCCTCTTCAACTGTACAGTCCATTACATTGAACGATCTCGGAATCCCTCTCATTCCCGTGTAGGTCGGTTCATTCATGTTCCCTCCACCTAGAAGCCTGCCAGGAGCCGCTCATAGTTCGTGCAATTGATCGCACCGGCGATCACCCCTCGCCCTCTTCGGCCCCGGGCCTCACATGCCCACCAGCTTCCGCTTGGTTCATCCCCGAACCACACAGTACTAAGAGAGGTCGGCTCTGATACCACTCGTAACGTCCCAGATTCGACGACTGTTCTCACTGTATCAAGACGAGTCTTTCCAGCGTGCTTATGTCCTCACTCACACGCACCCTAGAAAACTTTCCAGGAGGTCACCCATCCCAAAATTGCCCCAAGTCAAGCACGCTTAACTTTGAAGTTCTTATGTGATGAGCTACCGAAAAGAAGATGCACCTTCGTGATATGAGTAGTAACAATCAAATCTTTTAAGCCCTCTTCAACTGTACAGTTCATTACATTGAACAGTCTCGGAATCCCTCTCATTCCCGTGTGGGTCGGTTCATTCATGTTCCCTCCACCTAGAAGCCTGACAGGAGCCATGTGAGGCCCGGGGCCGAAGAGGGCGGGGGGGGGGGGGGGGGGAGGTGATCGCTGGTGTCATCAGTTGCACGGACAATGAGCGGCTCCTAGCAGGCATCTAGGTGGAGGGAACATGAATGAACCGACCCAAAAGGGACTGAGAGGGATTTCGAGACTGTTCAATGTAATGGACTGTACAGTTGAAGAGGGCTTAAAAGATTTGATTGGTACTACTCATATCACGAAGGTGCGTCTTCTTTTCGATACCTCATCACATAAGAACTCCAAAGTTAAGCATGCTTGACTTGGGGCAATTTTGGGATGGGTGAACTCCTGGGAATTTTCCTAGGGTGCATGTGAGTGAGGACATAAGCAAGCTGGAAAGACTCGTCTTGGTACAGTGAGAACAATCGTCAAATCTGGGGCGTTACAAGTGGTATCAGAGCCGACCTCTCTTAGAACGGTGTGGATCGTGGACGAACCAAGCGAAAGCGGGTGGGCATGTAAGGCTCGGGGCCGAATAGGGCGGGGGGTGATCGTCGGTGCCATCAGTTGCACGAACAATGAGCGGCTCCGAGCAGGCTTCTAGGTGGAGGGAACATGAATGAACCAACCCACACGGGAATGAGAGGGATTTCGAGACTGTTCAATGTAATGGACTGTACAGTTGAAGAGAGCTTAAAAGATTTGATTGGTACTACTCAATCACGAAGGTGCATTTTCTTTTCGGTAGCTCATCACATAAGAACCCCAAAGTTAGCGTGCTTGACTTGGGGAAATTTTGGGATGGGTGACCTCCTGGGAAGTTTCCTAAGGTGCGTGTGAGTGAGGACATAAGCACGTTGGAAAGACTCGTCTTGGTACAGTGAGGACAATCGTCAAATCTGGGGCGTTACAGTAAACCACCCTAACTAGGCTCATCCTAGGACCCTGATAGAATGCATAAACCATAGCCAAGAGCCCCAATCGAGCCCCTGATTAAAACCATAAGCTCGAACCCTATAGCCTAAAAGCGTGCAAAGAAAAAAAATCGTACAGACTTCCAGCGGTTGTGTTGTCCCTCCAGGCCCTTTCTAACCCTTACAGATTACTTAACCATGTCTAAACACATTACAAATCATAGCCATACAGAAGCATCAACGTCCAGAGGGATCCAAGCGAAGGATTGATCAATAAAACCAAGAAACGAACCAATTCATACATAAAATTTCAGAAGAAGTTGCAAGCAGATATCAATCGAATCTCGGTCTATTGTATTGGAAATACGTGAGAACATTCTTATATACTTCAGAAGAACTAAGAATTTGTTCTTAGTTTACGGGAGTGGAGAATTAGAATTTGAAGTCTATACCGATTCTAACTTCCAATCAGATGTGAATGATTTGAAATCAACCTCTAGATTTGTCTTGAAGCTCAATGTTGGTCCCGTCTCTTGAAAGAATTCCAAGCAAGACACCTCGGCGGATTCAACAACTGATATTGGATATATAGTTGCATCAGCTTCAGCATATGATGTTGTTTGGATGAGGAATTTTGTTCAAGAGTTGGGTGTCATTCCTCAAACATTTGATCAAGTCCTGGTCTACTGCTAAACACCAGTGTCATTGCGCAAGCAAAGGTACTGATGTCTCATCAGTGATCGAAACATATACTGAGTCACTTTCACATAATCCAAGAGATTGTGGGAAGATGCGACATATCAATGGAGAGAGTCGCCTCTGTAAATAACATTGTTTATCCATTGATGAAGCCCTTTCCAGGACCCTTATTTGATAAATATCGTGAAGCAATGAGTCTGAAATCTATAGGAATTTGGCTGTAGGAAAAGTGAGATATTATTGGAGAAGATTCCCATAGAAAAAAACTTGTGGCTTGAGTTTTATTGACTATTATTTTAGAAAAAATCTTTATTTTAATAATATTGTACCCATTTTATCCTAATATGACATTAACTTTATATGTATATCAATACAAGGTCCATTGATAAAGTCCTTGAATATACAATATGTACCATGAGATATGTCTCACAACGTAATATCATGAAACTCATTAGGAAGTCTATTGTATATTTTAAACAAGTTTTTAGTCGAATCAACCGCTTAAAATAAGGATAAATACCACTTGAGCTTGAGACTAGCATTTGTGATGTAAACATCATTGTTTCATAGGTAAGGGCATGAAGATATCCATTCATACAAATGAGTGATCAAATGATAATGCGCTGAACAAACCTCCATCGGACTGTTCAAGTGATTATCAATTATCGAGTATAATAGTGTGCGGTTATGATTGTACGCCATTATTTCTTAGACTCAGGATAACATAGAAGCCCTACATACTAGAATGTACTTTGATTCATTTACCGACTCCATTGAGGGTCATTAGATGATGATGTTGGGTGTAATTTTAAAATACGTAGGAGTTATTACATTGTAGCTGGGGATTCACTGTTTGCTTATTGGTGAATAGATCCTATGTGATATGATGAGTACATAGTGCAATGATTCTCTGGCCAGAGCAAGACATGTGTTTTAGGAAAATGTATTTTCCTAGTTGCATATACCATGTCATGGTTATTACTCAAAGTTACATAACATCATTATCGAATTCATATGAAACTCTCGACATACCAATGGTTGCCGATTCGATCAGGATATATGAGTTGAAGGGACTGTACTGTATTCTAACCATAACTTAAGGTTCTTGCAGGTGCTATCACTGATACCTAGAGGATCATTAAGCGTTACTACTAGATGCTCTTACCATGACCCGATGAGTGTAATTAGACTTGACTTATGACATTCTTGATTGTTAATGAAAAGAATGATGTTAATTAGGGTAAGCCGGATAAGAATTCTGAATAACATGAGGTTGTAAAACCATAGTCAACTCTATCCCTGAACCATTGAGGGTAAAACAAATATCGGATTCTATGTTCTCGTTGAGATGGTCAAATTCAAATAGATGAATTTGACGACTTTAGTTTGATGGAGATCAAACAGATTGCTTTTAAAAAGAGTGTATAAATTGATTTTATGTATTGGAAGATGTGGAAGTTATCGTCGCGAGATACTAATGAGTTCACAATTATCTGTTTAATGAATTTAGAATCTACTAATTAAATAATAATATTAGTACTGATAGCTACAATATGCACTTGATTCTTATGGAATATTCTAGAATTGATTAATTAATCGAATAATTTATTAACAATTAATTAAGAAATTAACTAATAGTTCTTTAATTTTACACACACACACACACATATATATATATATATATATATAATATTTATATATCATGCATTATCAAGAGTTGACTTTGCATTATATATAAAAAATGAGAAATTTTATTAATTAATGAAAATAAGAATCCTAATGTGATTAGGATTATGAATCATATAATGAGAGGGATTCCTGATGTGATCAGGAATTAAAGCTTATAAATATTTCATTGAGGGTCGTATGAAATAACACAAATTCCACACATACATTTTGGAAGACAAAATTTTGGTTTTTCTCCTCTATTCCCTCATGTAAATTTTTGCCACCTTATTTTTCACAAAGAAAATTACAGCCACTTCCACAGCCACATCGTCACCGGATTTCTGAAATTTCGAGGATCCATTCTCGATGAAAAATTGTTTGAGATCTCTAGTGCGATCTAAACAAGAAATACAGTCTTCAATCGTGTATTTGATTAGGAGATCAGAGGAGGGAGATATGTTCTTATGGATTTACAAGAAGGACCAACTCCACTAATCTTTGGTGTCCAACATTAATATCGTAAAGGTAAACAAATCTGAACATCTTATAAATGTTTTGAATCATACGACACGCTCAAGGAATATTTTGAATGTCAGAACTAAAATTTTTAAATTTTTGTTGCATCTTCAGTGCGAGAAAAACGTTACTCTTACAACTTTGTTAGCTGAATTTGTGGACCCATATGAGATTGCAAAATGACCTCAAGCAATTAAAATTGTTGGATAACAATGGGCAACAAAAGATAACATTATAAAAAGGGATAGTGGGTGATGCCCCGATATGTCCCGGGACATTGGTAGGGCCCGGGATCTCTCGGGTCGTGTGGCATGCCCATGAGCGGAGCCCGGGTCAGGGCAAAATATTTTCAAAGTTGAATATGGCAGCAAACACTCATATCCTAGGTTATGGGTCGCCTAGGACGTGACGCCCGAGTTCTGGCGAGATTACCCGAGAAGTTTTCTCCTCTGACACCTCGATGCAGGGGGAGCATTTAATGGCGTTGACTTGATAGATCGCGCATACATCCGATCTATCCCTGATTAATATTAATGGTTGACAGGACATACGAGATAGGACTAGCTTATGATTTGACATGTCAGAATAATAGGGTACAATCAGCCACCCTACTATATTTAATGCCCACACACAAAAAACGAGGTCATCATTGCTTCCTCTACTATAAATATCAGGTTCTTATCCGCATTTATCATCTACTCATACACTCATTGACATTTAATACTTTCTTTTATTATACACCAATCATCACAGCCATCACTTGGCTACATTGGTTTTATTGCTTGAGTACCCTGTTGACTTAAGCATCGGAGTGGCCATGCCGGACACCCCCTTCGGCGCCCATTCACGAGTTCCTTTCCTTGTTTACAGGTTCCAGCTGAGGCCATATTGCAGAAATATATCTTCATCACAGATATAGTCCTTTCTCAGTTTCCTTCATTATAAATTTTTGATAGTTTACCCGATAGAGTCCCGACCCGACTCGACCATTTCGCCCGGATGACATCATTGGCGTCGTCTGTGGGAAAACTGAGTTCTAAAGGCGTTGATATGGCTCCTACTAGAAGAGCTAACCAAGACACCTCTCGAGTCCAAGAGGAAAACAATACCCGTCTTTCTGGTGCGGGTGGTCCTCCTCCTAATGGTCCTCAGCCCACCATCCATCTAACTCCTGAAGAGTTACAGAAGATTATAGCTGATGCGGTTAAGATGGCTACAACGAAGAAAGCCACCTCTCGCCATGATAGTCATACTGAGCAACAGCGTGAACAACCATTAGAAGAAGAAAGAAGGGAAGAAGAAAGGGAGTCAAGCGCGGGTTCTAAGTCTCCCACTGTTGCGGAAGAATTGGAAGAGTTAAGAAAAAAGGTGAAAGTGCTAGAAGGGCAGGTTGGTTCTAAAGGCAATGTTCCTGTCGTTAAGGGTTGCCCGTTCTCTGACATCATTGTTCGGGAACCACTTCCCGGGCATTTTAAATCAGCCAAAATCAAAGATTATGATGGGAGTTCTGACCCTGAGGAGCACCTCGCTCGTTTCGAGAATATGGCCATGTTACATTGTTATGAGGACCAAATTAAATGTAAGGTGTTCCTCACCACCCTTGTAGATTCTGCACAGAGATGGTTTGAAGGGTTGGCATCACAAAGCATCCGTTGTTTCGAGGACTTTCAAAAGGTATTCTTGCATCAATTTAGCAGCAGCAAGAAGTACAAGAAAACCGCTTTCAGTTTATTTGAGGTAAAACAGAGGCAAGATGAGACCCTTAGAGCTTATCTCAAAAGGTTCAACCGGGAGGCCCTGGATGTACCAACCTGTGCACCCGAGACAAAGACCACAACATTTATGCAAGGGCTATGGGAGGGGGATTTTTTCCGGTCCTTAACCAAAAAATTGCCCGGGAATTTCGAGGATCTCTTATCCCGAGCGGAGAAATACATTAATATGGAAGAAGCACAAAACCAGAAGAGAGAGGCCTTGAAAAGAGCAAGAGGAGATCGGGCTATCAAAACCGAAGATAGAGCCCCCAAGAAGAACGGCTCGGGACACTTCTCCCATGTACCTTTGAAAGTTTCCCGAGACAGAGAGATTCAAGAATGCAGATCAGATGAAGCCCCTCCTCCCAATTCTGTGGCAAGAACCCCCAGGCCAGAACAGAAGGGGTATTGTACCCTCCATAAAGATTGTGCCCACAATACCAATGAATGCCGGGTCCTGGGGAGGAATTCCAAAAAGCATCCTATGTCAGCGCCTCACCCTCCGCGAGATAAGTCTAGACAGCCACCCTGGTTGTCTAGACGTCCAATATCGAGTATGCCCCCAAAGACGATGAGCACCCCAAGTGGGAGGTGGGGAGGAGACGTGAGTACCCGGGAGGAAAGAATCAAACCAGCAGAAAGGAAAGATCCCTCCCCAAGTCGAGGGATAATCAAAATAATTTCAGGAGGATATACCGATGGTGACTCTAATCGGGCTAGGAAGGCGAGGATTAGGAGGGAATGTTTAGTGGTTGATGGAAGGAGGAGAGACGAGCCGGTTATAAGCTTTGGACCAGAAGATCTCCGAGGGGTGAGCCTGCCTCACAATGACGCTCTTGTCATTCAAGCCCGAGTGGCCAATTACGACGTATTGAGGGTTTTTGTAGACAATGGGAGCTCCGTTAATGTTATTTTCAAAGAGGCCCTAGTTCAAATGGATTTACATGAATACCAGCTGGAAGCCGTTGAAACCGCCCTATTCGGGTTTGCCGGCCACGCCGTATATCCAGAGGGAGAAATTGCTCTACCCTTGACCCTGGGCATGGGAGACTTGAGGAAGACTGTGATGACTACGTTCACAGTAGTGGATGCCCCGTCTTCGTACAATGTCATACTGGGAAGGCCGGCCATGAATGAAATGAAGGCTGTGGCCTCAACTTATCATCAGAATATCAAATTCCCAGTGCAGGGACAGGTTGGAGAAGTTAAAGGCGATCAGCCCTCTTCTCGAAGATGTTATGGGGAAACAGTCCGGGTTGACCAAAAGAAGGCAAAGAGGGAAGGAAAGGAGAAAGAGCACCAGGAGGAGACCCATGAAAGAGAAGTGCACTTTGTGGCGGAAGAAGAACAAGAAGTGGTGGAAATTGAGCCAGGGAAGAACGTCCGGGTGGCCCGAGACATCTGCGCAACCACCCGGGTAAACCTCTTGCAATATAAGAAAACTAACGTTGATGTCTTTGCTTGGTCTCAACAGGAATTGTCCGGGATCTCGCCCCGAGTGGTCGATCATAAATTAAACATCCTCCCGGGATCCCGGCCAGTAAAGCAGAAAAAGCGACATTTTGGCCCTGAAAAAGATAAAGTAATTGAAAAGCAAGTGGAAGAATTGCTAAAGGCCGGGCACATTAGGGAAGTCCATTTCCCTTCGTTGTTGTCTAACGTGGTTCTTGTCTCAAAATCTACTGGGAAATGGAGGATGTGCGTTGATTTCAGAGACTTGAATAAAGCTTGCCCAAAAGATTGCTATCCACTCCCCTGGATCGATCAGCTGGTCGATTCCACTTCTGGATGTGAACTGTTAAGCTTTCTGGATGCATATCAAGGATATCATCAGATCCCTTTAGCTTTGGAAGATCAAGATAAAGCTAGTTTCATTACCTTCGGGGGTACCTTTTGCTATGTTGTGATGCCTTTTGGATTAAAGAATGTAGGGGCTACGTACCAACGATTGATGAATCTTGTTTTTCAGAAACAGATAGGTCGCAATATCGAGGTGTATGTGGATGACATTCTAATCAAAACCCGGGAAGTCGCTCATTTTATTTATTATTTAGCTGAAACTTTCGCCACTCTGAAACAATACAGAATAAAACTTAACCCGGCCAAATGTGTGTTTGGGGTTAAAAGCGGAAAGTTCTTGGGATTCATGGTCACAGACCGAGGAATTGAGGTTAACCCGGAGAAAATCCGAGCCATCGTGGATATTGTGACACCTCTGACCCGATTAAAGAAAAACAGCGGAATTTAAAATTTTCTTTCAAATATATGGAAGGAGTTTCAAAATACATTTCTTCAAACATCTTTACAATAAAATATATACATGATCATTTAAATGACAAAGCAAAATACAAAATATCATTCTTATGATCATGTCCCAAAAATCTTCCTTCCAACATGGCATGCATATGACCCCCTGTCCATAGTCAATGTCCCGGTCCGTCGCTCCTATCTGCATCACATGAAATATCTAAAATGAGTATAAAACTCAGCAAGTGGATCTCTTACATAGCAATGACATAACATACTCTGAGAAACATAGCTTTGAAATCATAAATACCATCAACTCTGAAATAAATATCATAGCAATAGCATAGCAATAGGATGATATTTCTCTTTACTCTGGTTGGATTGATATCAATAGTATCTCTGTCTCTCACTTATATCCCATCGATATAAATCGATTACTCTGAGGGATATAAGCCTATGGTCGTTGATCAACTAATTGCATGCAATCTCTTACTATGTATCTATCAATCCAAATAAAACATTTAAACTCTCTCTATGGCATTAACAAACACTTTGAATACTCTTTCTTTTCTCTTGTATTCCCTTTTCAATAATGGAGACATGAAATGCCTCTAATATACATAACAAGTGAATCAATACATACTATGAATCAAATGGAAGGGAATATCACAATAAAACCCTTGAAATACAATACATATACTATCATGTGAGCACAAGAAGGAGATTCCACTTACAAACCACAAGAACACCTCAATCTAAGCTCTTGATATACCACCTACAACAATAATCCATTAATAACACCATCATCAACTCAATAATCAAGAACCCATGTCAATTAATCCATAAAACCAACATAAACATCAAACCCAAATCATCTCTTCTCCAAAACCATGAAATAATAACACCAAAAGCTTACCTTAGCTTCCTAGCACCAAGAAGAACTTCGATCTCAACTCTACTCGCCAACTAAAAGCTTGAATCGAAGATAGGAAGCAAAAGAAATGAAGAAAACCCTAAGCTCTAGAGAGGAAAATCGAAATGGAAGGGAAGAGAATGAGTAAAGTAAAGCCAACTACCCACTTAAATCTCGACCATACCTCAATAATGCATGACCGCGGGTGCGCTGCTACAAACACCGCGGGTGCGCCATGCTCACGGCAACCAACCAAAATCCTAGCACACGATGACCGCGGGTGTGGTACTCCTATCACCGCGGGTGCGGTGTCCTCTTCAACGCGGGTGCGGTGATGCTACGGCCTCCCAACCATAAAATGATGAACAGTAAACCGCGGGTGCACTGCTTGCACTACCGCGGGTGCACTCTGGTCACGGCCGAGAAACATATCAATGCAACCAAAATCGATCCGAAACACTGAAACGAACAACCAACAACAACTAACACCTCAAGACAATAACAACCAATAATACTATGGCCCATAAACACAACTCTTAACATCTAATCATATAACCCAAATAAACATACAAAGCTTAAACCGTACCGTAAACCGGGATCGGCTATTACAGATATGCCCTCTCCTCAGTCTGTCATGGACGTGCAAAAATTGACAGGGAGAATTGCGGCCCTGTCACGCTTCATTTCCCGATCTGCACACCGTAGTTACCCTTTCTTTCAAGTTCTGAGGAAAGCGCAGAAATTCGGTTGGGATGACAATTGCGAGCAAGCCTTTCAAGATTTGAAAAAACATCTGGCTGAAATGCCCGTATTGGCAAAGCCTGAGCCCGTACAAAAATTGTGGATCTATCTCTCGGCCACTGAAATTGCTGTTAGCTCCGTACTCATCAAAGAGGAAGGGACCGATCAGAATCCTATCTATTATGTCAGTCACGCCCTCCGAGGAGCAGAGTTGAGATACAGTGAATTAGAGAAGATCGCATTGGCTTTAGTAATGACCGCTCGAAATTTAAGGCCGTATTTTCTCTCGCATCCCATTGTGGTCCTCACTAATTCTCCCCTCGGGAGAATCATGACTCACGCAGAGGTCTCGGGGAGAATGATCACATGGACTGTGGAACTCAGGGAGTATGATATTGAATACAAACCCCGGGCTGTAATAAAAGCACAGGCATTATCAGATTTCTTAACAGAGATGATTCAGCCCGGAAAGGAAGAGGTATGGAGGGTGTTTGTTGATGGCGCCTCAAACATATCAGGGTGTGGAGTGGGGATTGTCTTGGTCTCCCCACTAGAAGAGAAAGTCAAGCTGGCTCTGAAGATTGACTCTAGGGTCACGAATAACGAAGCGGAATACGAAGCTGTTTTGGCGGGGTTGCGTGCTGCCCGAGAAGTTGGGGCCTCCCGAGTCATTATCTATTCCGACTCTCAGCTGGTTACCCAAAAAATTAAAGGAGCTTACGAGGTCAAGAATGAAAAGATGCTCAAGTACTTAAAGTTTATTATTTCTCAAGCTTCATCCTTTATAGACTGGAGTATCGAACAAATTCCCCGAGAAGAAAATACCGAGGCCGACGTGTTAGCCAAACTAGCTGCTTCCTTGATAGAAATAAGCACTCGGGAGGTTCTTTGTTTTACTCGGCTAGTATCATCCCTTGAAGAAGAAACACCCCAGTCTCCAGCGAACTCATGGATGGCCCCTCTCATGGAATACATAGAGCATAAAAACTCCCAGAGGATCGAGTCCAGGCTGCAAAGATCAGGAAACAAGTGCCCAGGTTTGTTCTTCTAAATAATATCTTGTACAGACGATCTCATCAGGGCCCCTTGCTTAAATGCTTAGCAGAAGACGGGGTGGAGTATGTCCTTCGAGAAATACATGAAGGATGCTGCGGTGAACACCTCGGCACGACAGCTCTATATCGCAAAGCCATATTGGCCGGATTCTGGTGGCCTCAGATGACCCAAGATGCCGCCCGTATTGTTCAAAAATGTCAGGGTTGTCAGCATCACTCTAATTTCCACCACCGCCCAGCTACAAGCATGCAACCGGTCTTCGCATCGTGCCCCTTTGATCAATGGGGTTTGGAAATTGTGGGCCCTTTCCCTATAGCCCGAGCACAGAAGAAATTCCTCCTCGTAGCAGTAGATTATTTCTCCAAGTGGGTTGAGGCTGAGCCCTTAGCCAGGATTACCGAAGACGAGGTTATGAAGTTCTTATGGAAAAGTATTGTCTGCAGATATGGAATCCCGAGAAAGTTGATTTCGGACAATGGAAGGCAGTTCCAAGGAAAGAAGATCACCTCTTGGTGCCAAGAAATGAAGATAACACAGTCCTTCACTTCGGTAGCATATCCCCAGGCTAATGGTCAAACCAAAGTAACGAACAGAATCATTGTGCAGGCATTAAAAGCCCGACTCCATGGGAAAAGAAAAGATTGGGTGGAAGAATTACCCAGTGTGCTATGGGCATATCGGACCACACCACGATCACCCACTCAGGAAACGCCTTACAGCCTTGTCTATGACTCAGAAGCAGTCCTCCCCGTGGAAATTGGGTTGCCTTCCGCCCGAGTAGAATCTTATTCGGACAACAATGATCAAACCCGGGCCATTGAACTTGATCTGATTGAAGAGAAGAGAGATCGGGCAGCTCTTCGGATGGAAGCTTATCGCAGCCGGGTAATGAAATTCTACAACAAGCATGTTCGAGCAAGAGATTTTCCAGTAGAAGACCTCGTCATGAAAAAAGTCAAACCAGTGGGTGATGTAGGGAAGCTAGAAGCCAAATGGTAAGGACCCTTCAGAGTAATTAAGAAGTCAGTTCGGGCACAGCTTACTATCTCGAAGATTCTCAAGGGCATACTCTCAAAATACCATGGAATGCTTTTCATATAAAGAAGTATTATGTTTAGAAACATTTGTATCTATTGTCGCATCAAATGAAGAGATTATTCAAAAGACTATCTATTAAGACCAGGGACCCGTACCCTGGTCCGGTGGACCCGTACCCCGGTTATACTTTAAAGACCAGGGATCCGTACCCTGGCCCGGTGGACCCGTACCCCGGAATATCTTTTAAGACCAAGGATCCGTACCCTGGCCCGGTGGACCCGTACCCCGGAATATATTTTAAGACCAGGGACCCGTACCTTGGCCCGGTGGACCCATACCCCGGAATATCTTTTAAGACCAGGGACCCGTACCCTAGCCCGGTGGACCCGTACCCCGGTTATACTCTAAAGACCAGGGATCCGTGCCCTGGCCCGGAGGACCCTTACCCCGGTTATACTTTAAAGACCAGGGATCCGTACCCTGGCCCGGTGGACCCGTACCCCGAAATATCTTTTAAGACCAGGGATCCGTACCCTGGCCCGGAGTACCCGTACCCCAGATCATCTTTTAAGTCCAGGAACCAGTACCCTGGCTCGGCGGACCAATACCCCGAACATAAAAAAGACCTAAAAGGAACCGTACCTCATTTGGCAATCAAGATCACGAAATTTTACTATAGCATGAAAGGAAACAGAATTGGAAGAAAAAAAAAAAACAAGTTTCTATATTTCATCAAGGGAAAACGATTACAAAAGAGAGAAAAATGGGCTACTTAATTTACAAGGGGGTCATGTTTCTCCGTGTTCTCCTTTTCATCATCCGGAAGGGATGCAGCAGCCTTCTCCAAATCCGGGAAATCCTCCATATCAGCTGGAACCATACCGGCTTCCTCGAATTGCTCCAAACACTTATGGAAGCCCTGTTCAAAGTACGAGAAGGCTTTCCTGGCCAGCATTTTCTTAAACTCGGGGGACTTCAGAAAGTGTGACATTTGTTCTGCCTGAGTATTCTTCAAAAAGGTCACAGCCGCCTGAAAGTCCTCAGCCCTAACCCGGGAGTACTCTGCTTCTTCTCTGGCCGCCAGCGCCTCCTCTCTAGCCTCAGCAGCTAAAGACTCGAAATCCTCAGCGCGAGCCCGGGAAGATTCCGCCTCTGCCCTAGCCGTCTGCACCTCTGCCCGGGCATCAGATAGTTCAGCCCGGATCAGGTCCATTTGCTGCTGCCAAACGGCCTTCTCCCGGGCAAGAACATTTTCATGGATTTCTTTAATCTGGACAATTTCCTCCTGGAGCTGCCATGCGTCTCCTTAACGGCCTCGGTTTGGGCATGAGCTCCTTTTGCCACCTTAGCCACCCGTTCATACCCATATATTAACATCTGTAAGCCCTGGAGATAAAAGAAGTCAGGAAGGCTTGTGCCAAAGGGAAAAGCCAAAATATTAGACTTACAGAGAAGGTCCGGGATGCTCCTTCACTTAGAAGCATGTTGGGTCGAACTCCCTGGAGGTGCGCTATTTCATCAGGACGAAGGAGGCCTTGAATCATCCTTACTAAATCTGAACTGATAGTATCCCCAAAAATATTAGGGAGAACCAAAGGCCTCTCAATAGAAGCACCTGCGGAGGAACCGGCAAAGGAAAGGGAATGTGTCACCTCTTCGGGCTCACCTTCCCCCACTATTGTCTCCACCCCTGGCCCCGTCGTGGCTCTCCTCTTGCGAGGATTCAGAGGGATCGGGTCTTCCTGCATGCCCGAGGAGAGAGGTCCCTCGCGAGGAGGAACAGCTTTCTCTCGGGCCTTAAGTTCTGCTTCCTGAGCCTCAGCTGCCTCCCTGGCTCTGCGTTCTTCTGCTTCCTGAGCCTCAGCTGCATCCCTGGCTCGGCGTTCTTCCGCTTCACTAGCCTCGGCCGCCTCCCTGGCTCGGCGTTCCTCCTGTTCTTGGGCCTCCCTAGCCCTTTTCTCCTCCCTAATTTTCTTTTGCTCCGCTTTCCTCTTAGCGGCAGCCTCTTGAAAGCTTGCTCTGATCATATCTTCTTCAGCTACACCAGAGACAGAGTGAATCAAAAAATGAATTTATGGGAAAAATAAAAAAAACGAGAAAAGCAGTTTACCCGCCTGTGACCCGGGTTGATCAAACTCATCAATAATCTGATCTACAGGGTCTTCAGGCCGGGACCCGATCCCATAATAAGCTAAATTATTTGACCCGATCAGCACTGAGGATAGAAAGGATTGCTTTCCCAAAGCGTCCCAGGCATGGGTGAAAGGGGGGAGAAGCTTGAAATCTCGGGGAAGCTCAGGTTGTTTGGGCAAGGAAGACAGAAATCCCAAGGCGTAGGTCGGGAGAGTCGGGAATCGAACAAAGAAAAATTTTGTTTTCCATCCCTTCAAGGAAGAAGGGATGTCGGTTAAAAACCGGTAATGCATTCGGGCCATAAAAGAGAAAACCCCATCATTGAATCGGCAAGAATAAAAATAATAGAAGATGGAGGAGTTAATGGGAATAAGTTTCATACGGAACAAGACGAAGGTAGCTGCCATAATACAGAAAGCATTGGGATGAAGATGATTAAGAGGGAGATTAAAAAATCGAGCAACTCCCTCAAAGAAGTGATGTACCGGGAAGAGGAGACCACTCTTAAGCTGCTCAATGAAGAAGGCATGGTACCCAAGGGGAGGGGTATCGGGGTGATCGTTCGGTCCGGGAATCCTGATGTCATAAGAAGAGGGAATGGCTCCCAGAGACCGGATTTCTCCTAAACTACTCGAGCGGAGGGTAGAGGTCACCGTGGAAAACCAAAAGGGCCATGTTATTTTCTCTTTCCCCTTACTCGGGGAGCCCAGGGGTCGGGAGGAAGACACTTTAGCAGCCTTCTGGGGAAGGGGTCGAGAAGAAACAGTAGGAACACCCCTTGGAATATGAACAGATTGTTCGGAAGGGGTAGGGGAATTGTCCTCCGATCGACCTCTAACATTCTTACCGGAGGTAGAAGAGGTAGAGTTGGACATGATGGAAAAGGGGTAAATAAGATGCGAGATAAGAAGAACTTACTGAAAATAAGCAAAAATGGTGGTTGGTAGCCGGAGAGGTTTCCGGAGAGATCTACGTAACGGAGAGGCCCGAAAGAAGAATTTGACAGAGCTTCGCTACGAAATAAATTTGCAAGTGATTTTTGGGGAAACCGATGAACTACTATATATAGGGGAAAAATGAGATCTATACCGTTGATCCGAGATTGATTGGACGGGCTAGATTAGCCTTGGGAATCGAGCGGCATGATTAGGCGGGAAATTTGAAAAGACAGGTGCTGGAATCGAGGCGCCATGATTAACTTGCTTGGAATATATACAGACTCTAACAAACACGTCATCTGGAGGGTTGTCATTATGAATACACGTGGATAGCCCGGGGAACAAAAAAAAAAAGAGAAAAAATCTTCAAACCCGGAACACATGAAGACCTGGCATTCTATCCATAAGCCCGGGAGAGATTAAGCCTCCAGAATTTTATTTGATGGCCCGAGAATATGAGGCCCCGGCAGCCTATATTAAGTTGTAAACCGATCTTTTCACTTGTCGGCTATTGATTATTGTCAGGTCTGTTCGTGTTAATTCGTTTGCAGAAAATCAAAAGAACGCAAGAAGCAATAAAAAGAATTTTATTAAGGAAATTGTCGGCGTCGTATTACAGATATTTCAGAGGCCACCCGGCCTTTCCATTCATCCATCCAGTCGGTAACTTCCTGGATATGAAGGTTGGTGAAGAACTCGGTATTTGAAATCTTATTCAAATGATGTCATTCCTTCCATAACATGGCATGTAGCAGGTTCTGGTCAGTCAACAGATCTGCGATTCGAGCTACCCCTAGCTCACGTCTGTATTTCCTCATTATCAACCTTTGAGAACGGGTAAGGACTGCACCGTTCAGGTATAGGAGGTCGATGAATTGAAGTTTATGCCAAGTACATATGACCTTGGCCAAGATATATTCATCAACAGTCTTTTTAAAATTCTCCACATATGGGCGCAACTCAGTCGGTATCTGACTCTGCGCACCAATGGAGGAGACGGCACTGCTGCAAGTACTAGAATCGCTGGAGCTCGACATTGTTCTGCTAATGCCGATGCATTTCGTCCACATGTTTATTTATAGAGGGGGGAGAACGTTTAATATGAGGAAATTCGAAGGGACTCAAGCTAATCAAAGCATACTGTCATTTATTTGGAGAGAGACTTCATCAAGACCACTAATATACATACACGTGGGCGATCAGTAAATGCCTCGAAAGTTGCATCAGGTAGGCAAAAGGGCGTATGCGGTTATCGAAGCGTCTCAGAATATGAGAAGTTTTCTCAGCCAAGATTTAATGACAATCCGCACATAATTATGACTACCATGACTCGAGAAATTAAAAGTCCTGACATCTCGGGAAAGGTGAATACCCGGCAGGATGTTCTAAGCCCGGGGTATTAAAATCAGTCATCAATCATTTCGGTTATTAATCAGGTATCTTATCCAATTTATTAGTATGCCTGCCACTATGGAAATTAAACCCGGGCCCCAAAAAGTAAAGAGCAGAGATGAACAGAATGCGAATTTTATCTATTTAAGTACATTTCTGCGGATCAAATTAAAGTATTCTTCCTCTACAAAAAGTGTCCACATGGTCCTCCACTTTCTTAACTCACTGGTGGACGTCTTGAGGAAGCTATCGGAGCCCGTGACGTTCGATAAGATCTTCCTCTCCTTAAACAGCATCAGTTGGTATACGTAGTCGCCTTCGAAAATGTTCACCCTCTCGGTCACATTCAGGCGATCCCGGTACTTCTCCATCTTTACCACCAGTCTCGAAGCATTAGCTTCCCCGGCTTCGTAAAGAAGTTGTAATCTCTGGAGCTTTTCCCAGTAGTGAATAATCTTCTGGAACACTTCATCTTCTATCTCAGCTTTTCTCTTCTCGGAATGTTCATGCGAAATTTCCTCCACAGCAAGAGCCTTCGGGTTTCTGGAACTCGCCATTTGATTCTTCGAATAGTAAGCTGACTGATGGAATTTTAAAGAAAAGATGTTGTTATATATAGGAGTAAGGAATTAGTCACAACCGTTGATCTCTTAATACGTGGACGGTTAAAAGGAGTGTTGGAAGTTGTACCCTACTGTTGAAAAGACGTGCACAGATATCGAAATATTACGATAAATCATCCTCGAGAACATAAAACGCTTTGGAGAAGGTTGCAGTATAAGACATGTTTCAGTGACGTACAAGTATCAGTAGTACAGTCAGTCTCGGAAGCATGTTAAAATGACTTTCCTGACCGGGCGCATGGGACTAATCGGGACAGCGAGTAGACTCTAGCCCGAATATTTAAGGACGGAGTGGTGATGCCCCGATATGTCCCGGGACATTGGTAGGGCCCGGGATCTCTCGGGTCGTGTGGCATGCCCATGAGCGGCGCCCGGGTCAGGGCAGAATATTTTCGAAGTTGAATATGGCAGCAAACACTCATATCCTGGGTTATGGGTCGCCTAAGACGTGACGCCCGAGTTCTGGCGAGATTACCCGAGAAGTTTTCTCCTCTGACACCTCGATGCAGGGAGAACATTTAATGGCGTTGACTTGATAGATCGCGCATACAGCCGACCTATCCCTGATTAATATTAATGGTTGACAGGACATACGAGATAGGACTAGCATATGATTTGACATGTTAGAATAATAGGGTACAATCAGCCACCCTACTATATTTAATGCCCACACACAAAAAATGAGGTCATCATTGCTTCTTCTACTATAAATATCAGGTTCTTATCCGCATTTATCATCTACTCAGACACTCATTGACATTTAATACTTTCATTTATTATACACCAATCATCACAGCCATCACTTGGCTACATTGGTTTTATTGCTTGAGTACCCTGCTGACTTAAGCATCGGAGTGGCCACGTCGGACACCCCCTCCGGCGCCCATTCACGAGTTCCTTTCCTTGTTTACAGGTTCCAGCTGAGGCCATATTCACGAGTTCCTTTCCTTGTTTACATACTCCCTCTTATATCCCATTTTCCCAAATTACCCTTAACTATATATTTAAATAATTGATTTTCTATTTAAATTAATGGCCCATCATGCTTCCGTAAAATAAATTTAATTTTATACCTTTTTGACCTGAGTACCACCGGGTTATATCCACCGTATTTTACAGACTGCTCCTCACAGCCCAACCACGCGATCGCAACCGATGGTTACTGACGCAGATTCCTTCAGCAGCACTTGGCACAACCCTAATTCGTTTCCTACTTTAGGGTGTACAATATAAAATAAAATTTTGAAAATAATACATGAGAGGGGCTAGAGCAAAGATTTTTTTTATTCAAACACAACCATTTATTTATTACATAGTAACCTCCTGTAGAGGAGGAGAAACTTGTTTAGCTACTAATAGTAGCTGTGGGGACCCGGACACTAATCATCTTTGGGATTTAATTATCAATTAAGATTAAACAGGGTCTAAAAATTTTTCTTTTTAAAATATAAAACTGCGGAAGGTAATGGAATCTAAATACTATACATGTCTGTATAAAATACATTTCAGTATTAAAGTACAACAAGCTAATCTCAGGTTCAACTACTAAAGTCCAGTAATAAAACCAAGTCTACTGTAAGTCCGGAATCACCACGCTACACTCGTCTTCTCTCATCATCATCTTGACCCTGATCCAGCCCCACCTGTTGTCATGCACACATACAAAACAAGACAACAGCCGGATAACTCCGGTGAGACTAAATCCCAGTATAAAACATGGTAAGCATGTATATATTCAAAATAAATCATGATTAGAATCAAAATAATAGATTTCCTAATCTACGAAATCCATTTAAACTCGCATGCCATTTAAATCAATAATTATGCACATAAACAATCTAAATCATACAAACATGCTATCATAACTGAAAGCAATAACGATGGGTCCCATGATCTAGGAGCCACATCCATATGAGCATGCAGTCCTAATCAATTCATGTCTAGACTCGACTCAACTATAACTCTAGGGATCCCGGGGTGAATAAGACGTCACTGGCTGTCACCTACCCTACCAATCGAGGTGTTGTACGTCTTATTCCTAGACTTCGGTCCGAGCTGTATCAACGGCTGGCAATAGGAGTAATGACTACTCCTAAGTTGAGATACACCGAACGTCTAGAAGTCTGACAATGACTGTCAAGACTTTCCTATCTTAATGCATGAATAACAATCTATAATCATAGCATAATCACATAATATATAATAAGAGTATAGTATGTGATTTAGTGGGCAACTCAACGCGATCTCCATTGAGTTGTTCGTCCCGGATATCACATGAATTATACCTTTGTCGTCCCCGTCTGATGAAGACGAAGTCTCGAAGTCGAATTTGTCCATATCTGATCTGAAATGATAATAATCAATACACTGTATCAATGTATAATCCAATTCAAAATCTGTCTGGTCAATATCTGAATAAACTACAATCTGATTCATATCAACCATATCACAAGATAACAGAAACCAATACTGAATCTGATCAATCTGTAACAACTGATGTTTAGACGGCATAACACTACAGTCTTGTAATCCCGTCAGTCTTAACATCACAATTACACTACCAGAATTCCTAATAAATCTCCGTACAATCTATAACTTCAGTATCTGTACCTTGTAGAATGAATAACAGCATAATTCTGATAGCAACCTCAATCAAATCCACTCTAAAATTCATAACAATGCCATAACCAGTCTATTTCTAAATCTGACTTCGATTCTACAATATCTACGGTAGCAGAAACACCATATCTGAATCATATTCAATTCTAACAACATCATAAATTCAAATCTTGTCTAAACATAATAAAACTTACGTCCTTGTGTATCCTACGTTGATAGTAACACAGTACCGAAGTCGGATTTCAATTCTGATAAACGATTTGCTCGAAAATCAATTTCTAAAATCAAGAAAAAAGCCTTTCTCCCATTTCTCGATTTTTCCTCTGAAATCTGAAGGAAAACGAGCTCTATATATATATATATACTTACACTCACATGCAGCAAAGCACATGGCTCGTCCTTCGCGCAACACGTCCCGCGCATATGCGCGGCCACTACTCGCGCATATGCGCGAGACCTACTGTCTCGGCGAAAATGCTACTCGCGCATATGCGCCATTAATTCCGCGCATATGCGCCACCCCTTCTGGCCCTCCCGCGCATATGCGCCACTCTACTCGCGCATATGCGCCACTGGTTCTGGCCTTGCCGCGCATGTGCGCGCACTTACACCGCGCATGTGCGCCAAACTTTCTGGATTTATCCCTTGGCTTCTCGCATGGCTCGCGCATATGCGCGTATGCGCGAGACCTTCGAGTCACGCACACGCAATATTCTTCCTTTCAAAATCTAACAAGAACGCGTCCCGTCTATAATTATCTTGATTAATTCAATAAATCATTCCGGATTAATCTCCGATTACAATAATCATATCCAAATCATTTCAGATTACGGTAATTAAATTTCCGGGCATTACATTTCTCCCCCTCTTAGATCTGAGTTCGTCCTCGAACTCACCAATCATCAAACCAAATCTATTAGAAGAGCTGTATAACAGAGTTTAACATCCAAACTCATTTCACTAGCCGAATCAATCCCATATTACTGGTTAAACAACACCCGTATACGCCCATTGCAATCCATAACAAAGCAATACCACCTGTAGTGGCTAATTCATCTGTTTATTCCAATTAAGGACATATTCCATCTTTGGCTCCAAATACCAATCGTCATCCTCCGACATTGGTTTCCTACATCTATCCATTCTGAATTATCTTGATAACTAGTGCTAACATTCAGCACTAGAGTTCTACTAATATCTTTCAATATCTGAACAAGACACTCCGACTACCTGTCACTTTGTGAACAATCTGCCAGAGAGAGCTGATGATATAATCTATAAAAAGTACACACTTAATCGTAATCATAGTCTGATATACTCTACTCGAAATCATCATTCTAGTCAATCTGACTCTTCCTGTGACAGGGATCTCTGTCACCTAGTTCTATTTGTACATCATCTTTACAAACTACTAGATATAGATTGATCAATCTATCAATCACGATCATACCATATACCAATCGGAAGAAAATGGTGGTAATTTCATCACAAAAGTAATAGAAATGTACTCCCATTTCTATTCAAGAATATACTAAGTCGGTAATCATCTTCTGATTCCTAGCTTTCTGGCTTCTTTTGTTAGCGATCCAGACATATCAGTACCATTTTTACTAACCTTTCGGTACAAATTCTGTTATAACTGATCAATTCTGTCTATACCAACATTATCTGTTCGAATATCATACATTCTGAACCATCTGAATGAAACTGAATCCCTTACTGTGCATTTCTGACACTACTTGTGACTTCAGATTCGAACTATCCGGTATAAACAATCAGTTAATAATATAAAATAATGAAGAAATACCTACCTGGCATTCGGCTCTGACTACCCATATCAAAAGCTGGAACAATTCTGAAACATTCTGATATCACACAATAACCAAACCCCTAGCAAACGCAAAATCATATAGATGTTATATTGATCTAATCAACAAAATACAGGTCTGAAAATTCTGATCACTGTTCGGGCCTACTGTATTTTCCACAAACAACTCTGATACAATTGGAACTGCATAGTATCACACACTGAATAATAATTACCAAATCAACCTCAGAATATAAATATCCTATGCTGATCTAGTGAGTTTAAGAAAACTCATAACATAATAGATTCTGGCTGGCTGACCAATCTTCATACTGCCCAGATCAGCTGCTTTATCTCATCTGCAATAACTGCTTTATCTCATCTGCAATTAGAATATACTCCCAAACAATATAAGATGTCTCAATTACTGATTTAAAATCGTAACAATACTCAGCAGATGTAATTCAACACAAGAAGAAGATAATCAGAATAAGATAATCTGTCCAAATTAGATAAGAAAGTTCTGACATATCTGACATTCTGCTAATTCTGACATTCCTGATACCGCATAGTCTGAATATAAACCTGTATCAATAACTGCATTCGGATCCATACCTGACCCATTACTGTATACAATAATCACAGTTCTCGGAATATTTAACCCAGTCTTCAAATATTCAATATAAACAATCAGATGCTGTGGATATATCCCGGAATCATAGATATAACAAGAGAAATTTTTCAAAATACCCCTGAACACATAATCTGTCAATCTAGAAACAGAACTAAAATGTCTTCCAGAGAAATACACAATCAACTGGATTCTTTAGCCCATACTTTAATCTGTCAATTCCTTCACTTCATTCTGTACTGAATTCTAACTAAACACAGTACTTGGTATCGATTCAATTCTAAAATCTATCTTTCTGATACAAAACAAATCTGACATCTTATCTAACGATTAGCAATCTACTCGTACATTACTATCAAATTTGTAATTGGAAGGCTCGATTTCAGTGGATCTACTGGATACATAAGGATACCATCTGTTCCTTTCTGTAAAAATCGAGTCCTAAACCCTACAATTTTCTGAGGACTTCTGGATCGAAAATCCTCATTTATCACTTAGATCTGGTCTTAATCTTACTATTTCTGGAACACATGCTACAATATTTCGGTACTTGTTCAGCATATTCATGTCAATAATGCAATCCAAATCAGATAATTACAAGTACATCATAATCTAATCCAGTCCCATCCTCATCTAACTGTAGTATATAATATGTCACAGAAATTTCTGATATCAACATATTCCTCAACAGCCAAGGAATCAATACTACAGTATACACAGACCCAACAGATACAGCATATCTTCATACTACTCATTCACAGATACTCATAACGAATGCATTAGTATATATCAATACGTATGCAATATAATCATAAAGAAGGGTACCTGTTGTAACTACTGGGTCTGTTTTTCACGCATTGCCACCCGATGGTCCTGCTCCCCAGAATCTTTGTGAACCCTTCTGAGGACACACTCTAGCAAAATGCCCATGCTGTCCGCAGATATTGCATCTACCAGTCACTCCCTGGCATTGTTCGGTGGGATGTCTCCCTCCACACCTAGCGCAATAGACTCCAGTATAACTCGGACTGGAACCACTGGAACTGGAGGAACCACTGCCTAACTTCTTAAACTGTTTCTTCCGAGCTTTCAGCAAATCTTGCTTTCCACTCGTGCTGCCACGTTCAAATCTCGAAGGGGATTGTGGTGTCTGGGGTTGCTTCACACACAACCTCGTTAATTGTCGAATCAGACTCTCTTCTGCTCTCTTTGCTTTACTCAAGACATCAGCAAAGTGATAGGGTCGCTGTAGATTCATGAATGCAACTATCTCCGAATTCAATCCTCTAATGAATTGATTCACTACAGCTTCATCATCCCTAGCCATATGAGGAGCAAAACGCAACAGAGTAGAAAATTTAGCAGCATAATCATCAATATTCAATTGACCTTGACTTAAATTTTCAAACTCTGCTTTCTTGTCTTCTCGGTACGAGGCGGAGAAAAATCTTTGATAGAATTCAGTCTTGAAGACTTCCCACGTGATCACAGTACCACGTAGTGCTAATACTCCTTTGATTGTAATCCACCAACTTCTGGCAACCTCGCGTAATTGGTGAAATACCAATTTAACTCTTTGATCATCTGTACAATCCAGTAGATCAAACAATATCTCTATGTCCTCAACCCAGTGCTGACACGTTTCAGGCGTCTCTGTACCACTCAGAATCGGCGGCTGAAATAACTGAAATTCTGCCAACTTGGTTTCCATCGGAGTCGCTGACACATCTATCTGCGGTTCTGGTATATATGGCTATTCATACGATGTACTGCCTGTTTCCAAAATCCTTCGGGGAGGTATATCTGATTACCACAAACATTAGTAACCCAATACTGCAAATCTGTGCCAATCTTTTTCTGATCATGATCATCTTACTGCTGATCATGAATCCGATCTGATTCATACTCAAGAATACATAATACCAATTTAATTCAAATAGTCAGGTAGCCATGTATCTTAAAGCAGTAACACATAGTCTCATGCTAGCACACAATGTCAATTAACATTAGAATCAATCTCATGCTAGCACACACATGCAAGGAAAGAAAATTCATCTACCCCGCTCAATCTTTTGTATCTCTAAAAGATCTATCGCTAAAGAATCTATAGCTAAAGGAACTATCAGCTCTAGGAACCTTCAGCTCTAGAACCTAATGCTCTGATACCACCTGTTGTGGGGACCCGGACACTAATCATCTTTGGGATTTAATTATCAATTAAGATAAAACAGGGTCTAAAAATTTTTCTTTTTAAAATATAAAACTGCGGAAGGTAATGGAATCTAAATACTATACATGTCTGTATAAAATACATTTCAGTATTAAAGTACAACAAGCTAATCTCATGTTCAACTACTAAAGTCCAGTAATAAAACCAAGTCTACTGTAAGTCCGGAATCACCACGCTACACTCGTCTTCTCTCATCATCATCTTGACCCTGATCCAGCCCCACCTGTTGTCATGCACACATACAAAACAAGACAACAGCCGGATAACTCCGGTGAGACTAAATCCCAGTATAAAACATGGTAAGCATGTATATATTCAAAATAAATCATGATTAGAATCAAAATAATAGATTTCCTAATCTACGAAATCCATTTAAACTCTAAACAATCTAAATCATACAAACATGCTATCATAACTGAAAGCAATAACGATGGGTCCCATGATCTAGGAGCCACATCCATATGAGCATGCAGTCCTAATCAATTCATGTCTAGACTCGACTCAACTATAACTCTAGGGATCCCGGGGTGAATAAGACGTCACTGGCTGTCACCTACCCTACCAATCGAGGTGTTGTACGTCTTATTCCTAGACTTCGGTCCGAGCTGTATCAACGGCTGGCAATAGGAGTAATGACTACTCCTAAGTTGAGATACACCGAACGTCTAGAAGTCTGACAATGACTGTCAAGACTTTCCTATCTTAATGCATGAATAACAATCTATAATCATAGCATAATCACATAATATATAATAAGAGTATAGTATGTGATTTAGTGGGCAACTCAACGCGATCTCCATTGAGTTGTTCGTCCCGGATATCACATGAATTATACCTTTGTCGTCCCCGTCTGATGAAGACGAAGTCTCGAAGTCGAATTTGTCCATATCTGATCTGAAATGATAATAATCAATACACTGTATCAATGTATAATCCAATTCAAAATCTGTCTGGTCAATATCTGAATAAACTACAATCTGATTCATATCAACCATATCACAAGATAACAGAAACCAATACTGAATCTGATCAATCTGTAACAACTGATGTTTAGACGGCATAACACTACAGTCTTGTAATCCCGTCAGTCTTAACATCACAATTACACTACCAGAATTCCTAATAAATCTCCGTACAATCTATAACTTCAGTATCTGTACCTTGTAGAATGAATAACAGCATAATTCTGATAGCAACCTCAATCAAATCCACTCTAAAATTCATAACAATGCCATAACCAATCTATTTCTAAATCTGACTTCGATTCTACAATATCTACGGTAGCAGAAACACCATATCTGAATCATATTCAATTCTAACAACATCATAAATTCAAATCTTGTCTAAACGTAATAAAACTTACGTCCTTGTGTATCCTGCGTTGATAGTAACACAGTACCGAAGTCGGATTTCAATTCTGATAAACGATTTGCTCGAGAATCAATTTCTAAAATCAAGAACAAAGCCTTTCTCCCATTTCTCGATTTTTCCTCTGAAATCTGAAGGAAAACGAGCTCTATATATATATATATATATATATATATATATATATATATATATATATACTTACACTCACATGCAGCAAAGCACATGGCTCGTCCTTCGCGCAACACGTCTCGCGCATATGCGCGGCCACTACTCGCGCATATGCGCGAGACCTACTGTCTCGGCGAAAATGCTACTCGCGCATATGCGCCATTAATTCCGCGCATATGCGCCACCCCTTCTGGCCCTCCCGCGCATATGCGCCACTCTACTCGCGCATATGCGCCACTGGTTCTGGCCTTGCCGCGCATGTGCGCGCACTTACACCGCGCATGTGCGCCAAACTTTCTGGATTTCTCCCTTGGCTTCTCGCATGGCTCGCGCATATGCGCGTACACTTCTCGCGCATATGCGCGAGACCTTCGAGTCACGCACACACAATATTCTTCATTTCAAAATCTAACAAGAACACGTCCCGTCTATAATTATCTTGATTAATTCAATAAATCATTCCGGATTAATCTCCGATTACAGTAATCATATACAAATCATTTCAGATTACGGTAATTAAATTTCCGGGCATTACAGTAGGTGAACTCACTACACACATACAACTTGAAAGAGAAAATATTACAAATAGATTTGAAGAAAAATGAAGAGGTTGATCGATGCCTTCATCTTCCTTCTGCTCCTTATTTATAGAAGGCTCCTTCGGATTTGAAACTCGGATTTCAAACCTTCATAAACCTTTACAGCTTGCATATGGACCCTGCGGTGGTTAAGTGGTCCTTTTAAGATGGTCCCTCCATCTTTCTTGATTTGTCTTCTTCTAGATTATCAATCTAGAAACAGTCATTTCTTGCAATTTTATCTGTCTGCATAAATAGTTTATATGCACCTAGAACAGATCAGCTTGTATTTCTTTTCCTGTTTCTTCGAGCTTCTTTTGAAATTCTTTGAAATTTTTCAGCTCTTTTCTTGTTCCCTTAATCCTTTTCCTGGAAACTCTGAGATATGCAAAATACATTTTGTTTCCAAGTTTGGTTTAAGTCTGGTGTGAGTTACTGGTTCCCATTTGGTCTTATTTATAGATTTATTTGGGTCCAGTTTCTCGTCTTTTTATTAGATTTTTCTTATCTTTAAAGATAAGGCATCCAATGTCCTTTGTCATTTTCCACCGATTATTGGTGGTCCTTTTCTTTTTCCACCGATTATTGGTGGTCCTTGAATTCCACTCACATGATTTTTCACATGGTGGTCCTTCTTTTCTTGGTGGGATGCTCACATGTTCCTTTTAACTTTGTCGAGGAATCTTTGGCTTTCGGTTTCCTCGAGGAAAACGTGAATGTGGTCCATCCCCACTTGTACTTGTATCGGTAAAGTGTTTCCGATCAGATCTCGGTTTGAATCCTTTACCGAATTTCGGTTCCTTCTGATTTTGGCATTCTGGACAGATGTTTTCAGACCATCTTCCACATGTGCCATGTTACAGAATTTCCGACGAGTTTCTTTACTGGCCGGCAGCTTGCTGTTCCACAAAAGATTTCTCTTCTTTTCGAATAAATCTTCTGCAAAACTTGTTGTTTTTCCTGTCATGGTATTTAACAGGAATGATCCGTTCACTGAATGATTATAGAATTTGAACGGAAACTTGACTTTGTCCATCTCAGTTAGACAGACCCATAGACCCCAAGCTCTTCTGGTAGAAATGTCATCTTCAGTGATTGAAGCAACCAGGGGTGTTTCTTCTGTTGGAGGATCCTTGATAAATTTTTGGACATTTGTATCCGGCCTCCTTAGCTTGATGAAATGAAAGGCTTCGTGAGAACCTTTCCCTGCTGGTTCTGGTGCTGCACTAAAGAAGTATAGCTCCAAAACATCTCCTCTGGACAAATAATCATTGTTTGCCCAAGTCTCGTGAACACCTTCCTGGATCCACTTTGGTAAACCTGAGATTTCCGAAAAGCTGGGTGATGTTGTATAAACTGAGGCAAGAGCCCCGAATTCATACCATGCTTTAACCTTCTTTGGATATGAATTTTGTTTCATCCATACCCTTGGATATTTTCCTGAAACATCAACCCTGTTTGTAGCTGGGTTAATGCCAATACGTGTTTTCAATTTCTCCCAATTCTGCTGATAAACCTGAAATGGAGAAATTACACTTTCATTAGTATCAACCTTAGTTTTGCCTTTGTCAATACGAGGCCTAAGGTTGATCTCTCCCTCTTCAATCCCCAAGGTGAAGGGTTGACTTGAAGACTCAAGATAAGGATCAGGAGTCTCAATTTTTGTTTTGGCCGACTCATCTGGTGATGATCCCGACTTAACACTTGTGCAAGGGGTATTTGAATCCCCCGCTACAGGTATAGAGTCCTGTACTCGAAAACTCTCCATCTGGGAAACCAATGGCTTCTCAATGCCCTGGAGGATAGGCCTTTGCATTACAGACCATAACTGAGTATATGCCTGTAAACATCCTGTAATTCGATCAGAGACAACTCTCTTATCGACTTGTTGTAGTCTTCCCGTAACTTCTGCATTTACGACTAGCTTGTTAAACTCGTTTTGAAGCATTTCAAGGTGTTCCCTCAAATGCCTCTGCATCTGGATAATAGCATCTATGTCAATGTTGTCCATCTCTTGTTAAAAAATCTGCAAGAATATTTTCATGAGATTTAATTATCACAATATCAAAAATATAATTTTGACATAGGGCTTGCCATCGTAATAATCTAGCCTTCTCAGGTTTAGACTCAATTCTATTCCTTAAAAAAGCTTTAACTTGTGTGTTATCAACTTTCAAAGTGAATTTCTTTGCAAGTAGAAATAATGGCCATTTTTCAAAAGCCCTCTTCACTGCATAAAATTAATTTTCGTTGATATGCCATCTTATGGCTTCTGCATCTGAGAATAACCCACTACAATATCTGCATGGTTGTTCTCCTTCTGGGGTGAGCTTCGAAAGAACTGCTGCCCACCAATGATCACTAGCATCAGTATATAATACCAGATCATCTTCATCTTGAGGAATAGCCATTTTCGGAAGATTCTTGCAAACCTCCTTTAAATGGATAAGTCCTTTTGTGTGTTCGTCTGTCCATATAAATCTAGCATCTTTTTTCAATAATGGACTGAACACCTTCCTGTGTTTTGCTAGGTTTTTAATAAACATCCCAGCAAAATTAACAACTCCTAAAAAACTTTGAAGTTGTTTCTTGTCTTTGAGACTTTCTGGAAAATTCTGCACCTTTTCGACTATGTGGTCTTGCAGAATTATTCATGACTCATCGATTTCAATTCCAAGGAATTCAATCTTTCTTGTAGCAATGACTGCTTTCTTTTCAGATAAAACCAGTCTTTCTTTCTTGCAAACATTAGAGAAAATCTCCAAATGTTTAACATGTTCATTCATATCTTTGGATGCTATTAAAACATCATCTATATAAACAAACATAAACTTAAAATAATCTTTGAAAAGATTATCCATTTTTCTTTGAAATATCTGGGGTGAATTAGCCAATCCCATTGGTAACACTTCCCAAATATAATGTCCTTGAGGTGTGGAGAAAGCTGTGAATTTCTTGCTTCCTTCCTCCATCCGAATTTGATAAAATCCAGACTTACAATCAAATTTAGAGAATATCTTTGCATTGCGTATGCAACTGATTAGATGTTCTCTGCTTGGTATAAAATACCCATCAAACTCCAGAATTTTATTAATTTCTTGATAATTAATAACCAATCTGGGTTTTCCTCGTTTTATCTCACCATGATTTCTTACCAGAAAACCTGGACTGCTATATGGTGACATACCTGCTTTGATCAAACCAAGGTCCAAATGTTCCTTGATTATTATCTGCATATCCCTTTGATCAATGATGTTCATTGGGATGGGTTTGCAACGGACAAATTCATACTCTTTGCCTTTCTTAATTTTAAGGCAAGCTCTGAGTTGATTTCTGTCCCACCATGCCAAGGGATCTTCATTATAATTTTCTCTGATCCTCTTCTTGACATCTTCCAATGATACCTTAGCTTCAAACTCTACTTCATTTGTATGTAGAGTTATTTTAAGGCATTCTATATCTCCTGGTTGGAGTTCCTTATCTGCTCTCAACTGGAGCATTGTTTCTCCAAATCGTCTAGAATCCTTCATTTTTGGGTTCAGAAGCTTTCCTGAATCACCACGCTTGCTGCGAAACTGGATTGGCAATTTTCTGTAAAATGCCTCTCGTAGTCTCTGGACTATGATTTTGTGAGCACATGGTGTTGTGAACACTAATCTTCTAGTCTCATTTTCTTGTGTATAGGACTTAAACATTTGTAGGAAATTATTTCCTAACAATATGTCAGCTCCTGTATCATGAAAATAAATTGGTGGTGTCTTTACTTTGTACCAAGGTGTTTGTCCAGCACCGCCAATCATAATTTCAGTCATCTTAATCCCTTTACATAAGATTAAGATTCTTCTGGAAAAATCTCTTCCAGCAATCTTTGGTAGTTCTTCTTCCAAATTATTTGGAAAAACTCCTCGTTTTGCCGTGCAGATTCCAGCCCCTGAATCAATGTAAGCAGCAAAGTACTCTGCCTTATATTGTTCATATAACATTCCTACTGGAATGTATATGGAGAATAGACTTGTGGTCATTGGATTTTCCACATTTTATCTTCTGCCATAAACTCCATTCCATACTCTAGACGTTTCCAAGGTTTGTGTTCCTCGAGAAACTCTAGTCCAAGAATCAATCGATCTGATTCTTTCCCTGGAATTCCTTGAATGTGAACCTCCAATTCTCCGATATTAATCAGTCCTTGGTAAGTTCCTATCATCGGTTGTTCCAAATAGTATATTGAATTACAAGGAAATTGATTCCTTTGCTTTGTAATGTCAAATACTATTTCTACCTCCTTCCACCCTTCTGGACATCTAAGTTTTCCTATTGTAGAAAAACTTTTCAACTCCTGTTGGGTTTCTATGACAGGCTTTTTATCCCATCTATAGCTTGTAATTCTATCTCCTTGAAAAGATAGTCTTCTTTACTCCAATCTGAGACTTTGATTCCTTTGTAGAATCGGTTTGTCTTGGATCTGGATATCTGTTTCCTGTATTAAAGGAAACTCAATTCTTTCTGGATAAATTGCCTGAGCAACTTTTTCGAATATCTCAGGGATCTCTATAAACTCATTTCTAATAAACAATTCAGAATGATGTGTATTGGATAGAGCATATGAAATTTGATAGGTAATAGAATATGGTCTATTACCTTCTTTCATCAACCTTTTTTCCTTGAAATTCTGATGTAATGTCAAGGCTCGGCTGAAATCCCGATCTGCCAGGTTGTAGGTTATCCTTGGATAGATTACTCCTACAATTTTTCCTGCACAGAGGTTTCCTGAGATTGTTCCCAGTACTGAATCTTGTAGATTCCCCATTCTTTTACCGCATATAGCAATATCAATTGGTGAATCTATCCCTTCTTTGAAAGTAGCTTTTATCATAATTTGGATTGCTCCGATATGAATCCAGGACATAGTCCTGGCTACTTCTATCTTGAGTTTTTGTAATTCCTTAATTTCTTCGGAAGGAATTAACTGCATCTCCATTCTATTTCCTGTAAGTTCCATCGGGATTGCCATTTCCCTTCTAGAAACTTTATAGATTAGATGATGCTTTCTGTTTCTTAGGCCAAGACTTCCTAAGAACTTTTCTACCTGTCCTGCAGAGAAACCTTGATATCTCTGTAGACTCGGATTTTCTCTCATGATTCTTTGAACCATGTTATGAGATATTGTTGTCTGGCTAAAAAATCCAGACAGATCTTCATGTGTTTCGTGTCGAAACACCTCGTCTTCAGTCAGATTCCGATTCTGTTCCATCAGATTCTTCCTGACTTAAGACTTATTCTTCTTCATATATACTTTCATCTGAGGCGATGTCCTCAAATTGGTATACTTGAATAAGATCTTGGTAGTAAACTGCTTCTTCAATATCCGGGGTAGGATCAAAGCGTTTAATACCTCTTTTTTCATTTTCTGGACATTTGGTCGAGATATGACCTCTTGCTCCACATGTCCAGCAATTACAGTCTTTGAAACTTTCATTGGCCCTAGTATGAGCCCTTCTGAAAGTTTTCTTGGTAGGTGTTCTTCTTGTGCTTCGAGAGGTACTCGATGCTTGGGATGATATCCTACTTCTTGATGGTCCGCTTCTTTGTCCAGATTTATAAGATCTGGCTTTCTGTCTAGACCATACGGTTCTTGGTTTCCAAGAACTTCTTCCACTTCGTGCATAAGGATGAGTCCTAAAACTTTTCCTTTTATGCTTCTGTGGTTTACTCCCAATAATTGTTGGAAGATCATTTTCCTTACAACACAAAGGAGTTCTTTTGTTGATACCCCTTAGTCGTTTGTAATTCTTTTGTAATGCTGCCATGTGACACCATTCTGCCAATTTTCCTTTAAGGAAAGAGGCTCTTCTTGCCAACGTATCTGGATTACCAGGTACATATTCCCTTATGAGCATTTCTCTCCAAGGGCTTGGCATTTTTGCGAAGAAAAGCTGCATAGCTATATCTTCTTCGACTCCTGAAATCCATCTATATTTAGTGAATAACATAATGTATTCATCCACCAAACATATGTCATGTAATTCAAGACTATACAGAGCTTGAGTGTATTTCTTCTTTTTCTCTGTATCTTGACTATTGAAATAGTCTACCCCTATAAAATGTGCTTTAAATAGGGTGGCCATTTTTCCAGCAATCTCACTAAGAGATTCACCAGCTAGGACTGACTCTTTCATGTCTATTGAAGTCATGTCCCAAGTAATTTTTACTGATCCCATAAGACTCATTTCTAAAAGTTTAATGAATCCTTCTTTGTTGAGATCGAGTGTTCCTGCTGCAATTCTCATAGCAGATGTCCAATCATCTATGAGATCTTCCCTGTTTTTGAAGTCTAATACATCAAGGTTAAGCATAACCCCGTAAGAATGTATATGATCTAAAACAGTTTTCCCATAGGGTGTTTGGTGCAAAGGAATTTGAGTTCTCCTTGCCCTTGTCCCTGCTGGGTGTGATCCTTCACCAGTATGGAAATCAGATTGTGCTTCTCTCATGTTTACATTCTGAGATCCCACACTTTCCCTGGGTGGTTCCTGAGAAGATGACCAGGTTATAGCAGGTGGTGTTTCACCCACTGATGTGTTCATCTTTAGATCTACTACTTTGAGATTTGCGAATGATTCCGCAAGCTCTTGTAGATCCTCTAAACCAATCCTTTCTAAAGTTGTCATCAGATGAATTTCTTTTCTGAGACAGAGTTGATTAGATTGATCATCTTTTCTTCTTCAGTCAAAGGTTTTGATACCACTCTGGCCTTCCCTTGTTGATGTAACAAAGGTTCAGTACCAAAAGATGGTGGTAACCAACCTCCTGAAGTTCTCCTACTGGAACTTGGTTGTTGTTCCAGTTTCTGAATTCTTATTTGAATATCCTTTAATAATCCCAGAATTTCTTCTTGGGTTTCAAGGATTTTCTCAACTCGTTGCGGTACAAAATATAGCATATTGCCATAATTTTGTACTGTCTTCTGAATTTCCCTAAGATCTGAAGAGAGCTTAGAGGAATCTGGAACTATCTCCAGAAACTTATTATTTTGAATCATAAGTTTACCTGAGGGTGCAGTAGCTTCCCTTTCTGTTTCTGATATCTAACAATAGTTAGATGTACTTTTTTATATTCCAAAATATTGGAATATTCTTTGTAAATTATTTTCTTTGAACCGAATTTCGGATTCATAATTTCTTCAAAATTCTCCTTCTCATACAATTAGTTACTAGTAATAATAAATTTTGTGTTTGAAATAAATCAACCTTTAGCTCTGATACCATTTCCGAAAGCGCGGGATCAATTAAATAAAAATTTAGAACAAAGGGTAAATTGGGTATAAAAAAGATTTTTCCTCTCTCCAGGGAGCTAGGATTAAAATGGGTTTGGATGGGGGACTGACCCCCAATTCTCCCGATAATATACTTGGGTGTCTTGAAAGAATCTGTTTCAAGATTGATATCACAAAACCTCTACTCATCTTTTTTACAAGTTGAATCGCATCTAGAGCTAGAAGATATAGCGATACTTTTTACCTATGAGAAATTACCAGACTTCTGTTACTCCTGTGGACGCATTTGCCATAAATATAATGATAAATTTTAGTAGATAAGTCCTTAAATATATAAAAGGTGTCATGAGGTCTGTAATGCAAATATCATGTTTCATTGATAAGGGCATGGAAATGTCCATTCATAGAAATATGTCATCATTTGAAGGTGCATTGAACAACCTCCATCGGACTTTTCAAGTAGTTATAATTGTCGAGTGGAATAGTCTTTAGTTATAGTTGTACAGTGACCAAAGATTTTGGCTATGAATAAATTTAGTAAGCGGAATAAGTCAAATTATAATAAATAAATGATGAGTCTTGTAACGAACCGTATTCTTTACTACTATAAATTTGCGGAAAAATTAAAAATTTTCTTAAATAAAAGAAAACATAACATCGATACGGTCGTCACTCATCAATCATAAAAATATCTTTAAAATCAATCATCACAATTAAAATTTTCTAAAAGCAAAGCTGTCTCAAAATGTCTCACGATCCAATCATAAAATCAGAGTATTTTAAACTTTGCATAAAAGCATAAACTTTGCGGTCCTCGGGTTAGCCTCCCGCCTAGTCCAAGCCTGCCCCTTGGTCGCCACCTCCCGTCTCCTCATCCACACAATCACCTGCATCGATCAAGGCTAGTGAGTCTAAAGACTCAACACGTATAAACTGGAAGTAACGAGTACTACATAATAAAATCACATGCAACTTTAAAATAGGACATACATAACTAGAAACTTGACATACGTACAAACATAACTAGACGTGCCATAACTTAAACTTTCATAAACATACTGCATACGTAAACATACATAACTTCATCAATTTTCGTAGAGGATGTTTCAAAGCAAGTGACCCGTAACATAAATGAGCCTGATCAGACTATACCACAGTACTGGGCTGACAGGGACGTATCCACTGCCGCATACATAAGATCCCTGTTCATAATTTAACAGGCCAGTTGATCCACGTTCATAATTTAACGCTTCACAACCACGATCTAACCCGTTCATAATTTAACGGGCGGATTGGTCCCCGTTCATAATTTAACGCTTTCCAATCCTAACATAATATTGTCACAAGACATTTAGCATACCTCAAAACTTAAAATATTTTCTTGCACGTCAACATACTTACTTGGCGTTGAGGGATTCGTTGGACTTCGATCGAGGCCGTTGCTGCACAAGCTAACATGAAATTGCATACTTAACTCGCATAACTAAAACGTAGGAATCGCACTTAGGACATCCTAAAATTTCCCATGACACGACCTTGATAACCCTTGCACTAAACCATGACATCAAACCTCGAACGTGATATAATATTTTCCCAAAAATGTGCAGGACACGGACCCCGTACCTACATCCGTGTAGGGGTCCGTGTAGACTCTGGAAGTGGACACCGGAAGGGAGCAAAGGCACGGACCCCGTGTCGAGGTCCGGGTGGACATCCGTGTAGGCACTGGAAAAATACACTAAGTGAAACCCAAAGGCACGGACCCCGTGCCCTCATCCGTGTAGGGGTCCGTGTAGATACTGGAAAAGTACTCTGAGGGGACAACAAAGGCACGGACCCCGTGTCAGGGTCCGTGTACAGGTCCGTGTACCCACTGTGATCGCGAACTTACGAAAATTCTGAACACTCAATGCTTATTCTTCTAGACTCGCTTACACGGACTATGAAACGACACCCCGAGACCCATCCTAGCACGCTATGGCATCAAAACATTATCGTAACAGTTCCCAAAGCGACGACGCTCGCCCTACGACACATACCATTCAAAACGTGGCATTTGACATTAAAACGTTACCTACGACTTCTAGAGTGTACGAGTACCTATCGACACGAAACGACATGTCAAATAACAACCCAACGTCATAATAACCATACCTAGGTGCAACAACGATCGCCCGTCGATCTCCAACGAAGCCTGCAACAAATAAACTCGGGAACACATATTTTCATAAAAGTTGCAGTTTGAGCAGTCCCACGAAAAACGCCATAACTCACTCAATTTTCGTCCAAAAATTTCGAATCATATATCAAATCGAAGGTATCGAAAAGTTCTACGTTTTTGCCGTTGAAAGTTTTCCCAAAATATGAACAGAAAAATCGCAGTTTTGACATGAATAGTAAAAACGAGTTTTAGATCTAAAAATTTTCCTTCGAAATTGATCCGATTCATGATCCGCTCAAACTACTAGCATCATACATAACTTTTACGCATAAAAACAACGCAACGCATAATATGACTTGATCGATACAGAAAGAACAGATTATACGTGCCTTTTAATATTTAAAGATACCGTAACGACGACACCGAAGCGGAGATGGAGCGAGGCTTGATCCGGGACGAAGGCGGCTCGATTTTTCCTTGAAAATACCCAACGAAAATCGCTGGAAATTGAGGGGAAGGGGGGGCGGCTCTTTACAAGTGAAGAACCCTAGCTTTTCTCTTAAGAAAAATAATAAAACTTGAATGAAATTTGTGTGTGTGTGAGTTTAGGCGCTAATCAGTGTGTGTAAAAGTGTGTGCGTGCGTTTTTTACTGTGTGTAAAAGTGGGTTTGTGTGTGTAGCATATATTTTTAATTTAAAAGTTGCTAATTGACTAATGGCAACTTAATAAAAAAAAAATACTAACTTTCCCCCAACTAAACACAACTTTAATAAAAATAAATGGTACAAATGCTAGACTTAAAAATTTAAAAGTCTTAAAATTTCTAAATAAATATTTTATACTTTAAAATATTAATCATCTCATAACATACTAATTTTAAAAGTTTTAAACTCTTAAAATTGCTAAATACATTATTTAGACTTAAAAGTGCTAAAACTCACTAAATTATTTAAAATACCCCCAAACTCAACTAAAATAATATACCATCCTTAAAATTGCCAAAAATCGTCCCCGGGTCTTTTCCTCAATCCCGCCTCGAATGATCGCCTGAAACATGAAACTCGAAAAACATTTTAACGTGCATCGCATAAACATAATTAATTTAAAATAATGCATTTAAGTAAATCATGCATCGCCAAAACTCATTTAAAATTTAACTGATTTAATAATTACATGAATGCATGAGTTATACGTGTATTAAATTTGGGCACTACAGTTCCTCCCCCACTTATAAAAATTTCGTCCTCGAAATTAAGTCTTACCGAACAACTCCGGGTAGCGAAGTCTCATGTCGGCCTCTGACTCCCAAGTGGCTTCTTCCACCGATTGATTCAGCCATCGAACTTTGACTAGCTTAGTCGTCTTGTTCCGAAGTCTGCGCTCCTGTCTGTCTAGGATTTGGACTGGTTTCTCCTCGTAAGACAGGTCTGGAGTCAACTGTAACGGCTCATAACTCAGCACATGAGAGGGATTAGCCAAATATTTTCTCAACATCGAGACATGGAACACATTGTGCACCCCGGCCAGATTCGGCGGAAGGGCTACACGATACGCTAGCGTCCCAACTCTGTCCAAGATCTCAAACGGTCCAATAAACCTCGGACTCAACTTACCTCTCTTTCCAAATCTCATAACACCCTTCATAGGTGCTATCTTGATAAAAACGTGATCTCCTACGGCAAACTCGAGATCTCTCCTCCTTTTATCTGCATAGCTCTTCTGACGGCTCTGGGCGGTCTTCATTCTGTCACGAATCTTGACCACCACGTCTGCAGTCTGCTGAACTATTTCTGGACCAAGTTCTGTCCTCTCACCAACTTCATCCCAATGAACTGGTGATCTGCACTTCCTCCCGTACAACGCCTCATAGGGAGCCATACCAATAGATGCTTGGAAGCTGTTGTTGTATGTGAACTCCACTAGAGGTAGTCTAGACTCCCAAGTTCCTTGAAAATCAATCATGCAAGCTCTTAGCAAGTCTTCCAAAATCTGAATCACTCGCTCAGACTGGCCATCTGTCTGCGGGTGAAAAGCTGTACTGAACAGTAACTTCGTCCCCATGGCTGCATGTAAGCTCCTCCAGAATGACGATGTAAACCTCGGGTCCCTGTCGGACACAATAGAGACTGGGAAACCATGCAACCGGACGATCTCCTGGATATAAAGATCCGCATACTGCGTCATGGAGAAAGTCGTCTTCACTGGCAGAAAATGCGCTGACTTAGTGAGTCGGTCCACTATAACCCAAATGGAGTTCGATCCTCTGACTGATCTCGGTAATCCAACTACAAAATCCATAGTAATGTTCTCCCACTTCCACTCGGGGATGGGGAGTGACTTTACCAACCCTGCTGGTCTCTGATGTTCAGCTTTTACTTGCTGACAAGTGAGGCATTCTGATACGAACCTACGGATGTCTCGCTTCATCCCTGGCCACCAATACAATAACTGAAGGTCTTTGTACATCTTGGTGCCTCCTGGGTGAATGGAATACGGAGATGCGTGTGCCTCTGTCAAAATATCCTGTCTGATCGAACCAACACTAGGCACCCACATTCTACCTCTGTATCTCACGATGCCGTCTGAAACTGTGTACAACACACTGCCCTTGGCTTCGTCTTCCAGTCGCCATTTCTGTAACTGCTCATCTGAAGACTGACATGCTCGGATTCGGTCTAGCAAATCAGATTTGACTGTCAGATTAGACAGCCTAGGAGCCTTGCCAACACGATAAGTCTCTAGACCAAACTTCCGAATCTCCGACTGTAGTGGTCTCTGAGCTGTCAACTGAGCTACCACTGCCACTTTTCTGCTCAAGGCGTCTGCGACAACATTAGCTTTTCCCGGATGGTAGCTAATCTCGCAGTCATAGTCTTTCACAAGTTCTAACCACCGTCTCTGTCTCATATTCAACTCTTTCTGCGTGAAGAAATATTTGAGACTCTTGTGGTCGGTGAAAATCTGACATTTCTCGCCGTATAGATAGTGTCTCCAAATCTTCAATGCGAAGACAACGGCGGCTAATTCAAGGTCGTGCGTCGGGTAGTTCTTCTCGTGCACCTTTAACTGTCTGGAAGCATAAGCTATGACCCGACCCTGCTGCATCAACACTGCGCCTAATCCGAGCTTGGATGCATCGGTATAAAGCACAAACTCGCCTTGCCCTGTCGGCATGGCTAGCACTGGCGCTGAAATAAGAGCTTGCTTCAAGGTGTCGAAGCTCTTCTGGCATTCCTCGCTCCACACAAACTTTGCATTTTTCTTGGTTAGTGAGGTGAGCGGCACTGCTATGGACGAAAATCCCTTAATAAACTTACGGTAGTAGCCTGCTAAACCCAAAAAGCTGCGGATTTCAGATGCGTTCTTTGGCTCAACCCATTCTTTAACGGCTGCCACCTTCGATGGGTCCACCTCAATACCACTGCTGGATACTATATGCCCCAAAAATGCAACTTTCTGTAGCCAAAATTCACACTTACTGAACTTCGCAAATAACTTGCGACTCTGCAAGGTCTGCAAAACTGTCCTCAAATGCTGGTTGTGCTCCTCATGGCTCTTCGAGTAAATAAGAATGTCGTCAATGAATACTATGACGAATTGATCGAGGAACGGCTGAAATACTCGGTTCATGAGGTCCATGAAAATAGCTGGGGCATTGGTCAATCCAAACGGCATTACTAAGAACTCGTAATGCCCGTATCTGGTCCTGAAAGCTGTCTTATGAACATCTGCATCCTTTACTTTCAGCTGATGATACCCTGATCGAAGATCTATCTTAGAGAACACGGTAGCTCCCTGCAACTGATCGAACAAGTCTTCGATTCTAGGCAACGGGTATTTGTTCTTGATCGTTACCTTGTTCAGCTCACGGTAGTCAATGCACAGCCTCATGCTCCCATCCTTCTTCTTTACAAAGAGCACTGGTGCGCCCCACGGTGAGAAACTAGGGCGAATAAATCCTTTGTCAAGGAGCTCCTGAATCTGTTGTTTGAGCTCTAACATCTCAGCTGGAGCTAATCTGTATGGCGCCTTGGAGATTGGCGCTGTGCCTGGCGCGAGATCGATTGCAAACTCCACCTCTCTCTCTGGTGGAAGACCGGTGACGTCATCAGGAAAGACGTCTGGAAATTCTTTGACTACTGGCACCTCTGATAAGGATGGAGTGGACACGTCAGGCGCTGAAATAATACTAGCCAAAAAGGCTTGACATCCCTTGGAGATCAAACTCCTCGCCTGCATGCATGAAATCATGCGAGGAAAGCTTCTCCATCTGGCTGGCTCAAAAAGAAATTGCTCCATGCCCGGCGGTCTAACTAAAACTGACCTCTTCTGAAAATCTATCAGAACTCTATTCTTAGTCAGCCAGTCCATTCCCAATATAATATCGAACTCTGGCATCGGCAGTAGGATTAAATCTGCGTATACTAGGTGGCCATGCAGTTCTAGATCAATATCTCGGATCACACTGGTAGCCAACAGTTCTTCCCCTGACGGGACTGTCACGGAGAAGTTCACGTCTAGGCCTATGGACTTGAGGTCCAAATGATTGGCAAACGTCTCCGATATGAAGGAGTGGGTGGCTCCTGAGTCTATCAGTGCCGTTGTAGCTAATCTCTTTATGAAAATATTCCCTGAGAAGCGTTAGCACAACACAACTTATACCCCAAAACACTAACAAGCTAGTAACCCAAATGTATTCAAACAATAATAGCATCCTACTCATCTCAAATAAAATTCCACATGCAAGGCGACGAAAAGTCGAGCTTAGGTAGAAAGGTTACCTGTCAGTAAAGTAGTGTCTGGGTCCGCCTCCTGTGCATGCATGGCGAATACCCTGCCCTGGGTTGGCTGCTTCCACTGCGGGCACTCCTTCAGCATATGATCTGTAGCTCCACACTTGAAGCACCTGCCTGATCCATACAAGCACTGTCCCGGGTGTTGACGATTGCATTTAGGACACACGGGAAAGGCAACGGGCTTCTGAGGCGCCCCTTGCTGCTGAACTGGACCCTTGCCCTTTGGTGGTCCCTGATAAGGCTTCTTCGCTGGCGGCCCCTGATACGGTTTCTTAAAGTGGGGTCGCTGATTCTGCTGTTGATGGTGAGGCTGTGGTGGAGCCTGATAGGGCCTCTTGCCCTGCCTGTCAGCCTCAATATCTCGCTGGTCCTGTTCTGCCGCCAAAGCTCGGGACACGGCGACTGCATAAGAAGTGGGACCAGCTACTCGGACGTCACGGCGTAGGATCGGCCGCAGACCATTCAGAAAATGCCTCAACTTTGCTTGGGCATCATTCGCAATGAGGGGCACGAAGTGACACCCCCTCTCAAACTTTCTCACAAACTCTGACACGCTACTATCTCCTTGCCGCAGCGTCATGAACTCGTTGGTGAGTCGGGTTCGTACTTCCTCAGTGAAGTACTTGGAGTAGAACACCTCCTTGAAACCATTCCATGGCAGTACTTGTAAGTTGACTGCCACTGATGCACTCTCCCACCACAATCTAGCGTCCCCTGTCAGAAGGAACGTGGCACATCTGACCCTATCTGCGTCGGTCAGTTCCATAAAGTCGAAAATCACTTCGATGGATTTGATCCACCCCTCAGCTACCATCGGGTCAGTGGTACCCGAAAACTCCTTCGGACTCATCCTCCGGAATCTCTCATATACCGCCTCAGGTCTAGGCCTCTCCTCGGGGCCTACAGCAGTCTGGTTCCTCGCAAACTGTGCGAAGAATTGCGTCATACCAGCAAGCATCTGAGCCTGCATATCTGGTGGTGGAGGCGGAGGGGGATTGGCCCTCTCCTCCTCTCGATGCTCTCTGTCCTCAACTCGGTGTTCCCTGCTCTCATCCCTTGTTTCCCGGTCAACCAAACGTCTAGGAGGCATACTGTTCCAACAATTACCCAACACGTAAACCCAACATGCATGAATATAATACCAATAAGATGCACGTAAATCGACTTTAAAACATAGACGTGATGTAATAATGACTTAATGCATAATACATAGCATAACTCAAAACTTTAAAACTTACAGACTTGAGGTGTGACTTCGAGAGCTTCTTGCGACTGGCAGTAGGCGTAACCCTTTACAAGAACACCGCTCTGATACCAACTGTAACGAACCGTATTCTTTACTACTATAAATTTGCGGAAAAATTAAAAATTTTCTTAAATAAAAGAAAACATAACATCGATACGGTCGTCACTCATCAATCATAAAAATATCTTTAAAATCAATCATCACAATTAAAATTTTCTAAAAGCAAAGCTGTCTCAAAATGTCTCACGATCCAATCATAAAATCAGAGTATTTTAAACTTTGCATAAAAGCATAAACTTTGCGGTCCTCGGGTTAGCCTCCCGCCTAGTCCAAGCCTGCCCCTTGGTCGCCACCTCCCGTCTCCTCATCCACACAATCACCTGCATCGATCAAGGCTAGTGAGTCTAAAGACTCAACACGTATAAACTGGAAGTAACGAGTACTACATAATAAAATCACATGCAACTTTAAAATAGGACATACATAACTAGAAACTTGACATACGTACAAACATAACTAGACGTGCCATAACTTAAACTTTCATAAACATACTGCATACGTAAACATACATAACTTCATCAATTTTCGTAGAGGATGTTTCAAAGCAAGTGACCCGTAACATAAATGAGCCTGATCAGACTATACCACAGTACTGGGCTGACAGGGACGTATCCACTGCCGCATACATAAGATCCCTGTTCATAATTTAACAGGCCAGTTGATCCACGTTCATAATTTAACGCTTCACAACCACGATCTAACCCGTTCATAATTTAACGGGCGGATTGGTCCCCGTTCATAATTTAACGCTTTCCAATCCTAACATAATATTGTCACAAGACATTTAGCATACCTCAAAACTTAAAATATTTTCTTGCACGTCAACATACTTACTTGGCGTTGAGGGATTCGTTGGACTTCGATCGAGGCCTTTGCTGCACAAGCTAACATGAAATTGCATACTTAACTCGCATAACTAAAACGTAGGAATCGCACTTAGGACATCCTAAAATTTCCCATGACACGACCTTGATAACCCTTGCACTAAACCATGACATCAAACCTCGAACGTGATATAATATTTTCCCAAAAATGTGCAGGACACGGACCCCGTACCTACATCCGTGTAGGGGTCCGTGTAGACTCTGGAAGTGGACACCGGAAGGGAGCAAAGGCACGGACCCCGTGTCGAGGTCCGGGTGGACATCCGCGTAGGCACTGGAAAAATACACTAAGTGAAACCCAAAGGCACGGACCCCGTGCCCTCATCCGTGTAGGGGTCCGTGTACATACTGGAAAAGTACTCTGAGGGGACAACAAAGGCACGGACCCCGTGTCAGGGTCCGTGTACAGGTCCGTGTACCCACTGTGATCGCGAACTTACGAAAATTCTGAACACTCAATGCTTATTCTTCTAGACTCGCTTACACGGACTATGAAACGACACCCCGAGACCCATCCTAGCACGCTATGGCATCAAAACATTATCGTAACAGTTCCCAAAGCGACGACGCTCGCCCTACGACACATACCATTCAAAACGTGGCATTTGACATTAAAACGTTACCTACGACTTCTAGAGTGTACGAGTACCTATCGACACGAAACGACATGTCAAATAACAACCCAACGTCATAATAACCATACCTAGGTGCAACAACGATCGCCCGTCGATCTCCAACGAAGCCTGCAACAAATAAACTCGGGAACACATATTTTCATAAAAGTTGCAGTTTGAGCAGTCCCACGAAAAACGCCATAACTCACTCAATTTTCGTCCAAAAATTTCGAATCATATATCAAATCGAAGGTATCGAAAAGTTCTACGTTTTTGCCGTTGAAAGTTTTCCCAAAATATGAACAGAAAAATCGCAGTTTTGACATGAATAGTAAAAACGAGTTTTAGATCTAAAAATTTTCCTTCGAAATTGATCCGATTCATGATCCGCTCAAACTACTAGCATCATACATAACTTTTACGCATAAAAACAACGCAACGCATAATATGACTTGATCGATACAGAAAGAACAGATTATACGTGCCTTTTAATATTTAAAGATACCGTAACGACGACACCGAAGCGGAGATGGAGCGAGGCTTGATCCGGGACGAAGGCGGCTCGATTTTTCCTTGAAAATACCCAACGAAAATCGCTGGAAATTGAGGGGAAGGGGGGGCGGCTCTTTACAAGTGAAGAACCCTAGCTTTTCTCTTAAGAAAAATAATAAAACTTGAATGAAATTTGTGTGTGTGTGAGTTTAGGCGCTAATCAGTGTGTGTAAAAGTGTGTGCGTGCGTTTTTTACTGTGTGTAAAAGTGGGTTTGTGTGTGTAGCATATATTTTTAATTTAAAAGTTGCTAATTGACTAATGGCAACTTAATAAAAAAAAAATACTAACTTTCCCCCAACTAAACACAACTTTAATAAAAATAAATGGTACAAATGCTAGACTTAAAAATTTAAAAGTCTTAAAATTTCTAAATAAATATTTTATACTTTAAAATATTAATCATCTCATAACATACTAATTTTAAAAGTTTTAAACTCTTAAAATTGCTAAATACATTATTTAGACTTAAAAGTGCTAAAACTCACTAAATTATTTAAAATACCCCCAAACTCAACTAAAATAATATACCATCCTTAAAATTGCCAAAAATCGTCCCCGGGTCTTTTCCTCAATCCCGCCTCGAATGATCGCCTGAAACATGAAACTCGAAAAACATTTTAACGTGCATCGCATAAACATAATTAATTTAAAATAATGCATTTAAGTAAATCATGCATCGCCAAAACTCATTTAAAATTTAACTGATTTAATAATTACATGAATGCATGAGTTATACGTGTATTAAATTTGGGCACTACAAGTCTAATTATCGATCCCATAAAAGATAATATTTAATTACTAGATTTTTTTATCACTTAACTTAAGCTAGAAAAATTAATAAAATGAAGATATATAAATTAATATAAACTATTAAATAAAATAATTGCAATACGAAACGACATATTCAATGATCAAGGAGGCATTCAACTTCAAATAAAGAAGTAATACACACAACGTTACCGAACTCTACTATGTTGACACATGTTAAAATTCAATTAAATATTTAATTTTGGACAATCACTGTGAAATCCTTAATTTATTTATTAATGATTCCCCAAGTTAATAAACATATTTAATTCTAAAAGTTCAATTATTTCTAATTGAATTTAATTATATTTAAATGCATTAAATCTTTGTGAAATTTCAATTTTCACTTAAAACCACAAACTGAAATCGAATACTATTTCTAGTCAATTTAACCATGTGTTGATTGTTGTCTTTGATGCTATATTTAACCAATCTTCTTCCGATTCGTGATTATCATGCTATTAACAAGAAATATTAAATCAACATTAATTATTAATAATTAAAATCAATAAAAATAATATATTGAAAATAAACAAATATCTAACAAAGTAATTTTGCCCTAACATGATCTTAGTCTAAAGAAATTTACTTCATAAAATCAAAACAATGAATTCATAAGAATAAAATCTAGGAAGTAATAAGAAAATCTCAACTTGGTTGACGTGATTGTCCATTTGAAGTTGTCTTTCTCTTATCTCTGAAACTCCGAATCCCTTCTTCCTCCAAGTTCTTAAGAGAAGGGTTGTTGTGTTGTCTTCCTCTAAAGTCTTTTTCTGCCCTCCGTTGTTCTCTGTTCACTTCTCTGCTGTATGTTCTCCCCCTTGTTCTATGATATATTATCTTTCTTTTATCTTCCTTAATGGGCCAAAATGTTTAAAAGCCCAATGTGAAACCCTAAGAAATTTGCTACCAAATATTTTTTAATAAACTATAGATTTTCACATGAATGGGTCCAGAATTTTTAAAGTTCCTCATTCCTTATCTTTGCTTCTATTGTGTTTTACGAAGAATTAAAATTAAAATTTTTTTTTATTCTTTTATTTCCTTATTTGTAATATTTTGTTGCTTTTGAAATTCTTGTAAAATCACCTTATCTACAAAATTAGGCTTTCTTCATCTTTTATTCAAATCTACAATATTATAAAATTAATTCAAATAAGCATAAGATAATAGATAACGATATCAGATAAGCATGTATATTATAACATAACCCTTAAAATCTATATAATATTCAGGTTTTTGAATCCCCTCACACTTAGCATTTGTTTGTTTTCGAAGAAATCAGAGAATAAAAATATAATCGGGGAATATTCAATGATTCATCACAAAATGACACAATCAATATTTTTCAACATGCCAAATTTCGTCACACGCAATCAAATGATCACACTTCGAAAATTATAAAATTTAATTTCATTGCAACTTCAAAACTCAAGCATTCGCTAGATAATATCTAAATAATGAGACGTGTATAGTCTGGAAGTTAAAACTCATATTCCTCAAAGCGTTTCAGTTGAAGGATTGCTCTTTTTTTTTCTTCATGAAATGCTCCATAAGCTCATCTTTCATACCCTTCTCAATTAAATGTTGGAGGAATATGACCAGGTCGGTCTTTCCAAGCTTAATGTTATGTTATGACTCACAACTACAATAAAGGTAAGGAGATTCAAAATGAGAGAAAATAAAAATTTAATCATACAACGCACTCCTTCATATCTTATCTTCCTCCCTTTATTGATTCTCATAATCCTCTATCTAATTTTTTTCATTTTCATTCTACTTTCGTTCATTTTCCCCCATGGGAATGACATAACCATCTGATTGAGATCCTTCCTTGACCATAACAGATGATATTTTGAATAGCATATCAGACTAGCTGACGTATTTTTATGCAATGGTCGCCATGACCATGAATTTCTCTATTGTTATTTTGTCAGGGCTCCAACCTTCGATAGCAAAGATTTTCTCACTAGATCAACAAGTAGACGACATTTCACCTTGAGGTCTTTCTTCAAACAGGTGGGATACAACAATGCACACTTGATATTGAAAACTATATCCTCTAGTGTGCATTATTTTCTTCCCGAAGATTTTCAAAAGAATTTATACCGACGTCCGGAAGATCAAACGTTTTGGCAAACAGCTCCTGGGAGATAATAAGGTTGATTCCCCATGCAGATGACATTTGTTTTACTCACAATGGCAATAGATTGAAATTTACTCAAACTGGCAATAGATTGAAATTTAAATGATTAAGTTGTCTATATCATAACTAGTTCGTTTATTCCATAACCAATCTTATTACTATGCAAAATAACAAACATTTACGTAATATCAAGTTTATCATCATTCCAACTAACTTTATATGTGTTTTGTTATCTTAATCCAATTAACACGACATTTCTATTTGTGGATTTAACTGTGTATGTGTGTTTGTGAAACTCAACATAATATTCATGGTCACACTGTCGACTTATACTAATCAAGTTGAAGAACAATTTTTCAATTAATAGAATATCTTTAATAATTACATTGCCATGAATAATCAGACCCTTACCCACAGCCTTACCCTTGGAGTTCTCTCCAAATGTGATAATTGGTCCTTTGTAATGATTTTAAAGAGCAGCTTGACATCACTAGTCATATATCTGGAATATCCAATTATCTGAAAATTTTCTTCGTTATAGCCTGCATTAAATCAAATAGACCATTTGGTATCAAACTCTAGTTGGCTCCTGAGCGGATTAACTCTTTCGGGACTCACACTTGAATTAGCCTAATAGGCTTACTAGTGTTTGTATCCAAAAAAGTGTTAGCATGTGCAAAAAATTGTGATGTGTGTCGTTCTCTCTTTTTAACTAGATGTTTGTTAAGTCGTTCATATTTCTCATTCATTTTGCATCTCTTTTGAATTGAGCTTGAATTTTGGTAACAACTAGGTTTTCCTTTCATAGAATAATGTACAGCTGGACTTGCTTCTTGCATGACCAATTCGAGCTGGCGTGACCATCTTGACTTTGTCTGTAGTTTAGCAATGTTCGTGTGGATTTAGAACTCTCTAGTTCAATATAGTCTAAAACTCTATGCTTGACCTTGTCTCAAAATTTACATTCCGATTAGGTTGGACTTCTTGCTGATCATGTTCATACATTGTGATGGACTGGACAAAGTTTTTCATTTTAGATTTTCCTTTCTCTAGACATGATTGAGTACTTGCCTCCGAAGAATTATATTCATTATTTACAAAATATTAATCAGTTTTGTCTCTGACTGGTTTTTCAACTCATGTATCTTCTCAATAGAAATAGAAGACTTGTTTCAAGAATCGACTAATTTAATCAACTGTTTATTCTCATTGATAGTTTGTAAGGCCCTAGAATATATTATCCGATAATTTGACATAATAAGAATAATTATTGAGTTGTAAATTAAAATAATTATTTATGCCAAGTAATTTTTGAAGGTATGTTAAAAATATGAATTTTAGAATATCGAAGTTAATACGGTATAAAATACATCTAGAGACTGAAATAACACACGATGTGAATTAAATTCAAAAACGGAATAATTGGGCTCAAGTTACTACATTTAGTAAGCAAATATACAATAATTATATGTATACACTCACTTACCAAAAATAGAAAAGGAAAGAAGCAACCCATTCCCGTAAACCCATCTCATTTCCCAATTCTCCCCGAAGCCACAGTGGCAGCAGTTGAAAAAATGTCATAACTTCTTCGTCCGTTGTCGAAATCTCAAAACTATTGATGAGTTTTGTTCCCCAAATCCTAAGCTTCGATTCAAGCCATAAATTTCAGATTTTGAGTAAGGATCTAGCTACATCGAAGCTGCTAAATTTCAGCTCATTTCTGCACAGATCTTGTCCGATTCGGTGAGCTTTTGTTTCTGATTTTCGGGTTTATGTGTATTGTACACTAAGAATCTTGACTTTAAGTTCAAATAGAACTTGTAGATCTATTTTTTAGTTTTATATAGCCACTGAGAAAATTTGATCTTGATTAAATCAAATTTGATATGATTTTTCTACCAAATTGTGTCAAAATCGAATTCTGTAACTATGGTGTGTAGAATACCTTCTGTAATTCGAGGATATGACCTTTTAACAATTACTTGTGGTTAAAATGAAAGTTGTAGATCTATGTGTTGTCTATAATGAAACTTGAATCTTTAAATTCCAGTAAGAATTGTGAAAGTTATGCTCCTTTTTCTGAAACTGCTCGGTATGCGAGATTATGTCTGCAATTTTCTTAGTAGCAGCATGTTCTTGTTAATTTTGGGATTAATTTTCCAAGATTCTGAAAATCGTTTCTTCTATATGAACTTAGATATTTGAGTTTCTTTCATTTCCAACTGGCGGATATTGAATTGTGTCAATATTGAGGGATATAAGAATTTTATGCTATGAAGTGTTGAATCTGGAACTATAATAGAATGTAGTTTCATTGTTTCTGTTTTTGGGCATTTAATCGTGTCGAAATAATAAAACTCCTTGTTATTTCTTCCGGTGAAATGTGGGATTATTCGGGTTATTGCTATGTGTTTTAGGCCGAGGAGCTTAAAGTTGTACATTGATCGTCGTTAGTTGGTATATGTATGTTACAGTTTGGTAACATACAACAATAAAATTTTAATAATGTTTTAAGATTATTTATGTGTTGTTATTATCATTTATGTGATTATGTAAATTGTTTGAGTTTTTAAATGCCTTATTAAGTTGTATGTTTAGTTATATGACATTTAGTCTAGGGCATACTGTTATGGCATACACCTTAGCCCTATCATTCATGTTGACCAGTTATTATTATTCATTTTTATTCGGCATTGGATGCTGTATAACTTGAGATCAGTGTGTGGCTGTTAGGCCTATATTTATGGACCTGAAACCGTAGTTAAGATTGATCAATCCCGTTGTTAGTGTATCCCTGGGGTGAGCGTTGGGATTGTGATATCCAGTTCTGGTTGTTTGTGTCATACCTGTTATATATCGTTATAGCTGTATGAAAGCCGAGTTGAGGGTGTTGATTAGCACAGCCTGGCATACCTCGCATACTTGGCAGTGCAGTTTAGCTACATGACGATGTAGCTCCCCTGTGTGTTGCTCGAGCATTATTCTTGTCGATATTATTGTTCGTTTGGCTCCGTTTACACCGTTGATATGGAGCCCTATTCATGCATTTCACATTTCATCTGCATAAATATTGATGCATGATTTATGTTATTTTTATGTTTATTGAACTGTTTAGTACCAGACTCCTAACCTCAGTTGTTTACTAGGGGGCTGCTGTGGTTGCTTTTGGGCAACATGATAGATCTTGCGAGTGGTTTTGCAGCACCGAGCAGAAGTTCTGCTGGCAAAGCTCATGGTTGAGGTTGGATTGTTTGGTTTTGGTTCGTTGTAGTCTCAGCTGGTCTTTATGGATTTCTTGTAGTTTATGTCAGTTCTGTGTCGTATTTTATTTGCCCGGGAGATGCCCCGAGTATCTGTATGGGTTTTTGACTCGTTATTATTTAGTTTGGATCAATTTTAGTATGTTTTAACGCCTTGTCGGCTTAGTTGAACTGATGCTTGAGAATTGTTGACGTGTGCCTGGTCGGCACTTGCATGTGATTTTTTATGATTATCGCAGTGTCAGTCTTGAGTCATTTTACTATTTTCTAGTGCTTAGTATTTCGGGATGTCCTATTTACGGGGAGGTCATGCCGAAATTTTTCTAGGCCCTGAGGTCCGTTTTAAAGTATTTTAAACTATTTTCCGCTGCAGAATTAAATCAAATCATTATTGTTTGATCATTAATTGTCATTAGAATAAATGGTCCTCACGTAGTTATTTGAAACACTGTTCACATGTTATCATTCTCAGACGCTAGCATATTAAGTTTCACATTCTGTAAGGTCCAGGTCCAAAATGATAATGTAATCCAACTGCATGAAAATCTAAGAAAAATGAAAAATGACTAATTAAATTGTTTTAATTGCATGAATTAACGTGGTAGACATGTTTAAAATTAGGTTTTCTATTAGAATCCATAAACTGTGTTTTAAAGGTCATTCGAAACGCGATCGAAGAACGGAGACTGAGGACCGTAGAGGGAAATATTTTTTTATTAAATGATTATTTTTAATTATTTAATATATGGTATATTGTAAATGAGAATTTCGAAAATGGTAACTTTTGAGGCATTTTTATGCGCCGAGTCATATTTTAAACTGGTTGTCGATTTTTGACGAAAAAATATGGACTTTTTGAAATTTGGCTAATATTTCAAAAATTTGTCTAAACGAAATATTTTTTAACTACTATTTAATGAGCATAGTTTACTAAGATTGTTGGGCCTAAACTTGTACCAAGTGTTTTATTTAAAAACAAGGCCCCAAAACCCTAACCTACAACACTTAAGCTCACGCCTCACACCAAGCAACCATAGGACTCTCTCCTCCAGCTGCCATACATGAGCACACACCCTCACTTTCAAGGATTTTCACGTTGGTTTTGAAGAAAAAAAAGCAGCAAGTCCTGTCCCTCTCCGTCAACATTCTTTGTATCACAAATTGTTCTTCGTGCGTGCAATACACAAAGGCACACCTTAATATTTTTTCACTCATCGTTTATACCTATTAGGTGTAGTTAACATGATTGCATGAAAAATATGATACAATTTCTTATATTTTGGTTTTTATGGCCTATACATGATGAAACTTGAGTTTTTATACTTTCGAATTCATAATTATGTTGCCCAAATGCGCTGCCATGATAGAGTTAGAAGAAAGGATGTTTTTCAACATGTTTAAGGGTCCATAGAGGCTGGGGATAGAGGCTAGAAGAGGCTAGGGAAAGCTGCACGTTTTCCTTGGCTTTTAAGTGACTAGGGTTTGACTTTTAGGGTTATGAAGAAGCATGTTGTGCGATGCTGATGGGTCATGTACAGGGGTATTAAGCGGGCTGAGTCATGATCCTATAAGGGTCAAGGGACGGCTGGTACAAGGCCTAGAGATAAAATCGTGAGAGGTGTCCGGGTGACGGCTTGATGGTTCCAAGTGCTAGCTACTATAAGTCTGGTCCAGTGGGGTTTAAGGGGTTCGGTTAGGGTCCTAGCAGGTTCAGATAGGGCTTGGTTGGGTCGGCCAAGGGCTAGGGTCGAAGAAAGTTAAGGTTTGTTCAAGTTAGGGTTTTCGAATTAGTGAAGATTTTTCCAGCAGGTATCTAGGCTTGTTCAATGGTCCTGAATGGTCTTATTTGGGTTGTATAGGGTATGGCTAGGTAGTAATAAACTATGGTTCAAGTTTGGTAAAGTTTCGAGTCAATTCGGAAAAAATCTGGACGTACGTTTAAGTTTTAAAATGAATTGGCAAATTAGTCAAGGAGCTTGAGTTTACATCTAAGAAATTCTTATTGGTGTATTTTAAGGTGATATGCTAAGTTTGGATGGATTCGGGTCATTGTTTTAAGGTCCAAGGGTGAATTGGGAAAATTAGGGTTTTAGGGGCAAAACGGTCATTTCACACCTGAAAAATGTTAGATATCCTGACAGTGCTCTGAATGATGTAATGAATGATAAAATATTTCTTTTAAAAGATTATGGAATTTTATGATGAAAAACGATAATGCTAAAAGACGTGTTGCATGCTTGGTTTTAAGGAAAAATGATATAAACGCTTGAATTTTTATAAGTGATGAATATAATGAAAGGTTGAAGTAGGTGAATTGATTGTGACTAAAATGAAAGGATATGATGATATGTAAGGCCAATGCTGAGTTGACGTGTGAGAGTGTCGCTGATGTCCCCTCCACCTAGTACCATGAGTTATACGTAGATGGATCTATCGACCCAAAGCTGAAACTAAAGTCACAATTAATGATCTGAATTTGATAAAATGGAAAGGATAAATATATGATGAAATGAAAAAGGATATGATGAAAGGAAAAATTATTTAAAGTTATGCATGTTCATGAAAAGCTATTTTATTAAACGTATCTTTCATTGTTGCTTGTGAATGTATATGTATTACTTGTTATCATGGTTAAGATTTGATTTTTCAATAGATTTACTAGGTGTGATCGATGCAGGTGAGCATGATTTTGTTGATAATGAAGGATTTGATGGTTGAACTAGCTAGGCTGATGGTGCACATAACCCGATGACCTTTGCTATTTTTCGCACTTATATGATTTAAGATTACTTTAAAGATTTTGATTGTGTTTATGACTTTTATGCTTTGTAGGGGTTTTGAGAGGATTAAAGAGTTTATACTTTATTTTGGAAAATGTTAGTTTTAGGTTTTGGTTTACGATTCTACGTTTTGCAATGCGTTTTGGATTTGAAGTAAAATATTTGTTGAGTTATTTTAAATGGTGTAAAATTATATATTTATATATATATTGATATATTTCAGCCGAAAGCTTAAAGTGAGAAAAAAAATTCTAATATATTTTAAAGTAAAACGAGTAGTAGACATTTCAGTTAGTATAAGAGCCGGGTTTTGTTAAGGGGTTGTGCCACCTCCAGTTCCAGAAAGCTTAGTCGTCAAGCCTCAAGTCTGTAAGTTTAATTGCTTTAAATGATTTTAATGATGACACCTGCATGTTTGCATGTTTATATGTTTAAGTTACATGTTTGAAATCTTTTTGAAGTTAATTGATATTTATGCTTAAAGTTGCGCAAAAAGGTATTCTTATATGCTGCATGATAGAAGTTTAGAATTAAATGCATGTTGGTTACGTTTAGAATTTGGAAAATGTTCATATATAATGCCTCCTAGACGTGCACCTAGTACTGACAGGCAAGCTAAGACTCATGAGGATCGTAGAGAGAATGCACCCCCACCTCCTAATGGGGATGCTGCTACTCGTGTTCTAGACGGCATGGCACGTTTGTTGGAGCAGCATGCTCAACAGGATCCGAGGCCACAACATGATGTATATGATCAATTCTGGAGGCTCGGTCCGAAGGAGTTTTCTGGCACCACCGACTAGTTTGCTGCTGAAGATTGGATTCGATCTCTTGAGGTGCATTTCCATTATCTGAATATAGAGGATGCTGACCGAGTGAGTGTGCTAGTTACATGCTTCGAGATGATGCTTTTATTTGGTGGGAAGGAGCTGAACATGGTATCAAAAGCTAGCCCTCACTTGGGTGCAATTCAAGAACATCTTTTATGAGAAATATTTTACTGGCTGACCTCCGCGGACGATTGAAGAGGGAGTTTATGACTCTTCGTCAAGGAGATATGAATGCGGCTGAGTTCGTTAGGAAGTTTGATACGGGTTGTCACTTTGTGCCCCTTATTACATAGGGATCTTGCTGAGAAATTGAGGCACTTCATGTATGGTATTTGACCTACTATACGATGTGATGTGATGTTGATGCGACCGACGGATTATGTAGCTGTCACTGCTTGTGCTTTTCAAGCTGAACATGCCATGAAAGATATTAACTTAAAGATGCAGCGAAAAAGATTGTAGCACCAACAGAACTCTCAGCCAATCAAGAGGCAATTTTATGGGACCTTGATAGGATCGGTTGTCGTAACAAGAGTGTTTAGAAGGGGGTTGAATAAACACTTATACTTAAAATTTGTTCTTTAACGATACTAGAGTTCAGTTTAGTGACAAACTGAATCTCGAAATCTTGTTGGTCAATAACAATCAGTTAAACTGGAGTAGTTGCGGAAAGTAACTGACTGAAAGATAGAATACGAAACTGAAAGAAGTATGCAAGAGTTGTTTCTGGATGTTCGGAGAATTTAATTACTCCTACGTCACCCCTTCTATCACAAGGATAGGATATTCACTAAAAGACTTTGATCAAGTACAACGCTTGTACAGACCCACTTCAGTCTGGACTTACAACTGCCAAAACTGAAACTCTTAGCTCTACACAATATTTTCAGTACTTAACTGATATTATCACAATTGAATATAACAGCTTTTAGAGAGTGCTAATAAGCTCAGATTGTAGCCTTGATTGCTACAGGTAATTCAAATGAAATTGAGCTAAGATTTTGACAGAGTAACAGCAAGCTTAAGATTGAGTAATCGTCACTTTTTCTTCTACTGTTCTTCAGTCATATTTATACTTCGCTTTCAACGGTAACTTTGATATGCATTTGAATTCTAGTATCTGTTGAATGCCACTTCATCATTTGTTGGGCAATGTTCTCTTCATTGATTTTAATACGGCGTCTTAATTGCAGTAGCCGAAATACATTGTTCTATGTTGTAATGATTGAGGTGAGGCTTTCCATATTCATTTGCTGTTTACTATGTCATTTTTTCGGTTGAATGTTCTTTCCCGAGAAGCATTCAGTTGAGATCAGTTTTGACTGAAACTTATGCGGCTGAGTATATTAACTGATCGGTTTCCAACTGATCAGTTTTCTTCATTAGTTCAGCTGGTTCCAATTATTCAGTTGTCTTCATAATTCAGTTAGTTTCTTCAGTTTGTCAAACTCTGAAATTTGGTTTCCAACAATTTCCCCTTTTTTGGTGTTTGACAAAACTAAGCATTTATTAACTGAAGGCATTGAACTCTTATAGACTGCTTCTTAACAAAAATTGTCTCAAAGTAAACTTCTAAACTGCTAACTGCTCTTCAATGCTTTTTCTGAGTCATACTAACTTCCTTTTTTTGTCAAACTGAGCCATGTTGATAGACAATTGTCGAACTTCAGTAGATAGAATGCCGACATCGGCTGAAATACTGGAGATGACAGTAAGAACTGAGGTTTGCAGTGAGTCTATTTTGTTTGCAACAGAGGTTTCTAGTCTTTCTACTCGTTGGTTGATTACATCTTGAGCAACGAAAAGAGCAGCAGTTGTAGCTTTTTTCGGCTTGTGTTCTATGGTAACTGAAAGTTCAGTTACAACTTCTTGAATATTCTTCAGCTTTTCAAAAACAAAATCTTCAGATCCATTCAACTTGACAGAATGATAGTATTGGGTGGACTGAATGGATTTGATGGCATCCATTATTTGATTCATATTTGTCTTGATGGTGTTGATTTCTTCGAACAATGCTTCTGAATTTGAGATTTCAGGAGACATGACTCCTATATCTTCCTGATGTGGCACTTGTTCTTGTGGAGTAAAAATTATCATAGTGCGATCAACTGTCTCTTCTTGACCTTGAGATGAGGAAGGTTGGTTCTGAGCATCAGAGACACTTTGTTCTAGAAGAACAGGGTTATTTGTGGTAACTGCTATTGGAGAATCATGGATTTGTTCTTCTGTTGGATTAACAGTTGAAACTTGGGGTGGTTCTTCAGTTTGAAGATTTCCAACATTAGGCAATTGCTCTTCCACAGTTTTAGTGAGTGTTTCCTCTTGGTTCTGAGTGAGCACTTCAGTTTCCTCTTCAGTTTCAGATGTTACTTGCTGAACTGTTTCTGGATCAACAAAAAATTGAGTTGGTTCTGCATTATCAGAGAATTGAATATGTTCTTCAGCAATAAAAGTATGAACTGGATCTTCAGATGTAACTAGAACTTCTTGTTCTTTTTGTTCAGTCAGAGGATCAACTGATTCAAGATTATGTGCTTCAGTTTGAGCTTTCTGAGCAACTGACTGAATGATTTCATCGATATTGGCGAAGGTAAGTTCAGTCTCAGAGTACAAATGTTGATCCCCGGCTTGTTGTTTGTGGAACCTCTTGGTCTGATTTTTCAGCAATGAGTTCTTCAGGAAATTCATTCTTCTGAGGTGATGAAGATTTGTATTCCTCTGTTCCTGAAGATTTTTCTGGAAAAACAAGTTCTTGATCTTGTTCCCAAAACCTTATTTCCCTCTGTAGACCACTAAGATCTGCATCCAGTTGAGTGAACACAGCTCTATCTTGATATGCAATTGGCCCTATGGGGTTGTAGTTTTCTTTCAACTGTCTAACCATCTTAGTCAGTTGATTAGCCCGTATTTGATCAAAGAAATACTGTCTCCTTTCCAGTGCTTGAAGAATGGTAGCAGCTTTAACTACCATCAAAACTATCTTTTCTAGTTTAATAAACATCTTCAATTTGGATTTGTGCTTCAGTTTCTTGGCAAAAGTTTCGGTCCTGAAGCTTTTCCAACGGTCAAAAGCTGTGAGTTTTGATGTGGCAAATGTATTTACCTCTTCCCAAATTAGATCGATATGAGTTTGAATGGAGTGAGATGGCCTTGGTTCCTCCTCAAGCTTGCCTTTTCCCTTCTCTGTGGTTAGAATATGAGGGATTTGTAAGCCAGATTTTGTAGATTCCGCTGGTTCCTTCAATGTGACGCCTTTTGGTCTAGCTTGAGGTAAAATAGTGGGTTGATTTACACGAGTGAAGGGAGCTTTGACTCTCGTGGGTATCTTTTCAGTTGTAATTGTATCATCAGGAGTGATGACTTGCAATGGAATAGCCTGAATAGGTGTTTCAGCAGCTGACTGAGATAGTTTCTCAGTAATGGTTGGTTCCACTGCTGATATTGTTTTGGTTCTTTGTGTTCTCGGTTTCTTGATAAGTTTGGGAGATGGAGTTTTCTCAAAATCTGTTTCACTGAGAATCAGTTTTCGGTTTGTAGCCTTCAGTTGGGCCAGCGTCTTGGCTTTCTTGACTGATTTAGGAGTAGCTTGCTGTATCCCAATCTCCTTCTAGACTTTTACGAATTGTTTAGGCGAGAGATCCATCTTGGTTTTTGGTGGCAATATATTCTTGGCAGTGAATATCTTGAATTTGGAGAATTTTTCAGCATTGTTAGTTACCAGTCCTTTGAGTTTCAGAATATAACTGATTGGAATAGCAAACCCCCTGAACTGTTTTGTTGATTGAAGCATATTCTTTAGAATGCTGAAAATAATGTACCTCCAGTTGGCTTTCTTCTCACCCATGATGATTGTCATCACCTGGAATTTCTCAAGAGTGAGAGCTGCATATGAGCCAGCTTTAGCTAGAATTTCTTTTGCTACAATATCAGCCAACAACTGAATTTCTGGTTTCAGTTCTTTCTTTGGGTCGGAGACTTTGATTTTCCGCCCATCAGCAGATAATGAGGATTGCATTTGCTCATTATCAAATGCTTTAACTTCAGAGAAACTTACATATCCATTAGTCGGCAAGGAAAATATTTCTCCAAAGTTTTCTTCAGATAAGATCAGCAACTGATCATTGATAGTGACAGCGATGTTTCCTTCAACAGTAACATACCCTTTCAGATAGAATTCATTCACTTCCTTCGAGTATATTTCTTGTAAAGATTGTCCCAAGAACATCCTGAGGCCAGCAGATTCAATCTTCAGAAAGACATTTTTGATATCATCTTCTTGAATGGATAAGACTGAGTCAAAATCGATTGCCATGGCATTCATCACGTGAGCAGGGATCTGATTAGCCATTTCGGAAGGTAAGATGATCTGAAATTCGTAGAAAAGAAGCTTTCGAAATTAGTATGCTCTTAGAACTGATTGTATGCGTGAAGGAGAAGAACTGAATTGGAGCGGGCATAGTACATTTGAGCGTGACTGTTCAAATTCTGGACACGTGTCAGTCCATGAAAATTTTGAATAAAAAATAGGTGTACGTGTGCTGTAATTGTGTGTATAAAGATTAGCGGTTTTAGAGTAAGCCACATCGTCAATCTGCAGTCACGTCAATTGACTTAGAATATAATAAATTTTAATTAGTTAACGTATGTGAGAAGATTTGTAAACAATCCAACTGAACGATCAGTTGGGAAACTGATTCATTTCAGTTGAGAAGTTACAAACAACTGTCTTCTCAGTTAACCTTTTAAAATTAATATTCCCCTAACTTGGTGCATAACGTAATTAAAATAGTGCTATAAAATAATTTTAAGAGTACGAGAAGTTATTGGTCTTGCTGAACCATTGATGACTCTTCAGCTTTCTTGATATTCTCCTATAAATAGAAATCACTTAGTTAATTTTGAGACATATCATTCAAAATATTCAAAGATGTCTGATACTGGTGACTCAAGTCTTTCTCCCTTTTCTGTAGAGGCCAGGAAGGCTGAGATTGAAGACGAAGTCTTCTATAAAAGTTTGCATTACTGGGAGCAATTGCAGGAGCATTGAGCTCTTGTACAATTCATAATAAAGTGTTATTTTTTATTTGTTGTGTTCTTATTTTCTGCATATAATTCTGTTATTATAACAATATTACTAATAATTTCTAAGATAAATCGATTAAACCAAGAATATTTCGAAAATAAGAAAACTTAGCCTCAGGTAATGGTTTTGTGAAGATGTCTGCTGCTTGCTGTTCAGTTGAGATATATTCTAGTCGAATATCCTTCTTTAACGCATGATCCCTGATGAAGTGATGCCTGACATCTATATGATTGGTCCTTGAGTGAAGAACTGGATTGTAGGTGATGGCAATTGTGCTGGTATTATCACAAAATATGGGCGATTCAGTTGATGTTACTCCATAATCCTTCAGTTGTTGCTGAATCCAGATCAGTTGTGCACAACAGCTACCAGCAGCAAGATATTATGCTTCTGTTGTTGAGGTAGCTATGGATGTTTGCTTCTTGCTGAACCAAGAGATCAGTCTATCTCCTAAGAACTGACAAGATCCACTTGTACTTTTGCGATCAAACTTACATCCTGCATAATCTGCATCTGAGTATCCAACTAAATTGAAGGTGGAGTCTTTGGAATACCATAGCCCAACATTTTGCGTGTCCTTAAGATATCTCAGAATTCTTTTAGCAGCTGAGAAATGTGATTGCTTAGGGTTTGCTTGAAATCTGGCACACATACAGACAGCAAAAACAATATCAGGACGACTGGCTGTTAGATATAACAATGAACCTATTAACCCTCTATACAATGTCGCCTCCACTGATATTCCCCCTTCGTCAGTGTCTAGTTTAACTGATGAGCTCATGGGAGTTGTTGCAGCTGAGCATGATTCCATACCAAATTTCTTTAGCATCTCCTTTGTATATTTTGTTTGACTGATGAATATACCATTTTCCAGTTGCTTCACTTGCAGTCCAAGAAAGAATGTTAGTTCACCCATCATGCTCATTTCAAACTTATCCTGCATTAACTTAGCAAACATTTCGCACAATTTGGGGTTAGTTGACCCAAAAATTATATCATCAACATAAATTTGAACTAGTAGAATATGATTATTTTTAGTAAATTTAAACAAGGTCTTATCAACTGATCCGACTATAAAGTTATGATCAGTTAGGAATTTTGAAAGAGTTTCATACCAAGCCCTGGGAGCTTGTTTAAGACCATATAATGCTTTGTTCAAATAGTATACATGATCAGGAAGTTTGTGGTTTATAAAACCTGGAGTTTGTTCAACATATACTTCTTCTTGTAACTGACCATTTAGGAATGCACTCTTCACATCCATTTGGTAAACTTTGAAGTTTTTGTGAGATGCATAAGCAAGGAATATTCTGATTGCTTCCAATCTTGCAACTGGAGCATACGTCTCATCGTAGTCAATTCCTTCTTCTTGTCTATATCCTTGTGCTACTAGTCTTGCTTTGTTGCGTCTATATCCTTGTGCTCCCAAAGCTCAAGGGTAGCAAAAGCCCCAAGGACAATGGAAGAAGCCGGGGTAGCAGAAGCTACCATAGTCTGGAGCCAAAACATGAAGAGAGGCCACTATGCAAAGAATTCAATTGCCCACACCTTGGCTAATGCATGTAGGGAACATACAAGTGCTTCATATGTAAGGAGGAATGACATAAGGCCATTGAATGCCCAAGGAATAAGGGACCAACTGTTAGCAGAGCTTATGTTATGCATGCTGAGGAGGCTGAGGAAGAGTCAGACACGACTTTGATCACTAGTAACCTAGTTGTTTAATATTTTTATATTGATTTTGTTGCATGAAATGCTAAATTGGTTGTGAGAATTGATTGGGATAATAATAGCCTAGGAGAAAATATGTTGCATGCTCTACCTTAGTTGGATTTAAGAGATGACTTTGAGAATTATAGAAATCGGGCATAAGAACATAAGCCTTAATAATGCGAAGGAATGAATTGAACCAAAATGATAATTTTAGGGCTTCTAATGGAAAAACCAAGAATTTTGGGATATTTAAGGTATAATTCGAAAATTAAAGGGGCCAAATTGCAAAAATAGAAAGTTTATGGGCTTAATTGCACTTGGCCGAGATTTCAAGGGGTAAACCGTAATTTCTAAGAAGTTCAGGGACTGAAATTGAGAAAACCGAAAATTCTAAGGTGTGATATGGAAATTTCAAAAATTCAAGGACTAAATGCAAAGTTTCAAAAGTTCAGGGGCTATTTTGCAAATTCTAGATAAATAAGGGCTATTTCCCCAATTTCTGAAATTTTGGGGATCAAAACAATGAGTTCGAGAGTTTTGGGACTAAATTGATTGAATTCAAAAATTTTTGGGATATAAATAAAATTTTCGAAATTTTTAGGGCTAAAAGGAAGAATTTTGAAATTTTAAGGGTGGAAATGCTATTTTCGAAAGTTATCTGGGTGAAATTGTGCATTTTTCGACAACTACTAGGGCCCAATGTGCTCATTTTCGAGAGTTTTTGGGTAATAATAATAGAAATTCTTTAAGTTTCAACACAATTGGATTTGATGGTATATTTGTCGCAGGAAGGATATTTATTTGAGGTGTAGCTACCTATGCATTGATGGTTTCAAGACACTCATTTATATCCGAGAGGTTCATCAGGCGACTAAAGATTTTACCCGGGGAGATAGAATTGGGCTTTAAATTTTCCATTCTTTCTGTTGGTCAAATGGTTATTACGAGCATTGTGAAGAATTTGTAGCTTCGTTTACAAAAAGTTGTGGTTCAGACAGATCTTATCGTACTCCCGATGCCTGAATTCGACATCATACTTGGCATGGATTGGCTATCTACCAATGGAGATTCGATAGATTTTTGGCAGAGGTAGATATTTATTCGACTGCCCATCAAGAAAAATTTTGTCTTTGAGGCAGCAATGAACAAGCAAATGCCGCACATTATCTCATGTATCTATGCAAAGAAACTTATGAAGCGAGACTGCCAAACTTTTCTAGCATGTGTTATTTCAGCACCAGTTCTTGTCAGTCAGAAGCTAGAGGATGTTGATGTTGTCACAGACTTTTCTAGTATCTTCCCTGAGGATGTTTCTAGCATTCTACCGGACCGAGAGGTGGAATTTTCTATTGAGTTGATGCCAGACACTATGCCAATTTCTAAGGCACCCTATCTTCTAGAACCTGCCAAAATGAAAGAGTTGAAGGATCCAATACAAGTGTTGCTGGATGCATCAGTATTATTTGTGAAGAAAAAGGACGCTAGTATGTGACTTTGCATTGATTATAGAGAGTTGAACAGAGTCACCATCAAGAACAAGTATCCCTTGCCTAGAAGCGAGGATTTATTTGATCAATTGCAAAGAGTATCGATTTTCTCGAAGATAGAACTTCCTTTGGGATATCACAAGCTAAAGATGAAGGAGTATGATGTCCATAAGACGACTTTTAGGACTCGATATGGGCACTACGAGTTTATGGTGATACCATTCGAGTTGACCAATGCGCCAGCGATCTTCATGGATCTCATAAATCGCGTATTTCAACCGTACCTAAATCAGTTTATCATAGTATTCATAGATGATATTCTATTTACTCGAGGAGCAAAGAAGAGCATAGTCAGCACTTGAGAACGACACTACAAAAATTACAAGATCGGAAGTTATACGCTAAGTTCAGCAAGTGCGAGTTTTGGCTCGAGAGAGTGGCGTTCGTAGGCCACATTATCTCTAGAGATGAGGTCGAGGTAGATCCAAGCAAGGTCCAGGATGTTAGAGAATAGTCAGCACCTAAGAGCGTAACTGAGATATGTAGTTTCTTTGGTCTAGCTGGCTATTACCGGAAGTTCATTCAAGGATTCTCTTCTATTGTGATACCCTTGACCGATTTGACAAAAAAAATATGAAGTTTATTTGGGAATCCGACTGTCAAGACAGTTTCGAGAAGCTGAAGTAAGCTTTGACTTCAGCGTCAGTTCAATCGATGACAACGGCGCAAAGAGAGTATGTTTTCTATATATACTCTTCGAAGCTTGGTTTAGGAACAATCATGATGCAGAATGACCAAGTGATAGCTTATACATCTAGAAAGCTGAAGGTTCATGAGAGAATTACCCGACTCATGACCTCGAGCTTGCTGTGGTAGTATTTGCACTGAAAATTTGGAGACATTACCTATATGGGGAGGAGTATAAGATTTTCACTGATAAAAAAAGTTGAAGTACTTCTTTACCCAAAAAGAGTTGAATATGAGGCAGCGAAGATGGTTAGAGCTGGTGAAAGACTACGACTGCAATATTATCTACCATTCGGGAAAAGCTAATGTTTTTGCAGATGCTTTGAGTAGAAAAACGTCAATAATTACTCAATTGACAGTTCAAAGACCATTGCAGGCATATATTCAACTATTCGAGCCTGCTTGCAATATATGCTAGGAGCGAGATTCCTAATATTTCTACTATAATAGTTCAATCGACTCTGAGGGATAGAATCTGCGAAGGCCAGTCTTCTGATGAGCAGTTGTAAAACTGAGAGACCAGTCTAAGGGTCGGAAGCAGTATTATGAGGTTGATGACATAGTTCGATACCGAGATCGACTATGGGTTGCTAATGGCGAGTCACTGAGAGGTGTTATCGTGAAAGAAGCTCATAATACTCCGTCCTACATTCATCCTGGAAGTACAAAGATGTACAAGGATCTGCAGTCATTGTATTGATGCCGGGGCATGAAGTGAGGCATTTTACGTTTTGTGTCCGAGTCTTTGACTTGCCAGCAAGGTAAGGCAGAACATCAAATGTCATCATGGAAGCTTAAGCCACTTCCTATTCCCGAGTGAAAATGGGAAAATATATCGATTGACTTTGTAGTGGGATTGCCAATGACTATAAGAGGATTCAATGTCATTTGGGTGATAGTCGATCGTCTTACAAATCAGCGCACTTTCTACCTGTTAAGACAACATTCACCATGACACAGTACGCAGATCTGTATAAGCGAGAGATAGTATGATTGCATGGTATTCCAGTATCGATTTTTTCTGACAGAGATCCGAGGTTCACATCGTTTTTCTGGAAAAGTGTGCATTCAGCAATGTGAACAAAGTTGTTGTTCAGCACCACGTTTCATCCTCATACCGATGATCAGTTCGAAAGGGTTATTCAAATTTTGGAGGATCTACTCCCAACTTGTATGATCGATTTCCAAGGAAGTTGAGAACCGAAGCTACTTAAAGCGGAGTTCACCTATAAAAATAGCTACCAATCATCTATAGGTATGGATCCTTACGAGGCACTTCTTGGGAGGAAATGTCGATCACCGATACATTGGGACGAGGTTGGTGAAAGAGGAAAATTTGGTCCAGACTTGATCAGGCAAATAGCGAAAATCTAGTAGTCAAAATCCGAGATAGGATGAAGACTGCTCAAAGTCGCCAAAAGAGTTATGCTGATAAAAGACGAAGGGAGCTAGAGTTTGCAGTAGGTGACCACGTGTTTGTGAAAGTAGTAGCATCTATGAAGGGTGTTATAAGATTTGGCAAGAAAGACAAATTTAGTTCGAGGTTCATAGGACCGTTTTAGGTTCAAGATAAGATTGAGACATTAGCTTATAGAGTGTCGTTGCCACCAACGCTAGCTGGAGTGTAGAAAGTGTTTCATATCTCGATGCTGCAAAAGTACATGTCGAATACTTCACATGTACTAAATTATAAGCCTCTGCAGTTGACTCTGAATATGTCTTACGAGGAAAGGCCCATACAAATTCTGGATAAATAAGAAAGAAGGCTCTAGAATAAGGTTATTCAAATGGTCAAAGTCAAATGACTAAATCATTCGGAGGAGGAAGCTACTTGGGAGACTGATACGGACATGAGTAGTCGCTACTGGAGTTATTCGGTAAGTTTTAATTTCGAAGACGAAATTTCATTTAAGGGAGGGGTAATTGTAAGGTCAAAAATGCGATAACGTAATCCAACTGCATGGAAATTTAAGAAAAATGAAAAAATGACTAATTAAATTGTTTTAATTGCATGAATTAAAATGGTTAGGCATATTTACATTTTTAAAATTAGGTTTTCTATTAGAAAGCAAAAAACTATGTTTTAAAGGTTATTCGAGACGCAATCGAGGAACGGAGACCAGAGACCGTAGAAGGAAAGATATTTTTATTAAATGATTATTTTTATTTATTTAATATATGGTATGTTTTAAATGATAATTTCGAAAATGGTAACTTTTGAGGTGTTTTTATGCACCGAGTTGTATTTTAAACCGATAGTCGATTTTTGACGAAAATATGTATTTTTTGGAAACTCGGCTAATATTTTCGAAATTTTTATTAAACGAAATATTTTAACTACTATCTAATGAGCCTAATGGACCTATTATAATAAGATTGTTGTGCCTAAACTTGTACAAAGTGTTTTATTTAAAAACAAGGCCCTAAAACCCTAACCTATAACACTCAGACTCACGCCTCACACCAAGAAACCCTAGGACTCTCTCCTTCAGCAGTCATACACGAGCACACACCCTCACTTTCAAGGATTTTCATGTTTGTTTTGAAGAAAAAATGGAGCAAGTCCTGTCCTTCTCCGTCGACGTTCTTCGCATCACAAATTGTTTTTCATGCGTGTAATACGCAAAGGCATGCCTTAATCTTACTTCACTTATCGTTCATACCATATTGTGTGTACTTAACATGATTGCATGAAAAATAGGGCACACTTTATTTTATTTTCGTTTCTATGGTTTTTACATGATGAAACTTGAGTTCTTATGCTTTCAAATTCATAAATATGTTGCATGAAGGGGCTGCCATGATATGGTTATGGGAAGAGACATTTTTCAAGAGGCTGGGCTAAAGGGTGGAAGAGGCTAGGGAAAAGCTGCATGTTTTCTTTGGGTTTAAATGGACTAGGGTTTGGCTTTTAGGGTTATGAAGAGCAGGTTGTGCGATGATGATGGGTCACAATCATGGTTCTTAATAGGGTCGAGTCATGGTCCTAGAAGGGTCAAGGGACGGCTGGTACAAGGCATAGGGCTAAAAGCGTCAGAGGGGTCTGGGTGACGACTTGATGGTTCCAAGTGCTAGCTACTATAGGGCTGGTCCAGTGGGGTCTAAGAGGGGTTAGGGTCTCAGCAGGGTTAGATAGGGCTTGGTTGGGTCGGCCAAGGGCTAGGGTCGAAGCAAGTTAGGGTTTTCTAATTAGTGCAGAATTTTCCAGCAGGTATCTAGGCTTGTTTAACGTTCCTAAATAGTTTGATTTGGGTTGTATAGGGTATGGTTAGGCAGCAATAAACTATGGTTCAAGTTTGGTTAAGTTTCAAGTCGATTTGAGAAAAAATTGGGACGTACGTTTAAGTTTTAAAACGAATTGAGAAATTAGTCGAGGAGCTTGAGTTTACATCTAATAAATGCTTATGGGTGTATTTTAAGGTGATATGTTAAGTTGGATGGATTTGGGTCATCGTTTTAAGTTCCAAGGGTGAATTGGGAAAAGTAGGGTTTCAGGGGCAAAATGGTCATTTCATACCTGAAAAATGTTAGACGTCCTGAAAGTGCCATGAATGCTATAATGAATAATAAAATATTTATTTTAAAAGATTATGTAATTTTATGATGAAAAACGATAGTGCTAAAAGACGGGTTGCATTCTTCGTTTTAAAGAAAAATGATATATTTTGAATTTTTATAAGTGATAAATATAATGAAATATTGAAGAAAGTGACTTGATTGTGACTCAAATGAAAGAATATGATGATATGTAAGGCCAAGACTAGTTGAAAGGTGAGAGTGTCGTTGATGTTCCCGCCACCTGGTACCATGGTTATACATAGATGGATCCATCGACCCAAAGTTGAAACTAAAGTCAAAATTAATAATCTAAATTCAATAAAAGAGAAACGTATACGTATATGATAAAAACAAAAAAAGGATATGATGAAAGCAAAAATGATTTAAAGTTATGCATGTTAATGAAAAGCTATTTTATTAAAAGTATCTTTCACCGTTGCTTGTGAATGTATATGTGTTACTTGTTATCATGGTTAATATGCTTTATCAATAAACTCACTAGCTGTGATCGATACAGGTGAGCATGATTTTGTTGATGATGGAGGACTTGATGGTTAAACTAGTTGAGCTGATGATGCACATAACCCAATGACCTTTGCTAGTTTTTTTCGTACTTATAAGATTTAAGATTACTTTAAAGATTTTGATGGTGTTTATGAATTTTATGCTTTGGAGGAGTTTTGAGAGGACTAAAGAGTTTATGCTTTATTTTGGAAAATGTTAGTTTTAGGTTTTGGTTGACGATTCTACGTTTTACAATGCGTTTTGGATTTTAAGTAAAATATTTTGTGAGTTATTTTAAATGGTGTAAAATTATATATTTATATATATTGATATATTTTGGTCGAAACCTTAAGGGGAGGAAAAAAATTCTAGTGTATTTTAAAGTAAAACGAGTAGTAAACTTTTCTCTTTCAGACCGTCAAGTTCTTTTCGTTGCAAGCATCTAAAGTTGATTGAATTATCTGTCAGGATTTTTTCTACTTTCCTTGACTAATTGCGAAAGTATTTTATACTCGTTTAGATGTTATGTAGTGCTGACAAGATCCGCTCGTGTAAATTTATCATGATCAAATTCAAATACCAGATCTTCATAGGCAGTCTCCATCTCAATACTGTGTTCTCCGGCTCGACATCTTCCATGAGACACTGATCTTTATATTTCTCACTCTCACTAGATGAAATCTCTGACATGAAGGGTCTAAATATGAGTCCGTCACTTGCTCTTGTTGTTCTCAGCAACAAACATATTTTGATATTTCATCTTCTTATAAGATTTTCTTTCCTATTTGGACCATATCCTCTCAAATTTCTTATTATCATCTTTCTTGAGTCTGTTGCAATCTGCAATGAAATGTCTTTTTCCACAGTTAAAACATGTCTGGTTATTGTTAAATTTATCTTTTTTATTATAAAATTAAATTTAGGCTGATTTTTTCTCATAAATTTGCCAATTAATTAAATAAGACATTGCTTCAATTCTTATATGATCAGAAGATTTCCTGTTGGAAGATTCTTAGCAAGCGCTCGGAGTTTGCATTGTAGCGGATAGATCTTTGGTGGGTCGTGGAGTCTTTTTCTGTTGAATCCCCAACACAAATCCATATGCTTTTAGGTCTACAAATATGTCATTAAGCTTGAGTTTGTATAGATCCTTGAATTCTCACATGACAATGGTATTTACATTTCATTCTTTTGGGAGAGCTCTCATTAATTTTAGTGCAACCTTTCTATTGTTGTATTCCTTCCCAATAGCGGCTAGTTCTTTCACGATGCTTCTAGACCTCTCATTAAAGTCACTCGTGGTTACTACAACCTTCATCTTTATTCTGTCAAACTTTTGAATGGCCACAATCAGTTTGTTCTCCTTGGTTATGATCTTCACAAAGTTGGATTAGATATTCCCAAGTTTTAATTTTACTAAACATGTTTTTATCAAAAGTTTTATAAAGGATATCTTTGGTCACATTATCAAGATTGATAATCTTCTTTTCTTTAGATGTCCATTCCGACCTGTGATTCTCCACCATTTGAGCTCAGATACTGATATGGTTGTATTGGCTTTCAGAATCTTCATCAGATAGTTCGTGATGACATACCACATGTCATCATCCTATTCAGCCAGGTGTGTTGTATAAAGATTTTCCAGCCATCATATTGTTATTTTGAGAGCATTGAAATTTTGTTAAAAGATGCCTAAATATATATATATATATATATATATATATGAAAATCAAAGTTCAAGAAAACTTTCTCTGATACCATTTATTAGGATGAAAAAAGAGTTTCGAAGTGGGAGGGTGAATGAACTCTTTTAAAATTTCTTTGAAACTTGAGCTGACTTTAACAGTTGTTAGCTGTGAAAACTATTTTGAATAGTTATGTTTAACTGCACTACTTAAAATGACTTTGAGTGCGAAAAATGGTCCAGATAGACTTAGTAATAAAGTATACATTCAATGCAAGAAACAACTATCTTCAAGAAATAAACAAGATAAATTACGCAAGTAAATGAGACAAAATTTTATGGATATTCAAAGATAAATACTCTGACGTCAACATTTCTTCCATCTAGGAATAAATAAACCTAAAAACCTTGACTAATACACTATTGTATGAACCTATTTCGACCAGGACTTATCCCTGCTAAATAGAAACTCTTAGTGATCATTCAACAATTTCTGGCTGTTTAAGAATCATTGTTTCACCAGACACAATAACTTCCAATGGATAGCTCTGAACGACTATAGTTGGTTAGGGTAATACATATTGATCCTTTAAGATCTAATATGAACAAATAAGCGTGTGCTAAGTGAGCATATAACGCTCCGAAAATTTGAAGGTCTACATGAACCACATGCATACAAGTTATTAAATCCTTGTGTATTTCAATTGATTGTTTTAATTGCATTAATTAATTATATTGTGCATATTGACATGTTAAAATTATATTTTCTACATGGTTGCATTAAAATATATTTTTAAAGGTTATTCGAGTTGTGATCGAAGAACGGAGACCGATGGCTGAAAAATAGAAAATGTTTCTATTAAATAATTGTTTTTAATTATTTAAAATATGATTGATGCTTTTTATTGTTTTTGAAAATAAGGAGTTTTGAGGTGATTTTATACGTCAGGACGTAATTTTTATCGGTGTTGGATTTTCAACAAAAATACGAACGTTTTGGCAACCCAGCTAATAAATTCACAAACTTATTTAAACAAAATTATTTTTAATATTTTAATTATGCACTAATGGGCCTAATTAATCTCTTAATGGGCCAAGGCTTGATTAGTCATTTAATTAGTATATAATATACTAATCTACCCCATAACCTCATACCCAACCCCACGCCCCACACTCCATCCTAATTCAAACTCTTTTCTCAAACACAATTCTCTCCTTCAATTCACGGCACACACAACTTATTTTGAAGAGATGTGTTCGAAAGTTTCAAAGGGAAAAGCATCAAGTTTGCTAGAATTTTCAAGCCGTCGTTTCCTCGTCGTCGTTCGTCAATTCGTCAACGTAAAATCGTGCGTTTAAAACGCAAAGTCATGCCATGTTCTTTCCTTCAATCATCTATCACACCATAATATTTACTTGAACATGTTTTGTATGAAGAACAAGTTACACTTTGTATTATTTTCATTTTTATGCATCTACTTGCCTAAACTCATGGATTAATGCATCAAAACATGATTTATATGTTCACGAAGGGGCCATGATTAGGGATGTGTAGGGGTTGTTTTTACACGCCTAAGGGGTCTTAGAACACACGAAACATGCTGCAAACGAAATTGAATTGAGCTGGAAACCGTAGGCATCAAAAGAGAGAGGAATGGAGGTGGGTTGGCTTGTAAGTATCTTGTTGGCTCGGTTTTTTGCATGAGCTGTGGATGCTCAGCCAGGGCTGGGTCATGGTGGTCTCGGTCTAGGGCTGGGCTGGGTCCTAGGGTGGCTAGAGGTCAAGGGAGTGGCTAGGGAAGAGTCCTAGTGAATTAGAAGTCTCCCCCCATGCACGGTTTTGAGGGCAGCGGGAAAGAAGGGCTTGGGGCTAGCCTACGCGCGAGCCAGGCTGGTCCATCAGGGTCAAGGGAGGTTGGTCAAGGGTTGGGTCATGGTTTGGTGCAGGGTGGCCTGACGTGGCTCGAGCCAAACGCAGGAGAACATGGGAGCGGGAGAGGCAAGCACGCGGCTGCTTTCATGGAGTTCAGTAGTTCGCAGCTCTGGTCCTAGCGACTGGGCTGGTCTGGGCTGAGTCTGGACGTGGTCAAGGATGGTTAAGGTCATGATGGGTCAAGTGGTTAAGGGTTGGAAGTGTAACGTCCCGAAAATTTGAAGGCCCACGTGAACCACATCCATGCAAATTATTAAATTTCTTTGATATTTTATTAAATTCTTTTAAAGCATAAAATGCATGTTTATTTTATTAGTTTGTGTTTATTTATTTTTGTGCATTTTATGCATAATTCATGCATAATAGGATTTAATTCATGGAATTTTAAAATTTCATGCATTAGGGTTTCTAGATGCATTTCACGCTCGAGCGAGGACCGGAGACCGGAGAATTTTCAGGAAAATTATTTTAATTGCACGATTTATTTTTATAAATTATTATGAGGTTTTTTTAAATGTATTTTTCAAAAATGGGAGTTTTCTGGGTATTTCTACCCGCATTATTTTATTTTTTTTACGGTGCGCAGATTTTATCGAATCGGGGGACTTTTTAGTGGTTCGGCTAATATTTTCAACATCTTTCCATCACGAAATATTTTACGTGAGTGTGTTTGAATTTAATGGGCCTACTTTTAAGCTTGTTGGGCTTAAAACTCTTTTAAACTTTTAATTATTTAATTAGAGCCCATTAATTATTATTTTTGCTACTTAATTGACACCTTCCCATTTAACCTAAACCTACCACTCCCCACTCAGCCGACACAACCCTTTCAGCAGCATCCTCCTCGCTTTCTTCACCAGCAACCTCAAGGAAGCTTCGGGTCTTGCTTATTCTTGCATCCAATCAATCTTCGGCGCTCCTCTCTTCATTATTCTCACGGTTTTTCATCATAAGGCACGCATTTGTATCATTCTTTATGCATCATACACGTTTTTATACTGATGTTTGTGTTCATACATAAAGATTTCCGATCCAAGCATGTCATTGAAAGGAATTCGGTTTCCATGCGTTTTCTTGCATCTTATGATCGTTGTTCACGTTTTTCTGAATTTAAGTGCGAGGGGCTGCGGCTTGGGGCTGTTTAGGGTCTGATGGTGGTGTCACGATGGAGTTTAGGAGTGAAAATGGTTCGGTGTTGCCATAGGACGAGAGGCCGAGAGTTGTGCATGGAGGTGTGCTGCGCGTGAGTTGTGGTTCGAGTGAGGGGTGGTGCTGGCGGTGCAAGGGCTGAATCGAGGCATGGACTAGACCCTGGTGGGTCTGAGTCACGGCCCAGGGAGGCTCAACCACCGCTGGAACCTTCCTTGTGGCCGGCCGTGTGCGAGAAGGGGTGAAGCTCGGGTGTAGCGATCTCACGTTCTAGCGGTTGTGTCCATTGTGTAAGCTGCATGGGGTTGGGGCTGTGGGTCTAGCGGGGCTGGAGGAGTCCTACGGTGATCTAGGGGAAGGCTGGATCATAGCTGGTCCTTTCAGTAGAAGGATAAGGTCGCATTTATATAAGGTGGGGCAATAGGGTGGTTAGGATTTGATAGTATAGAAATTCCAGCAGCTGGTGGCCTACTGTCCGAAGATTTAGGGGGTTGGTTTGGATGGTTTTAAGGCTGTAAATGAGTGTATTAGGTGTGGAAAAAAGGTTGGGAAAGTTTTGTTAAGTTTCGAGTCGATTTGGGGTAAAACCGGGACCCCAGTTCAAGTTTTAAAGCGAATCGGTTAAGTTCTGATTTTGGCTCGAGTATTACGTATAGGAATACTTTTAATTATGTTTTGGGATATTTTAAGGTGTTTGGTAAGCTTCGGGTCAATTTTAGAGGTCCAGGGGTGAAACGATAATTTTTGGGTTCCCAGGGGCAAAATGGTCATTTTGCACCCAGGGTGAGGTTTTGGTCTTGGCAGTGCCCTGAGCACAAATATATGATATTTAAATGTTTATGCATCATGTTTACGATTTTTACGCAAGATGATAAATACGGTGCATGCTTAGTTTAAAGGAAAAATTACGTATACGCATTCTTTTATTAAGTGATGAATATGATGACACGTTTTGAAGGAAGTGATTTAGTTGTGACTAACACGATGACACGATGACATGTAAGGCCCGGGCTCAGTGGGCGGGTAATGCCGTCGCCGATGTCCCTCGCCGCCGGGTACCGCGGTTACACGTAGATGGATCCATCGACTGACATGATGACATGATGATACGAAAGTCACAGCTAATGAACGGAATTCAAATTAATATTTTAACACGTATATGCTGATACGATGATACATGCTTTTACCATGTTTTGACAGGTCACAGTTACGCATACAATATGATAACATGATGAGACATGTTTTGACACGTTACGATTTTACACGACACGCTTGTGTTCATATTTTTAAGCTCGTGAAATGTATGTTCATTATGCTATTTTTCACTGCTGTGTGCTACGTATACGTACTTGTTATCTCTGGTACAGGTGTGCTGAGTCTTTAGACTCACTAGGCGTGTGTGATGCAGTTGAGTATTTTGAACTGGAGACTGGAGGTGATGATGACTGAATGGGCGGAGCTGGTGGTGCACGTTAACCCGAGGACCTAGTATTCTTCCGCGATAATATGATTTTATGGGAACACGTTTAAATAGTTTTTAGCTGATTGATGAATTCATTTTGTTGAGGGTTTTTGACAGATTTTTATATGATGGACGTTTTATATTTTAATTGGTAAACGGTTTAGGTTGGTTACTTTTTTCATAAATTTTAACTGTTGTTATTTTATTCAGCAGTGGGATGTTTCTTTTTTTAAAATGTATGTTTTCGAATTTTATAGTTTTATATGGGCATTGTTTCGGCCATAGCAAAAAAAAAAAAAAAATCAGTAGAATTTTAAAATGAGCAAGATGTTTCAGTTGGACGTGGTCAAGGATGGTTAAGGTCATGATGGGTCAAGTGGTTAAGGGTTGGAAGTGTCCTAGTTGGGTTAGGAGTCCTACTATTGCTAGGATACACACGCATACCACATGCAGATTTTTGGGTTCGGTTCCAGTAGAGTTTGAGTGAGCCTAGGTTAGGTTCAGGGGCTTGGGCTTGGTCATTAGGGTCCATAGATGGGTTGGATTGGGTTTGGCTCGATGTGGCTCGGGCATGGCTCGAGTATTTTGGGAGATGGCTCGGTGTGTTCGTCTAGGTGTCAAAAAAAAAAAGAAGCTAAAATTGAATCCATGGGTCCACGAGTGTGGATCATGACTTGGAAGGGTAGAATAAATAATAAAATGCTATGTTTAAAATTTGGGATCAAAATAATGAGTTTTGGATTTATCCGGGATTTTATCGTCGCACGAAACGATAACTAAATAATTAATTATAAAGCCTATTTTTAAGCTTAATAAAATTATGAAAAATTATTTTTAAGCTCAAATAATTATTAAAATTCTAAGTTTTTAATTTGGGAATTTTATGTCAAGGTTTGGTTTAATTCGGAATTAAAACACAGTAATATGTTTTATTTAAATAATAATTGAATAGTCCTCGATTTAAGCTAAATAAAAAGTCGAGAAAATTATGTAAAATTAAATAATTATTTGTGACATGTTAGAGTTATTGAAATTAAGAAAAAGCCAAAAACATGAAATTTTACGTCTATGGGTAAAACGGTCATTTTACACCCAAAAATTAGTAAACATCGTGGTAGTGTCTTGAATGCTGTTTTATATGCTAATATGATTATTTTAATATTTATGGATGTTTTTATGATTTAATATGCCAAAATGTTTATGGATTTTTATATTCTAAAATATTGATTTTAAACATTTATGGAAATGTATATGATTTAAAATGTCAAAATGTTATTTTAATATGTTAAAATGTTGGTTTAAAATGTTTATGTATTTTATGATTTTATATGTTATGATTTATTATTTTAAACGTTTATGAGTTTTATGATTAAACGAAAACGTTAAAAGATATGTTGCATGCTTGGTTTAAAAGAAAAATGATATTGTATGCATGTTTTTATTAAGTGATGGAAATACGAAATGTTGAAGGACGTGAAAGGATTGTGACTAAATACGATGATATGTTGGAGATATCGTGAGGGTTATGGTCCCAATGGGAGCCCGACGATCGTATTTCCTTGGATATAGACATGAATACGAATATGTTAATATGCTAATACGTTGGCCAATGCCCAGTTGACCGGTGAGAGTGTCGCTATTGTCCTCGCCACCCAGTACTGTGGTTTCCTCTAGATGGATTCATCGCCCAATACAATTAAGAATAGGAGTCACAATCATGATCTGAATTCAACAAAGCACGAATATGAATATGAATACGAATATAATGATATGAATATGCTGATATGAATATGGATACGAATATGTTTATGTTTATATGAGTTTATGTCTAAAGTTGATGCATTATCATGAAAATGTTTTTATTTAAAGTTTATGCATCATGAAATGTTTACGAAAATGGTTACGTTTAAAGTTTATGCATCTTCATGAAAACGATATTTTAAGTACAAGTATTTTTACGGTGCATATATATGTATTACTTGTCATCAAGATTATGGTGTGTTGAGTCTTTAGACTCACTAGGTGGGATTGATGCAGATGATTATGATATTAATGTTAATGGAAGTTTTGATGATTGACTTTGCTTGACTGAATGTGCACGTAACCCGAGGACCGACGCTAGTTTTCCGCACTAGCTAGTTATGATTTATAATTTTAAGTGATGCTAAAGATATTTTTACGACGATTTGTTTATGAGTGATTTTTGAGCTATACTTTTCAAATAATGTTTTTAGATTTGGTAAAACATTTGATGATTTAAAATATTTTCCTTTGATTTATGAATGTTAGTTGATTGATAATTCTTAAAATGGTACAAGGTATTTTCAAAGTATTTATATATATGTTGTAGAACCCGAAAATCAGATTACGTGTAAGCCATGCATAATTGCTACTATTTAAATTAAGAAATGAATATTATATATAAATATATGTAGTGTTTAATTCGTTTTAATAATTTTAGTCATGATTATTTATTTTTAAAAGTAGATGTTTAGTTTTAACTTTTCAAGATAAATACGTGAGGTCGGACCGGAGTTTGGAGATTAGAGATAAGATTAATAATAAGAAAAATATTTAATTTAAGTCAACGAATAATTTAATTTAAAGAAATAGAATGTTTTAGGATTTATTTAAATTAATTAGAGCTAAGTTATTAAATAAAGTTCTTTAGGTTAATATTTAATTAAAGCTTAAATAAAAATATGTAAACAAATGGGGATGAATTAATATAAGTCAAATATATTCAAGAAATTAAACATAGCATTTAAATACTTAAAAGTTAAACCATGCAATGCCATGCAAGGTTCTATTCTAAATTGTTAAATTACTAAAATATATAATGAGTGTGTTAAACTTTGAGCAATTAAAATACAAGAATTTAAAACAATAATATACCATGCAAATTAGTAATAATTTTGGTTTAACATTTAAAATATTTCAAAGAGTTAGTAACTCTCCATTCAAACCATCCCTAATGGCACTTCATGGTGTATTCAATTATCATGTTAATTTCAATAATTATTAGTAATTCAAATACTATAATTTACATAATTTCCTTCAACCAATTACCTAGCAAACCAACGTGGAACGTGAACATACCGCAAGAATGAGGGAAAGAATCGGACAAACAAGGAGTGAAGAAGCATTTCAAATTTCTATTTCAAATTTTCATTTGTAACTCCCCACTCAAGCCACCTCTAAATGGTCTTTATAATGTATTCAATTCCTCAATTTTCATTCACTAATTAGTAGTAATTCTAATACAACAAATCCACTTCAGTTTCCCTCAACCTATCAAAATAAAAATGAGCTGAACGTGCAACTGAAAGATGAGAAGTTTTCGGCAGCAAGGGTGAGAAATAATTCAAATGCCATCCAAAATTCCATTCACTTGTAACCTTCAACTAAATGCACTTCAATACCCATTTATCAACCCTTGAATCTTCACCTTCATAACCTACATCTCCTTCAACCATAAACTTCGAAAATAGCATAGAATCATCAGCAAAATAATGGTGAACAACAGCAGAAACAAGAGAAGAAAGAAAACCAACTCCGACTCCGCCACGCGTCTTCGTCGTATTGATTTGTTTTGTCAAAACAAATTTCAGGCATGTATATATTGTTGCTTTGCTCTTCAATCAAGTCATATTAGATATTTAAATCAGTATATGATCCAGATTCATGAGACAAACCGAAAATGACAGCAAGTAAATGTTTTAAGGAAATTCTGTACAGGCCTCTCGGCCATATTGTTTTTATTATTCACGGTTGCTGAGTTTTGCTGAATCCAGGTGGGTGCTTCGGTTCCAGGCTGTCAAGGCTGCATATAGGCATGCTTCAGAGGGTGTTAGGGTGTTGATAGTCCATTTGTTTAAGTCCATACACCCAGTATAAAGAATTGACAGCAACAATCCCATTAAGTTGCAGATTTTGTGTCAAAATTGTGTTATTTGGTTGCTTGGGATGAGAGTTCGAATCATGGCTGTCCTAGGGACTGTAGCCATGGTTAGAACCCTCCCTTATCATGCCTAGGACGTGACCAAGGTTTCCTTTCAAGGCTTGAGTCATGGTTCCCTCAGAATTTTTAAACAACCACACAAGTGCATATTTCGAATTTCTCATTTCCTGTGTTAGTGGGTTTCGGTTTTTGGATGTTGTTTGAATTATGGTTGGCTCCTAGCCCATAGCCATGGTTTATACAACACTCCATCATGTCTAGATCGAGCCATGGTCGCTCAAATGGCCATTGGAACGATACAAGACAACAAAACGATGCAATACATCACACTATACAGAAAGTGGCTCTCTCGGTTTTGAGTTGCGATTGTCCTAGGTGTTTGCTTGGTTTGTGGTTGGCTTTTAGCCCTTAGCCATGGTCCAACCATGCCTTAGGATGTTGGTAAGGGTCTCTGAATGGTGGCTCAAGCCAATGTCCCTTTGTTTCAGAGATATACCTCACACACACACGATAGCTGCCGCTGTTATTTTCTGTTCTGGACAGCAACTTTGGGTCACGGTTTTGATGGTGGTTTGAGTTTATGTTTGGATTTAGCCCATGGCCTTGGACTGAACAGTACCTTAATGAGTTAGGAAAGTCATGTTTTTGGCCGTTCGTGATTTGGTCGAGTTTAGAGGTCGTACGAGAATTTACGGTGAAAGGTGCCAAAATGACTCTCGAGGACCTCATGATTTAGTTTATGCACCTTTTGTCAAGGTTCTAAAAAGCGTGAAGCGCCCCGAAGCGCGGATGTCGAGCTCCAAGCTTTTCAAGCTTAAGCGAGATTAGCACAGGCTTAAGCGTGAAAAAGCGTTTTTTATATTCAGTGTAATTGTAATTATCTCAAACCAATAAATAGATAAAATAATACATAAATATGATAAATTTTATGTCTGATGCATTAATTCTCATATTTATAAAATCATAAAATATCAAAATTACAATCTTAATTTGTTTTTGCAACTAAAACACATTAAAAATGTTAAATATTTGTCAAATCATTATCAGACATGCTTAATCATAATTAAAATTAAAAAATAAACATCTAAATTATAAACCTAATTTATTATTTTAAAATAAAAAAACATGCCTTCAAAATAAAAAAATTAATAGATGCGATCAATTGTGGTTAAGCACGCTTAATTAAACACCTTAATTATGCTTAATTCGGTGAAACTACAGTTTGACCGCTTTTTCCGCTTTCTCCGAAGCGGGGCGTTTTTGCCAAGCTTCAAGCTTAAGCGGGGCTTAAGCGAGCTTTTTAGAACACTGCCTTTTATTATTCAAACTCAGTTTTAATACGTTGGATTATTTTTAAATTGATGTTTACGTTGGATTATTTTTTAATTGTTGGTTGAAAACAATATTTACTTCCATTGTTATTTTAAAGTTAAAAAATTATTTACATGTTTATTTTAATTAAATGAGAAAAGATAATTATTTATTTAGAAAATTTTTAATAATTCGCAAAATTATGAATACGAAATACGGGCCTTTGCATATGTAAGAGAAAAAAAAATAAAATTTCTAGCACGTTTTAAGTAAAACGAATAAACAGACGTTTCAGAGCAGCTTACTATCTGAAGGAATAAATGTACTCTAGATCTAGATAGAACTCTTGGTAGTTTTAATTCTCTCGAAACGTCTACATTATGCAATAATAACTTAATCAATTATAGTGTTAGAAAATGTAAATATATAATATGATACCATAAAATTCGAGTTATATGATCGTGTAGCTATATTCAAAATGAACCAAAAACAATATCGGTAACTTATGTTTTTAAATGTTTATCTTAAAACACCAAGTTTTTTTGAAAATGTTAGGTTGGATAATGGAAAAAGATAAAAATTATTGGACAAAACTTGTGTGAGACGGTTTCACGGGCTGTATTTTGTAAGACAGATATCTTATTTGGGTTCTACAAAAAATTATTGCTTTTTATACTAAGAGTATTATTTTTATTGTGAATATCGGTAGGGTTGAATTGTCTCACAGATAAAGATTTGTGAGACCGTCTCACAAAAGACCTACTCAAAATTATTAGTAATTATCAAAGAGTAGGTCTCATGTGAGACCGTCTCACAGATCTCAATATGTGAGACGGGTCAACCATACCCATATTCACCATAAAAAGTAACACCCTTAGCATAAAAGGTAATACTTTTTCATGGATTACTCAAATAAAGATCCGTCTCACAAAATATGACCCGTGAGACCGTCTCACATAAGTTTTTGCCATTATCAAATACTATAAGATTTTGTCTAACTATTTTTTAAACAACATTTGAATTAAAACAATTGACTGTGTTGAAAAAATAAGAATGGGATAGTATTAGAGATGTAAACAAACCAAACCGTTCGCGAGCTATTCGGAGCTCGGCTCGATAAAAAGCTTGTTTGAGTTCGTTTGTTAATCATATCAAACCAAGCTCAAGCTCGATTTTGAGCTCGACAACTTAATCAAACCAAGCTCAAGCCTAAGCGTATTCGGCTCGTGAGATCGCAAACATGTTCGTTAATAGGCTCGCGAGCTTGAACTCGGCTCGTTTAGGTGGCTCGTCAGCTCGAGCTTGACTCATTTGTTGAATTGAAAAATAAAAATATTAGTACTAATAAAAGTTAAATTTGTATGTCTAATATAAAATTAGTTCATAGATATATTTAATTTTAAAAAGCTCGAATCAAGCTCAAATTCGAGCACAATTGTATGTTTTACGAGCTCGAAAACGAGCCGAGCTCAAGTCAGGCTTGTTAAATATGATAAACGAGCTATTAATAAACCAAGGTCGAGCCTGGCTTGATTAACATGATAAACGAGCTTTTAACGAGTCGAACTCGAGCTTTTCACAAGTTTAGTAATTTCAAAACAAGTCGAATTCTAACATGATGATAAAAGCTCGAATAAAGCCCGAGTTTGAGATTGAGTTTTATCAATCTTAAACGAGTCAAACTCAAGCCAGATGATAAAAGCTCGAATCAAGCTCGAGCTCGAGCTAGAGCTTGAATTAATCTTAAACGAACCAAGCTCACGCCTGATACTATATGACTTGATTTGGATCGTTTACATCCCAGCATAGTATTGTTTGTTTTCAAAAATTTTATCTAAAAAAACAAAACGAAAATTAGCCAAAAACTTTTCTTTCTATGTCGACGGAGAGTTTACAGTGACCGAGTTCCCGCCTTGAAGCGAACACACAAACGGAAAATTGAAACGATAATGGCTCGAGGTGGCAAGAAGGAAGGAATCGCCGCCGCAGTAGACCCAATTACGGAGGAGAGAACCAGGCGGAAAAAATTGGCCTTTTCTCGACACATTTTGTCGCAAAATCCGGCTAAATTTGGTCCGTCGACAGCTCTTGGGCCGTCCAAAACGGTGATGAAACACCATGGCAAGGATATATTGAGGAAGTCACAGCGCAAGAACAGGTACCTCTTCTCGTTTCCTGGTCTACTCGGCCCCATTTCTGGTGGAAAAATAGGCGAGCTCAAGGATCTAGGCACCAAAAACCCAGTCCTCTACCTCGATTTCCCTCAGGTATATTCTAATTGCTGTTTGGATTTGTCATGTTTTTCCCCGTTCTGTCTTTTTTGTTTGTCATTTTAGCTAGCTAGAACAAGGATTATTGACAGGAAGTGGGGTGAGTCTGTTGTTCATGGCGCTTCAAGTTTTGTACCTTATATTCTGAATGGAAGGCTAGTGAAGTAGCTCTTTCAAATGCTATCTAACTCATATTTTCATCATGAATGCATTTTGAAAGGCTGATAATGAATTTGTTAGATCAAATTTAACTTTATTTAGCTCATGCTGTTCAATTCCCTGAAACCTGTAGGGTCAAATGAAGTTGTTCGGGACTATCGTTTATCCTAAAAATAGGTATTTGACGCTGCAGTTTTCCAAAGGTGGCAAGAATGTAACTTGTGATGACTATTTCGACAATATGGTTAGAATTTTTTGTCCGTTTAGTTTTCTTCTCAATTGTTGCTTACCTGTCTTTGATTCAGGAACTTTATATTTGCTGCTATGAGAGCAATGTTCAAACTCATCCTTTGTTATCAAGTATACCAGATTCTTTTGTTGTATATACTATATAGCACACTTTTTTGGAGCTTATGTGTTATCAATGTTTTTTTTTCATCAGGGAAGTTCCACTTTAGAGCGGCCAAAAGAAAATAAAGAACATCAAAACATTTCGAAAACACAATTTCGAAAAAAATAATACAAATTAGTCATTCCAATCTATTTTTAGAAGTATGAGAAAAGGTAATAGGGAGGACCTTTTCTGAATTGTTTTAAAAAGGACTAGGAAAGAAGTTTTCAAAAGCTAAGTTCACCACGTTATTAAAACAATAGGTAAGGATTTTATAGCTGATTTTTTACTTTAGGTTCTACCTATACATTGTTTAGCCTTCTCTGTTAATGATGAACGATATGCATCAGTTCATAATCTGAGTTGATAAGATACATTCTTTTTATTTCTGAACATGTTTTTCTTCTTTGAGTTCTGTTATTTGTTTTTGTTTGATGTATAAGGTCATGTCTGTTGACCTCTTGCATTTTAGATAGTCTTTTCAGATGCATGGTGGATTGGAACAAAAGATGCGAATCCACAAGAATTACAACTCCGGTTTCCGAATGAGCTGAATTTGGTTAGCCTGGAATTTCTCACTTGCATTTAATAGGAAAACAATTTCCAATTGAATATTAAGTAATATTTCTGGGATATCTCTGACATATATTCCTATGTCTTGGGCTCAAGGAAAAACCCGCCGAGTATGATTTCAAGGGTGGCATTGGTGCCACATGTGATGGCAAAGCGGTATCTGGAAAATCTGCCATGCAATTCTTGGAACCTGAGTCCCCAAAAGTTGATGTGGAAAATGATTCAATAGAAAGTCCAACTGATGTAAAAAAATTGACAGAAGTGACCCCTAGTCGACATTCAGCTAGAACTGCCGGGAAAACGTTCAAGTATTTCTCTTCTTTTTAAAATGGCATCCTTTTAGTTTGAATCATGCGTCAGGCGCTTCAATTATAATTTACATGTTCGTTTTGGACACATTGCTCTTGTAGACAATTTAGGAAAGTGCTTTGCCTCCATTCAGTTTTAGTTTACTATCAGACCCTTCAATTATAATATCTTATCTTAGATAATATTTCTTTAATCTAAATCCCACAAAATCTGTGATAAATATTTACTAAATAATTACAATTATACATGTAATCTTTTTTTATTTTGAAAGCGATTTCCCACACACCCCCTCAAGTTGGGGAATGGATGCTATCCATTCCAAGCTTGCCAACTGGTCTTTGAAAATCTGCTCCGGCCCATCCTTTGGTGAGTATGTCTGTAGATCTGGCCACAGGCTAGGTTCGGTCTCGGTTCAGGTAGGGTACCGCCCCGCACGTGGCTGGTTACGGTCCGGGTCTGGTTCAGCCCTTAGTTTTTTTTTTTAAAATATTATTTGTTAATAAACATTTAAAGAATAAAAAATATAAATTAATAAAATGTGATCAAAAATTTCCTAAAATAAAAAACATATATCTCAATAAAAAATCTCACTCTACAAAAGTATCTGAAACGTCCTTACCTTTTAATTTAAATAAATAATACTAGAAAACTTTTTTCAATACCTTCATGAAGACTGAATTATACCAAAACATAATGCATATTTTTAAAAAAACGAAATTTGCAATATAATTCCATAAGTCGTCAATCATAAAAGCATACGTCAATCATACGAAATCCAGCGTCTAAACTTTTAAAAACAAAACATAAATCTCTCTTTAAAATAATTCTCAAAATTTTAAAACTTTGATTGTCATAATATTGTGGAAACATAGTCTTTGGAAGTGTACTGCCATGCCCGATCCATTCAAGCGTCCGAGCCTCCCTCAACATCATCTTCACCTGTGACCATTCAAACCTAGTGAGTCTAACAACTCAGTACATTCAAACCATACGTAACGAGTAATACATATTCAGGCACATGCATCCTTAAAAGAGTACTTTTAATAAAATAAGCTGGCTTAAAAACTCGTAAACATATAAACTTTTTCGTAAATCATTTAAGCACATAATATCATAAACGTTTCCTCATCATAAATCATTTTAGTGAAGTTTGATCCTTGAAAGTGACTATCCATTATCCTTTATCCTCTGTTCGATTGATCAATCTATAAACCATGGTACCTGGCAGCGGGGCGTCAGCAACTCTCGTCACTGGGCTGTGACCTAAAATAAAGTAAGTTCACCGCCCATTCTTAAGACGGATCCCCCATAAATCCTCAGAGTCACAGTCAATTCACATCCATTCTCCTTTCTTTTTATTTATAACATATCATATCCTCCAAAAATCGTAAAATAAGCATTTTTCGGAAAATCGCTCAACTGTAGCATTTATCGTTAAAATATCATAAATTCACCATACTGATTTTAAAAATCATTTAACATGTATTATGACCCCTCGGGACACTGTCAGGACATTCGAACTACCCGGGACGTAAAATGACCATTTTATCCCTGGACCCGAACTTCCTTTTATTGACATTTTCCTACGTTTCTTGACTCGAGCCTATCCTGAACCATCACATAACCTTATTTTTGCCCACCCCAACACGCTATGCTTGTTGATTCACTTTTTTTCTCCTTATTCGTTGGGGTGGGTAAGTTTGACAGCCCTAGCACACAATCCTCGAATTTGAACTCTTACACTCGCCTTTCTTGATCAAATTGTCTACAATTAAACTCAAAACACATGATGAACAATTATTATGCAAAATATTTAATAAAAACAACTAAACATATATGCAAGTACGCAACATAAACAAACAATGCATGAATAAGATTCAAAATGACACAATAAAACTACTTAAAAACGATACACATCAACCTTCCCATACTAAAACTTTGCTCGCCCTTGAGCAAAATAGGTTATAGAACATAACACAAACAATACAAAAATCTAGCTCAATGGTACATTCATGGTTCATCGCTATTCCTCAGCGAATAACCAACATATCTCCCATCCATCAACACAAATTGTTAGTGTTTGTACATCCTATTAAGTTTAAACACTATAATTTTTCATGGAATTTGTTTGTGTGTGCGTGCAATGTTGGTTCTAGGATCAGACATTTCAAATAGGTTCATTCTCAAAGTTGTAAGAGACTTTAATCTACATGTTTGTGCCAATCCCCTGACATTCCTTTTCACAAATTACCAATAATCATTAGAACTTTTCAAGCGTTAATTACTGCTCAATGTACGTATCGTTACCAAAGGAAAGATAAGATAGATAAGAGGCGAGAGTACAATGATATATCAATTTGAGCACATTCAGATTTAGTTCATCTGATTTTCTTCAACTCCATACATTATTCCCTTTTTAACATAAGAATTTGATTTCATTCATTTATTTCGCTCCCCCACGCCTTACATATCTTTTTTTCCGAAGTTCTTTTTTTTCAAGAAGCTTGGTTCTTTCACAAATGCAATATTTAAATTGTATTCCTTAGGCATATAGAATATACCAAGAGTTTCATTCATCTAGGAAGTGCTACAATAAGGCTTGATGTGTAGATGAATTGCATAAATTGATATTTGCTTAGGTGGGCTCAATTCAATTCATAAGCTCAAGAACGATTTGCCTAATAAGTCGAAAGCTAAGGGATAAGCAATTTGCATTTATCCAAACAATTAACACAATAAGCGATTTGCATTTATCTATGTGGATTGACAACCCGTGGATTTACTCATTTAGATATAATGTGTAACTAAACGATCAACACAATAAACGGATTGACAATAAACGATTTGCATTTATCTATGCGGTTTCATGAAATCAGTCGATAAGCCCAAAGAACGTCATCTAACCTTACAGCCCAATCCTTTCGACTCACTCAATGTCTTTTCCAAAATCCTTTTCATCTATCGATTTGACACTTTTACTTGACTACTTGTCTGAGGGTGATATAGAGTCGAGATCTTGTAGGTGACACCATATTTGCTTAAAAGTTTTTCAAAAATCCTTTTACAAAAATTAGTACCACCATCACAAATGATTGCTCGAGGTGTACCAAACCTATTAAAAATATTTTCTTAAAAAATTTAAGTACCACCCGAGCATCATTAGTGGCATAAGCTTTGTCTCTACCCACTTAGAAACTTAGTCGACCACAACCCAAATATATTTTTTTTGTGAAGGATGTTGGAAGCGGTCCCATAAAATCAATCCTCTTAACATCAAAAACCTCACATTCAAAGATATTATTTAAAGGCATTTCATTGTGATTAAAGATGTTACCTGTCTGTTGGCATCTATCACATGCAATAACGTATGAACGGGCATCTCTAAAAATCGTGCCAATAAAAGACACATTCAATTACCTTGGATGCTGTTCTCATCGGTTCAAAGTGACCACCTACCTCACGGCCATGACAATGAGTCAGAATTTGTCCCATTTCTTCCTCTGCCACACGTCTTCTTCTCATAGAATCTGCACAAATCTTGAACAAAAAATGGATCCTCCCAAAAATAGTAATCTTGCAAAATATTTCCTTAATCTAAATCCCACGAAATCTGTGATAAATATTGACTAAATAATTACAATCATACACATAATCTTTTTAATTTTGAAAATGATTTTCCCGCAATATCTTGGTCTGTATTTTCAGTCTCCAATAGAAAAATACGAAAAATAGTTTATTCCAGTGATTTGAGGTCTTGTTACATTAATAGGGATATCTTTGTGAATTTATAAAGAAACTGGCTGTCTTCAATTTTGTTTGTATTGTTTACAATTATCTACAAGTGGTAGCACATGTTACTTTCTCATCTCAATAATTTCAACAATACAACAACATTTATATACCCGAAAATAGGGTCAAATATATCAAACCACACATCAATCACATCCATAGTTAGTCAGCCTCGATTACACCAAATAAAATCCAACACTAAAGTATACGGACATACAAATACACGAGGCATCTCTTTGGCAAATGACTCAATACATAGTATAAATATCCGGGGACTCAAAACTCAATATGAATCAACTCATTGTGCTCCTAGACCCTCGGCCAACTGGATCAGAATCGCCTATATAACCTGCTATGTAATCACATAACAAACCAAAGTAGCCCCGAGGGACAGGAGTCGAATCCCAATACGAAGATAAAATAAATTACAAGATATATAAATGACATGCAATATAATCAATGCAATGCACGTAGGGTACCAAATAATCTCAGTTATCAAATTGGATCTAACGAATCGATAACAACTGTGGTAACATGTGACAGAGGTGTGACATGTCAAATACGCCCTTGGCCCTGCACATATGCATTAGCGGTGACATTTTGCAGAACTGCTCGGCCCTTCCGCTAGTCATCAGAGTTGTGACGTTATCACGCCCTCGGTCTTGATGTCTAAATAACTCATCCAAGAGTAAATGGAAATCTCGGAAACAACAGAATCATAGCCCAATATGATTGCGTGCTCAACTATGCATATAATTCACATATTATTCCAATATATTTAAAAATCATATTTTATTTTATGAAATTAGGAAAGATCCTAAAATGCATTCCAATAACACAAGGAGTACATAATCACATAATTCACATAAAATCAGTCAGTTCACATCAATTAAATTACACGTCTCTATGGACACTGTAAGGAAATGATCAATCCGTACCTTAACCTTCAACTTTAATTACCACTATAATTTATGAAGTTTTAGATGCTTCCTGGTTATCCAAACTCGTGACAATTAATTCATTTCAAATCATCTTCTATTTATTTTCCAATATACAACAATTAGCCTAAAATTTTAAAATTACCATTTAGGCTTTATAAATTCTAAAACTCGCAACATATAAACTAAAATTCCCAAAATAAATATTTTTAGTTCCAACGTCTCCTAAACTAGAATTTAAACGACTAATATCCACAAATTCCTAAAATTCTCAACTTTGACAATATAATTCAAAAATTCTCAAATTATCGAAACTACTATCCAAGCTTCTAAAATTCGCTAGGCGCTGGGTTGGCAATTCGCTAGGCGTTGGGCTGGCAATTCGCTAGGCGCTAGTCAGGCGCCACGGTATCAAAATATAATAAATAAATACTAGAACTTCAACACAATAACATCAAATTTAAAATACGTTCAAAATATTCCCAACATAGTCTATGTAATCTCAATAAAATAAGAAAGAATTCAGATTTCTTCTAAATTCACAATGAAATAGTCTAATGTGTCATCACAAATTTACTCTACTTCTTTTCTCTGAAATTTTCATCGACTTGTTCTTCATTGGACACAAAATCAATATCATCATTGTGATCATCTTCTTCTTCAGATTCAAAATCATCCTCGTGAAGTTTTCTAACTCTAGAGTTTTTCGGGGTTTTAGATTTTCATCTGCCCCAGTTTCTTCATCAACTAATTGCCAAGTGAGCCCCAAACTTGGTTCAACTTTATTTTCTTCCCCACCATCCACAATCCAACCTTGTGCATTTGAAGCATCTTTTTCAAGAAGGACGTCGACGTTCTTTTTTCTCTCTTTTTTGCTTGTTAAACAATCTAGCATTAAATTGGACAAATACTATATTGTTCAACCTATTGACATCCAACCTATTTCATTGTATGAATCTAAAAAAAAATGAATATGAACATACACTTTAAAAATTAATAATTTATTTTAATTAAAGTTTAAATTTTATTTCTTCAAATGCACTCCAATTTCTTTCACACCCAGATGTACTTGTAGTTAATGAAAGAATCTTCAATGCCACTCTTAGCAAGTTGGGTGTGTGGCACCGTAGAGTACTCCACCATGTACATGGATCAAATGTATCGTCGTTTTTTTCACATGCTTTTGCAGGCAATGCTTTCCCAAATAATCCAGTCTTATCTCTGTATTTTGCAAATTCTTTGTTAATAATTGTATCTTGCAGTTCAAACTCATCGGCATGCAAACTTCCATGCATTCAAAAATCCCTGTCGCGACCTCTCCATAAAGAGCAAGTAGAACTCTTTTTGTAGTAGAAGCAGGGATCAAGGATGTGGTATGCAATGATGTATCAAGTCTATCTTTCATTTTTGACTCAATAATCACTATCATAGGTTGATAATTTGATTTGACATTGTTCAGGGCCACCTTGATATCTTCTTTAGTTCGAAGAATCTCCCCATATAGAAATCCCATGGATCGCTTTCTATCTCCGTCAACCAATCGGAGAACTCTGACCAAAGGAGATAATATTTTCAAACAAAGTGTCACACTATTCCAAAAACTCGTGCTCATCACAGTAGAGTAAGCCAATTTCCCTTTGTTTGTCTTTGACCATTTACAGTTCTCCCACGTATCACTTGTAAACATGGCCCTTAAACTAGATTTTTTCTCAATCAAACTTTGCAATATGAGGAAGTTTGATGCAAACCTGGTAACTCCTGGCCGGACTATGTCTCTTTTCTTCGTAAAACTTCTCATCAATGACAAAGTCTTATGGTGAGCATAAATGAAAATTGTAAAAGACTTGGCTTGGTCGATGATCTTTTTAAATCTTGGAAGCTTGCCAAAACTTTCAAGCATGAGATTAACAGTATGAGTTGCACATGAACTCCAAAAGACCCCAGGCTGCTTTTCTTTCATCAGTTTAGCCGCATCCATATTGTTGGTGGCATTGTCTGTTACAATATGAACAACATTTTGAGCTCCTACTTGTTCAACACACTTGTCAACATACTCAAAAATAAGTCCAGCTGTATGTGCCTCGTCTGAAGACTCCTTAGACTCAAAAAATACAGTACCTTCCTTGCAATTAACACACAAATTTAATATGCTTCTTCTTTTTCTATCACTCCATGCACATGTCATAATAGAGCACCCATTCTTTGCCCATTCTTCTTCGTGCTTCTTCAACAGTTGCTTTGTTCTTTCAACCTCAGCTTTCAAAAGTGGCTCTCTAAGTTGATATTGAGTTGGAGGCGTGAACCCTGGTCCAAATTGACCTACTGCCTCCATTAGTCGCTTGAAGCTATCATTATCAAGAGCAATGAATGAGATTCCATTTTCATAAGCCCATCTCCAACATATTGTTAAACTTGTTGAGTTCTCTCTTTGCAAAGACTCTCATTTATATTTTTTTGGCGAAGCACTTTACTCTCACCTGAACTTACATTTTCTGGAGCAATCATCGATGCATATGTATCCATGGGGCCAAATAGATGAGGTTTTTTAATTCCATACATCCTTTCAATTTCAGCATCTTCTTCTTCGTCTAGAGAAATATTAACCTCTGCTCTACAACTTTCTTCTTTCTGTATTTTATTTTTCTTTTTGTTTCTCCCTTCTAAAGTAGCCTGTTTACGCTTATTACGATCTTCTTAAGATTCGTTTCGACAACCAGATACATTTCCAGATATATTTCCTATGTGCTCCTTGATTCTATACACTCCACCGGACATCATTTTCTGACACAACTTGCATTTAATTTTGTCGAGGTTCTTAGGATCAATCAACATACCAAACTCCTATCCGATGTTATTTGACTTTCTCTTGAGAATCCCAGATTCAAGCTGAGTGACGGATGCAGTCGACGATGGATTGCTTGCCATTGTTACCCTCCAAATCTTGCTGAATACAAAATACTTCAACCTTTTCAGCAATAGACCTGAAAATTTGATGTGGTAACACCACACAAACAAATGATAGTACCAAAAATCTCAAAGTCACTTCATATGTTTGGATCAACATATTGTTTTGACAATGCACTGCCACAGATAAAAAACTCTAAAACTCATGGAAAAGTTAAGAAAGTTGAGCCTAAATGCATTATACATAGCGTTACGCCAAGGTTTCCCTGGAATGAGGAGTCCTGGCCGAACATATATCGAGTGTCTGGAACGAGGAGTCCTGGAACGTTAAGTCTCTAATGCTATATAGAAAGTGAGAACAAAGAATAACTCGAGTCTCTGGAACGGAGTAGTCCTGTAACGAGGAGTCGTGGCCGAGAAGGTGTCTCTGGAAAATAACGAGAAGGAAAGAAATGCAGCAGACTTACTGAGCCCAAATTTTGTTTTTTTAAATGGGCTTATAGCGGATCTTTAAATTTAAAAGCCCAATTTTCTGAAAGAAAAAATCAGGCCTACCTAGGCGGCTGGCCTCCGCCTAGGCGCGCCCGGCTGCCTAGCACCTTATCGGTGTGGCTGGCCTCTGCCTAGCCACCTAGGCCACATTTTAGAACACTGCTACTATCTATTATCGAACTAAAGTTTCCAATCTTTAACTTTAACAATTCTAAAGAATGAGAACAACCAAACTCAATTGATTAAACTCCTGAAAAATCGAAATACCCAAGTATGCATAAGCTGAAATTTTCAAAAATGCTAAATAAATTCCGAAAAATTCAATCGATGCCTCCAATCGACTCAATGAATCACCTACAATCAACAACATAACAATCATCAACAATTTAACCAAAAAATTGAACTTATAATCAAAATTCGAAACCCTAGAATTTGGGTATACCTTCAATTGATTCCCAGGTTATGATTAGTGGTTGGAAACAAGCTTTTCAAGCTACAAGGAAAATGAGAAGGAAGCTAGAAAATCCAGACAAGAATTCGAGCAGCAGCAGGAGATCTAGCTCGTTTCTCACTTTTCTGGTTTCAATCGATTGAGAGGCCACTTGGGCTAGCTGGTACGAGCTCCGGCGACCTGCTTTCCGGAAGCAAGGGGCAGAAGAAGAAATTGAGCGAGAGAGCAGATGGGAATGGTGCTACGCACTGGAATGAATCGGGAATGGTTGGAGGGGAAATGGGCTTGGGTAAAATTAGGCTCTCACAGGTTTAGTCGGTTTTATAATCATGTTCATGCCTGGTCACCGGAATGATCCAATCTTACCACTTAAAATTTGTTGATGCAGGGAGTAGAGCAGCGCCTTCTTTAATTTATGCCATTATATGTTTAGCAAATCATTGTATTCAAATTTGTCTATTGATTATGAAGTAGTCTTCATTTCCTTTATTCTTATCCTCTTTGTTTGTGTCACAACCATTAAGGTCTCATGAAGACACCTCTTTTCAAAGAAATCTTTGTCCACCGCACCTTAGGAAACACAACAGATATCTAAGATTATTTGCGCCCAGTTTTGCAGAGGGGTCATCTGGGGATGATGTTATTGCAAATGGAAATGAAAGCTCTGATGAAGATGAAGATGAAGAAAAGGATATCGAAGCGAAAAGAAATTATAAATCTAAAACTTCTCTGTTTGTAAGTGATATGAATCTCTGGGGGTTTCTTTTATCAGCCATTATACAATCTTTTTTCACCTTCTGAAGTCTGAGTTCCTTAAATACATGCATGCACAGACTGAAAGTTCCAGTCCAGTAGTGTTTGATGTCGACAGTAATGATGCTGTGAAACATGATACAGATTTGCATCAGAAGAAGGGAACCGCAAAATCTCAGGATTTGTCTAAAACTTGTCGCTCTTCTCTTGTTCAAACGACTCTATCTACATTGTTCAAGAAGGTGGAGGAGAAGGTAATGCAATGGAGCTACAGTTTGTGTAAGCTAAGCTAGCAATTGAGAACTGTGAATAGCCAGATTAGACATAATATGCAAACTGCTTGAACCCTGATGAAAGTTTTCCCGTTTTGCTAGCTTTTGTATCCATATGATTGCCGATGTCTGCTACAAATGCGAACTTCCTGTAATACTCAAACAGTACATTAATTAAGCACAGTGGGATTTTTTTGATGAATAAGAGTATGATCTTGTTCTGCAGTGTGAAACTGCATTATATATCTGCCGATGTTACGGTAATTAACCTCTTCTGACCCTGAAAACTGACATCCATTGGCTGTCACGACTTGCTGTCAGTCACTTGTGCTGAAGCCTTTTGCCTTTGGTAACATTTTTTTGGCTAATACAACTTGTTGGTGCTCAATTGGACCTCTTTTATAATTTTTGCAATCAATCACTCAATTCATGGAATCTGTAAATTGGTTTCAGTTAAATACTGCATTCATGGTTGCATCTGGAATAAGTTTGCTCTAGCTGCCCATGGCCAGAATTGCTTTGTTTTCTCTGAAGATAGTTTACTATGCATCATTGCCATCTCTCTCATTCGTTCAACCTCTTTGTTCGCATCTTTTAATTGGATATGATTTTTAATATAAAGTGAAGTTATCAACTTGTCAACACAGGGTAGGGAAAGTAATGGACCAGGTGACAGGAAGTTTGCTTCAGAATCGTCAGATCCTAATGATTCCTCTCAGGTATGAACTCATGTTCTTGCAAACTCTATAAATTAATCCTTGCTAACTCTTATTACTTGCTATGTGTGCTCTAGTTTCTACCTCATGGTAATACCACACAATCATCTATGTTGTGTTTATTTCACAATTTGGTTTCATTTGCTTCCTATTGTTCTTAGGTGGTATGTATCTTCGGCTGATTTTGTTTAATAAATGGTTTTTCATTTACTTTTTTAATAAAGTTTCCATGTTAGCGGAAACATTATTAGTGATGATGGCGAGTTAAATCAAGTTACTCTAATTGACCATCCCATATTTTGCATTTGGTGTTGCATGTGTAAAGAGAAATCAATAAATATCAGGGGACATCTGCTTCTCGGCATAACACCAATTGTACTCTTTCATATCATGCCGAGTAGGAATCACCAAATGCTTTGAGAAGTTGCCAGAACATGTTTCTTGCCATTATGTTTTCAAATAATAAACCTGTTTTACAAATCCACTAGCCAATTCTTTTCAAAATCATGCATACGTGTTTATAGTAGCATGATTTCACATGATATCCGTTTTCATTCATTTGCTGTATGTTTTTTTATGATGCTCTTTTGGTTCCAACAATTTGACAGGATACGGATGCCAGCAACGAAGATTGGACTGGTTGAGATGTTGGTATTATTGGAACAACAAGATTGAAGATAGCACATATCTCAATGAATTAGGATTCTAGTATTAGGGCCATAGAAAATAAGTAAAGAGGAGAGATGTTTTTGAACTATCATATTGTATGTAATGCATCATATCGAATATCGACAGACACTATTAAGAATTTAATCTGATATTTTAGCAAAGCACGAACTCTCCCCTATAAGCCCTTGCTAAAAGCAGATTCAAAGAATAGATTATCCAAGCTATCCATAGCTGTATCGCAAAAGACTACAGCCCTTTTTGTCGGCAGAAATTGAAGGGGGGGACCATTAAATGAAATAAACGTGTTTCATTTAAATTTGAAGATTGAAGATGCGTACAAGTTGCAGCAGGTTTCGTAAAGAAATAGAAGACGCGTTTTTAACGCGTCTTCACACGGTCAGGAGGCTCTATAAATAGAGCTTCATTCCTTCATTTCAAATCATCCCATTCTTAGTTCCTCTCTCAATATACACATATTTGAGTGCGTTCTATAATATTTGATAGGTGTTTGTTCTCCTGTATTAAGAGAGTTTGTGTTCTCTTTGGAAACACAGTGAGTGAGTTGTACACCAGTAAAATATTATAGTGGAAATCTTTTCATCTTGCCCGTGGTTTTTACCCTAATAATTTTTAGGGGTTTTCCACGTAAATCTCGGTGTCCAATTTATTCTTTATTTTCGGGTTTTATTATCTCAAATTCCACACGTGGGACCAACAAGTGGTATCAGAGCCTTGGTTTAAAATTTCCTAAAATTCTGAGTATGCTCTGTGGTTGCAGCTTAGACTGATCTTCCACATCAGAAAAGATTTTTTGAGATTTTTTATTTAAGGCGGGATTATTTTGTCTGGTCTACTAAAATTGTTGTAGACATAATGGCAGGAAGGTACGAGATAGCAAAGTTCAACGGAAGCAATTTTATGCTGTGGAAAATAAAGATACAAGCAGTTTTAAGAAAGGAGAATTGCTTGGCGGCTATTGGAGACAGACCGGTGGAGATTGCGGATGATGGAAAGTGGAATGAGATGAATGACAACGCTGTTGCCAATTTACACTTGGCTATAGCAGACGAAGTTTTGTCAAGTATCTCTGAGATAAAAACAGCTAAAGTTATCTGGGATACTCTAACAAAGATGTACGAGGTCAAGTCGCTACACAATATGATTTTCCTAAAGAGAAGGCTTTATACTCTTCGGATGGCGGAATCCTCATCGATGACCGACCATATCAATACACTAAATACTCTATTTGCCCAACTCACTTCCATGGGGCATAAAATAGGGGAAAATGAACGTGCGGAGCTTCTACTTCAAGGTCTACCAGATTCATATGATCAACTTATCATCAACATTACCAATAATATTCTTATGGGCTTTCTAAGATTCGACGATGTCTTAACTGCGGTTCTCGGAGAAGAAAGCCGGCGCAAGAATAAGGAAGATAGGTTGGTAACATCGAAGCAGGCAGAGGCTTTACCGATGATAAGAGGAAGATTTATGGACCGTGACTCCAGTGGGAGCCAAAGGCGAGGTAGATCAAAGTCGAGAAGTAAGAAGAAAAATATTTACTGCTTTAAATGTGGCGGTAAAGGGCACTTCAAGAGAGAGTGTACGAGTATCAATAAAAGTTCTCAAGGAAATGTGGCCAGTACTTCAGGCAGTGGTGAAATATTATTCAGCGAAGCGGCAACTGTTGCAGAAGGCAGACACAAATTTTGTGACACGTGGATTATGGATTCAGGAGCGACGTGGCACATGACGTCTCGGAGAGAATGGTTTGATCATTATGAACCAATCTCAGGTGGATCTGTATTCATGGGAAATGATCATGCCTTGGAAATCGCTGGGGTCGGTACTATCAAAATTAAAATGTTTGATGGCACCATTCGCACCATACAGGAGGTACGACATGTGAAAGGACTGACGAAAAATCTTTTGTCCTTGGGGCAATTGGATGACATCGGGTGCAAAACTCGTATCGAGAAAGGGATCATGAAAATTATGAAAGGCGCGCTTGTGGTTATGAAGGCGGAAAAGGTTGCTGCCAATCTGTATGTACTTTTGGGAGAAACACACAAAGAGGCGGAGCTAGCTGTTGCATCAAATGGTTCAGGAGAAGAATTAACAATGTTATGGCATAGAAAGCTCGGGCATATGTCAGAACGGGGTTTGAAAATTCTCTCAGAACGGAAGCTGCTGCCGAGAATTACAAAAGTGTCACTACCCTTTTGTGAGCACTGTGTTACCAGTAAACAACACAGATTAAAGTTTGGCATTTCTACTGCCAGGAGCAAAAGTATATTGGAGCTGATTCATTCGGATGTTTGGCAAGCACCGGTTGTATCCCTAGGAGGAGCGAGATACTTTGTCTCGTTCATTGATGATTTCTCTAGGAGATGTTGGGTGTATCCAATCAAGAAGAAATCAGATGTTTTCCAGGTCTTCAAAGATTTCAAAGCGCGGGTTGAACTTGATTCAGAAAAGAAAATCAAGTGTCTGAGGACTGACAATGGAGGAGAATATACCAGTGACGAGTTTGATGCATTTTGTCTACATGAGGGCATCAAAAGACAGTTCACGACGGCTTACACACCTCAACAGAATGGAGTGGCGGAGCGGATGAACAGGACCTTGTTGGACAGAACAAGAGCTATGTTGAGGACTGCAGGTCTAGAAAAGTCGTTTTGGGCAGAAGCAGTCAAAACCGCTTGTTATATTATCAATCGTTCTCCTTCAGTGGCGATTGATCTGAAGACTCCGATGGAGATGTGGACCGGGAAGCCGACAGATTATTCTCATTTGCATACATTTGGAAGTCCGGTGTACGTTCTGTACAATGAGCAAGAAAGATCAAAGTTGGATTCGAAATCCAGAAAATGTATCTTCTTGGGTTATGCTGATGGAGTAAAGGGGTTTCGCTTGTGGGATCCTACTGTTCACATGCTTGTCATCAGCAGGGATGTTATTTTCGAGGAAGATAAAGTAAAGGGAGACAAAGGCACACTGAATTCAGAAACTACTATATTTCAGGTGGAGAATAAGACAGACGAAGGTCAAGTTTCTTGTGAAGTAGTACCAGAGCACGAAGAACAAGAACATGTTGAGTCTGAAGTTTCCAATGTGAGGCAGTCAACTCGAGACAGAAGACCACCAGGTTGGCTTTCAGATTATGTCACTGAAAGCAACATTGCATATTGTCTATTATCAGAGGATGGTGAGCCATCGAGTTTCCACGAGGCTACTCAAAGCTCGGATGTATCCTTATGGATGATAGCAATGCAAGAAGAGTTGGAGGCATTAGACAGGAATAAAACTTGGGATCTTGTTACACTACCACGAGGGAGGAAAGCCATCGGTAACAGATGGGTCTATAAGATCAAGCGAGATGGCAATAATCAAGTGGAACGGTATCGTGCTAGATTGGTGGTAAAAAGGTATGCTCAGAAAGAAGGTATTGACTTCAATGAGATATTTTCTCCTGTGGTTCGACTTACAACAGTCAGAGTAGTGTTGGCATTGTGTGCGGTGTTTGACCTACATCTAGAACAGCTAGATGTGAAAACGGCATTTCTTCATGAAGATCTTGAAGAAGAAATCTATATGCTCCAGCCAGAAGGTTTTGCGGAAAAAAGGCAAAGAGAACTTGGTTTGCAGGTTGAAGAAGTCTCTGTACGGTCTCAAACAGGCGCCGAGGTGTTGGTACAAGAGATTTGATTCCTATATCATGAGCCTTGGATACAACAGATTGAGTGCAGACCCTTGTACGTATTTCAAGAGGTCCGGTGATGATTATATCATTTTGCTGTTGTATGTGGACGACATGTTGGTAGCAGGCCCCAACAAAGATCAAGTCCAAGGATTGAAGGCACAGTTGGCTAGGAAATTTGATATGAAGGACTTGGGACCAGCAAACAAGATTCTAGGGATGCAAGTTCACCGAGACAGAAGTAACAAAAAGATTTGGCTTTCCCAGAAAAATTATTTGAAGAAAATCTTGCAACGCTTCAACATGCAAGATAGTAAGCTAATTTCGACCCCTCTTCCTGTTAACTTCAAGTTATCCTCTGAGATGTGTCCTAGCAGTGAAGCAGAGAGGATGGAGATGTCTCGAGTACCGTATGCATCAGCAGTGGGAAGTTTGATGTTCGCTATGATCTGTACAAGACCGGACATTGCTCAAGCAGTGGGAGCAGTTAGTCGGTATATGGCGAATCCTGGACGAGAGCATTGGAGCACTGTTAAGAGGATCCTTAGATATATTAAGGGTACCTCGAATGCTGCATTATGTTATGGAGGATCAGATTTTACACTCAGGGGCTATGTCGATTCAGATTATGCAGGTGATCCTGATAAGAGAAAATCTACTACTGGTTATGTGTTTACACTTGCAGGAGGAGCAGTAAGCTGGGTTTCAAAACTGCAGACAGTTATGGCGTTATCTACAACAGAGGCAGAATACATGGCAGCTACTCAAGCTTGCAAGGAGGCAATATGGATTAAAAGATTATTGGAGGAGATCGGGCACAAACAAGAGAATGTTTCTTTGTTTTGTGACAGTCAGAGTGCCTTGCACATCGCAAGGAATCCAGCCTTTCATTCCAGGACGAAACACATTGGAGTACAATTTCACTTTGTGCGGGAAGTAGTAGAAGAAGGAAGCGTGGATATGCATAAGATCCATACGAAAGAAAATATAGCTGATTTTCTGACCAAGCCAGTGAATACTGAAAAGTTTGAGTGGTGTAGATTCTCAAGTGGTCTGGCGAAAACGTAAGCAGCAGGTAATGGCAAGATTGAAAGGATGTGTGGAGATGTGTTTGATTCTCAATCAAATCTCCAAGTGGGAGAAATGTCGGCAGAAATTGAAGGGGGGGACCATTAAATGAAATAAACGTGTTTAATTTAAATTTGAAGATTGAAGATGCGTACAAGTTGCAGCAGGTTTCGTAAAGAAATAGAAGACGCGTTCTTAACGCGTCTTCACACGGTCAGGAGGCTCTATAAATAGAGCTTCATTCCTTCATTTCAAATCATCCCATTCTGAGTTCCTCTCTCAGTGTACACATATTTGAGTGCATTCTATAATATTTGATAGGTGTTTGTTCTCCTGTATTAAGAGAGTTTGTGTTCTCTTTGGAAACACAGTGAGTGAGTTGTACACCAGTAAAATATTATAGTGGAAATCTTTTCATCTTGCCCGTGGTTTTTGCCCTAATAATTTTTAGGGGTTTTCCACGTAAATCTCGGTGTCCAATTTATTCTTTATTTTCGGGTTTTATTATCTCAAATTCCACACGTGGGACCAACACTTTTATAAGACAAAGGGAAAACAATCCCGAGGGACAAGGCACCCCTGCACACATAACCATAGCCTGAAGGCATGCTCGATCAAAATATAGGGGCACAAAACAACAGAGGCCCAAGGTACCTTTTGCCCGATAGGGTTGAAATATTGATAGGCACAATTATCACCGGGGGAGACATTCAAGAACAAAGAATCTAGAGTCACTGCCGCATGAGAGGGAAAACCAGCATTCACCAAAATGTCATCTCTAGTCAAAAGAACCCGCTTAATTAGAGCATAGTAGGAATGTTTCACAGTCCAAATCCAGATGTTGCATCTCGATAAGTAAACGTGGTTAATGTTGGATCTCGGTTTTCTACACGCCCAAACGCAGCGGAAGTTTTAAAATTTTTATTTATTTTGACAATCAAAATATGTTTGGACGCTCGTCTGATTTTAATAAAACATTCATAGGGAGTTTAAAAGTTATACCTTTGGTGATTAAATCACTGGACACCAACTGATCCGGTATAACAGATCTAGCTCTTGATGAATCCCAACGAACTTTCTTCAATGAACTCCTTTCTTTCCTTCTAATTAGGTCCACGACTAGATCGTTTGTTCCTCTTCCATATTGCACTAGAAAATTTGGAAGAAGTTTCTACGTAGAGATGAAATACGATGAAGAAATCGACTCAACATAATAAGTCAAATTTTCTTATTTTTGAGAAGAGAAATTTCGAGAGAGTTTTCCAAAATTGGGAGAGCCGAAAGCTTCTTGTTGTTTTTGTGTTCAGAAAATTTCGGATGCCCACGAGAGATAAGGATCAAATCCTTATATTATTTTCTAATACTTTATTAACTTAATTAATTACTTAATTAAGTTAATTAATGATTCAAAAATTGTATCCCAATCCTTGGAGAATCTGGATGCATATGTTATGGAGGCTAGGTTTTTAGGTCTCCCATTTTATAAAACATCTATGGCCTAATTACCATAATAAAATAATTGGACCTATTTAATTAACATTAATGGGTTTGGTTAATTTATTGGACTAGTCCAACTAGTTTAATTAATTAATCAAAGTCCATTAAACTTTAATTATTTAGTATGTTGGACTTGTACTCCTACAAACCCATTTGAACATAATTCCCACCAATTTTAATTTAATATTTAATAAACTCAACTTTTGAGTTTAATAAATTAAATTCATTATAAATTCAACATTTGAATTCATTATATAAATTGTAAATTCAACCCCTTGAATTTTATCACCTCCAAAATTTAATATTTAATAAACTCAACTTTTGAATTTAATAAATTAAATCCTCAAATTTTATAAATTCAACTCCTTGAATTTATTCTCTCCAAATTTCATAAATTCAACTTCTTGAATTTACTATCTCATAAATTCAACTCCTTGAATTTATTTTCTCAAAATTTAATTATCATAAATTCAACTCCTTGAATTTACTATATCATAATATAAATTCAACTCCTTGAATTTATTCTCTCAACGGGAACAAACAATCCAGTGCTTGTGTGACCCTCAATGGTTCAGGGATACAGCTAGCCGTGGGTTCACAACTCTTTGTGATTTAGGACATAATCCTTTATTCGGGCTTACCCTAGTTAGCCCCATTCTTTTCATCAACACCTTGATCAAGAATGTCAGAACTCATTTCTGATTGCACCCATCGGATCATGGTAAGAGCGTCTAGTAGCATCGCCCCATGATCCCCTAGGTATCACTGATAGTGCCTGCAAGAACCAGTCGATTATGATTAACGTACAGTACGGTCCCTTCATCTCATATATCCCGATCAAATCTGAAACCATTGGTTCATCGAGGGTTGCATATTAATTCGATAACTATGTGATAACTATAATAATGGCATCGCGTGTACTATTTGGAGAACTCCTTCTCCAACGTACATCTCGTACTCTGGCCAGAGATTCCATGCACTATTATTTCATTAGATCACATAGGATATCCACACCCGTAGGTGAGCGGTGAATCCCCGACTACAATGCACTGGCTCCTATATGTGTCGCAATTGTGCCCAACCTCGCCACCTGATGACTCTCCTGGAGCCGGTAAACGAGTCAAAGCACAGCCCTAGCATATAGAGCCTCAGTGTTGTCCCGGGTCATAAGGACTAATGGTGTACAATCATAACCACGGACTTATTCTCTCGATGAATGATAACCACTTGGAAAGTCCGAGGGAGGGTTGTTCGGTATAATCATCATATGACTACCCATCTGCATGCTTGGACATCTCTATGCCCTTACCAAGAAACGCAGTACACAACATCACAGATGCTAGTCTCGAGCTCAAGCGGCCTTTATCCCTGTTTTAGGCGGCTGAATCGACTAGGAACGAATTTAGAATATGCAGTGTTTACAAATGAGTTTCAACATCGAATTACGATTCATTTGTATTAAAGCATAAACAAGGACTTTATCTATGCTGATTGCATGGGTATACAGATAAAGTATAACAAGACCATAAAAAGTTAAATTATATTAAAATAAAGATTGTTTATTTCACTTGAGTCAATAAATTCCCTAGCCAACCGTTGGCTTGCAGGGCATCTACTCTAACAATCTCCCACTTGCCCTAGAGCCAACTACCCTTAATCCCATTGCTTCGCGATGCTTTTCAAACAATGGTCCTGGCAAGGGCTTTATAAGTGGATCAGCAACATTATCTGCAGAGGGGACTCTTTTAACTGATATGTCTCCTCTTCCCACTATCTCCAGTATGATGTGAAACTTACTCAGTACATGTTTGGATCGCTGATGAGACCTTGGTTCCTTTGCTTGTGCAATGGCACCAGTGTTGTCCCAGTACAATGGGACTGGATCAACTCCATTAGGAATAACGCCCAACACTTGGACAAAATTCCTCATCCAAACTACCTCTTTGGATGCATCAGATGCAACAATGTATTCAGCTTCAGTGGTGGAATCCGCAACAGTGTCTTGCTTGGAACCTTTCCAAGAGACAACCACACCATATAGCATGAATACAAAACCAGAGGTCGATTTCGAATCATCTATGTCACATTGGAAGCTAGAATCTGTGTAGCCTTCCAATTTCAATTCTCCACCCATAGACCATGAACAAATTCTTAGTCCTTCTCAAGCACTTAAGAATATCTTTCACGGCCTTCCAATGCATTGGACTAGGGTTCGCCTGATATCTTCTTGTAACACTCAAATCGTAAGCAACATCAGGACGTGTCGATATCATACCATATATGATACTACCAATAGCTGACGCATATGGAATACGTGTCATCATCTCTATCTCTTCATCAGTTTTGGGACACATAACTATAGATAGAGTAATACCATGACACATTGGTAAGTATCTTCTCTTGGACTCTTCCATAGAGAATCGTTTTATAATGGTATTGATATAGGTGGCTTGGGTGAGTCCGAGCATCCTCTTTGATCTATCTCAATAGATTTGTATTCCCAATACGTAGGATGTTTCACCCATGTCTTTCATGGAGAATTTACTTGCTAACCATACTTTAGTTGATTGCAGTAATCCTACATCATTCCCAATGAGCATGATACCATCAACATAAAGTACTAGGAATGTCACTGCACTCCCACTAATTTTCTTGTACACACATGGTTCCTCAGGATTCTTAGCAAAACCAAACTCTTTGATAGTGCTATCAAATCTTAGGTTCCAACTTCTTGACTCCTGCTTGAGACCATATATTGATCTCTGAAGTTTGCATACCTTATGTTCACTTCCTACTGATGTGTATCCCTCAGGTGGAGACATATAAATTTCCTTTTTGATGTCTCCATTGAGAAATGCAGTCTTTACATCCATTTGCCATATCTCATAGTCATACCATGATGCTATGGCTAGTAGTATTATAATGGACTTAAACATAGCAACTGGTGAAAAAGTTTCCTCATAGTCAACTCCTTGCCTTTGAGTATAATATTTTGCAACCAGCCTTGCTTTGAAGGTCACTACCTTCCCATTCGCCCCAAGTTTTCTTTTGTAGATCCATTTGCACCCTATAGGAACGATTCCCTCAGGTTGATCCACCAATGTCCAGACTCGGTTTGAATATATAGAGTCCATTTCTGACTGCATGGCTTCAAGCCATTCGGTTGAATCAGTATCAGATATTGCTTCCTTAAAGTTCATTGGATCATATCCAACAAAAGACTCATCATGATCTTGTTCATGAAGAAGCGTATATCTAGCAGGTGGTCTAATAACCCTATCAGACCTCCTAGGAGCTTGTACTTCAACTACTGGTTGTTGGAGATTAGGTTCAACTACTATAGTTGAGGGAGTATCTTGAATTTCTTCAAGTTCTATCGTCTTGCCTTTTCTATCTAATAGAAATTCCCTTTCCATAAAGGTGGCATTTCTTGAAACAAACACTTTTGCTTCATTGGGATGATAGAAATAATATCCAACAGAATTCTTTGGATATCCTACAAAGTAGCACAAAGTGGATCTACTATCCAACATGTCTCCCACTGTCTACTTCACGTAAGCAAGACATCTCCGTATTCTCATGTAAGAATATTTGGGAGTTTTTCCCATCCATATCTCATATGGTGTTTTATCCACTGCTTTAGTATAAACATTATTCAACAACATTGCCGCAGTTTCAAGCGCAAAGCCCCAAAACGATGTAGGCAATTTAGTGAATCCCGTCATTGATCGAACCACGTCCAACAAGGTTCACTTACAATGTTCAGAAACACCATTCAATTGTGGTGTTGCTGGTGGAGTCCACTGTAAGAGAATCACATTTTCTTTTAGATAACCCAAAAAATTCAGCACTCAAGTATTCTCCACTTCGATCAGATCGAAATGCTTTAATACTTCTTTCTAGCTGGTTTTCTACTTCATATCTGAATTCTTTGAACCTTTCAAATGCTTCAGGTTTGTGTTTTATCAAATAAACACACCCATACCTCGAATGGTCATCAGTAAAGGTAATGAAGTAGGATTGCCCATATTTTGTGCTAACACTTAGCGGGCCACAAACGTCTGTGTGGATCAAATCCGATAGACCATGCGCACGTTCCACGTTTCCATCGAATGGAGTCTTGGTCATTTTTCTTTTCAGACAGGACTCACGGGTAAGTATAGAATTTATGTCTGACAAGTCAAACATGCATTCTCCCACTAGCTTGTGGATCCTTCTTTGAGAAATGTGACCTAGTCTAGCGTGCCATATTTGTGCGGGATTTGGATCATCTAACTTTCTTTTGTTTGTTGTTGAAATCCTGTTTACTTGGACATTCATTCATCATTTCCAGAACATTTCTGGCGCATATAACTTCTTATGTCCGGACTTCTTGCAGTGAAATATGTTCTGACTTATCGGGCTTTGTAGGCCTTTTAAGTGTCTTTCGGAGTTTTGCCTCTTATTGGGTTTTTCTTGTGAGGGACATAACATTTCTTTCCCTTACATTGCGGACCACTTTTGTTCATGTCAACAAGCCTAACTAGGAAACAACATTTTCCTATTTTATGATGACTTCATAAATCATAAGCATGTTGAATAGCTCTTCAAGGCTATCATCAATTTTATTCAAATTGAAGTTCAACATAAACCCGTCAAATGAGAAAGAGAATGACAACAAATTGATTGTCATGAAGTAACTTGTTAGGAATCACCTATTCTAGGCCCACCACTTTCTCCTTAAACACAATCATATATACACCACGCTCATGGACCAAAGCCCCATCTTGCATTCGTGTAGTCATGAGCTTTTAAAAGTGGTGTGCATCACTGTACGAGTTTCATGCACTATGCAACTCTTGCATGTGTATTCGAATGTCAGCAGCATTCAACATTTTCTCAAACTGTCCCTACAGTTCATTCGACATAGAAGCGAGCCCATCACACTTTAGCTTGCACAATATGGTCCCACCATCTTGCATGCATTGTCAGTTCAACAAGACTGACATTAGTGTGTATGTCATTTTCTCCGAATTCAGAACAATTTTCCCAACCAGTCTTGAAAATTAGATTCGGTTAGCTTGTTAATAACAAAATTGGACTATGTGACGAAATCGAGAAATATACTGATATGGAAACAGAATAATTGTTGCTGATTATTTTAAAATAATTTTAAGATATAAAATATGGATTTTTATTTTATAAATTACCCTCCCACTATTTTGACATTTCCACCACCCTCTGATGAAAAAGGGAAATCGTATTTCCTTAGTAGGCACGTAGAGTCCAATTAGCCAATTATAATCCCGAATAATATCAGCCAATTATAATTTCTAAAAGGTAGAGTCCAATTGCATCCCTATGCAACCTCTGCGTGTTTTGCCTCACGTTTAATAAGGACCCAATAATATGACGTCGTTTATTTTCGCGTGTCAAACCAACCCATCAATATTGAATTGTAGTAGACGGTCGCCATGAGTTCCCCCAATAATATGAGCCGAAGTCATGGGAGTTCCACTCAATTCACATCATATGTCCGGTGGAAGTCACAACTTTCCGGCGTACAGGCCTCCCCAATAATATGAGCCAGACACTGTCCGCGGGTAGCGATCAACATGCAACCACGGTTGATGGAAGGCAAGGAAAAATTAAACTCCTTTAATTTTTACTTTTTCGGTTTGATATAAATTTTGAATCTTATTCAAAATGAGGGATTTTAATTTTAAAATTGTCTCATCATTTTAATTTTAAAAATCGCGTGCCACGAGTTTGTATGTTTGCCGGATTCATGCAACTATATTATCTAATAATATACATACATGCATACTACTATATATCGCATATATCATAATATGACATTCAACAATAAAATAAGGATGATCGATCGCAAACACTATTAGATCCATGTGAGCCATACATGGATCCAGGTCCAAACCTAGGTGAATGCAGGGATGCAAATGCAACTTATTACAAAAGCTTCCAATATTTTACATGTCTTCGTCTTGATCATCGGGCCCACCATCTTCCAGTCTTGATCTCCCACTATTTCTAATTATTACATTTGAATAGCCATGGCACATAAGGAATACATCTCATGGGGTGAGAACGGGCCATAAACCAGGCCCACTTTAATAATATCAAATATTATAAAAATGAATAAAAAAAACAGTAAAATATCCTAACATACACCTAACACATTGGTCAAGGCTCTCGATCATCCTTCATGCATTTAATATCAAATATTAACATCAATTTAATTAAACAATATAATTAAGTGATAAATCATATATCTAATAATTTATCACAAACCACCACAATTATTAAAGAATTTAATAAATTAAATAAACTCCTTTATTTAATTTCCAATTAAATCAATAATAATTGATTTCTTGTAAAAAACTCATTTTTACCATAAATAATTAAAATCATATTTTAATTATTTATTTCACAAGAAATTATTAATTTTCTAAAAATTAATTTCCAAAATAAAAATTGAACCAATTTTCAAAAATATCAATTTTACCCAAAAATTTGAAAAATCAGAAAATCGCACCATAGGCCCAAACAATTCAAGCCCATTATTCAGCGCGCTTCCCGAGACGCTCCCAGGCAGCCGCCCGCCCGCTGCCCGAACGTTTCGGGCAGCAGCAGCGGCCGTGTGCGCGCAGAACGCGCACAGGCGCGCCGACACCTCGCGCAGGCGTCGCGCGCAGGCGCCGAGCGCCTGCGCTAGCGCCGTGCGCGCAGGCGTCCGGCGCCTGCGCGCACGCTGCGTGCTGCCGTGCGCGGCCCTGCGCGCACGGTCTGCCCGGAAAAGTACCGGGCAGATTTATTTATTTTTTTATTTTTTATTTTTTGGAAAAATAAATTTTCTTGGTGCTAAATTTTCTGAAAAATTTTCTTGTGTGGTTAGAAATAAATTATTCTATATGATTTAAAATCATACGATATAGAGAACCTGGCTCTGATACCACTGTTGGATCTCGGTTTTCTTCACGCCCAAACGCAGCGGAAGTTTTAAAATTTTTATTTATTTTGACAATCAAAATATGTTTGGACGCTCGTCTGATTTTAATAAAACATTCATAGGGAGTTTAAAAGTTATACCTTTGGTGATTAAATCACTGGACACCAACTGATCTGGTATAACAGATCTAGGTCTTGATGAATCCCAACGAACTTTCTTCAATGAACTCCTTTCTTTCCTTTTAATTAGGTCCACGACTAGATCGTTTGTTCCTCTTCCATATTGCACTAGAAAATTTGGAAGAAGTTTCTACGTAGAGATGAAATACGATGAAGAAATCGACTCGACATAATAAGTCGAATTTTCTTATTTTTGAGAAGAGAAATTTCGAGAGAGTTTTCCAAAATTGGGAGAGCCGAAAGCTTCTTGTTGTTTTTGTGTTCAGAAAATTTCGGATGCCCCTTACGAGAGATAAGGATCAAATCCTTATATTATTTTCTAATACTTTATTAACTTAATTAATTACTTAATTAAGTTAATTAATGATTCAAAAATTGTATCCCAATCCTTGGAGAATCTGGATGCATATGTTATGGAGGCTAGGTTTTTAGGTCTCCCATTTTATAAAACATCTATGGCCTAATTACCATAATAAAATAATTGGACCTATTTAATTAACATTAATGGGTTTGGTTAATTTATTGGACTAGTCCAACTAGTTTAATTAATTAATCAAAGTCCATTAAACTTTAATTATTTAGTATGTTGGATTTGTACTCCTACAAACCCATTTGAACTTACTTCCCACCAATTTTAATTTAATATTTAATAAACTCAACTTTTGAGTTTAATAAATTAAATTCATTATAAATTCAACATTTGAATTCATTATATAAATTGTAAATTCAACCCCTTGAATTTTATCACCTCCAAAATTTAATATTTAATAAACTCAACTTTTGAATTTAATAAATTAAATCCTCAAATTTTATAAATTCAACTCCTTGAATTTATTCTCTCCAAATTTCATAAATTCAACTTCTTGAATTTACTATCTCATAAATTCAACTCCTTGAATTTATTTTCTCAAAATTTAATTATCATAAATTCAACTCCTTGAATTTACTATATCATAATATAAATTCAACTCCTTGAATTTATTCTCTCAACGGGAACAAACAATCCAGTGCTTGTGTGACCCTCAATGGTTCAGGGATACAGCTAGCCGTGGGTTCACAACTCTTTGTGATTTAGGACATAATCCTTTATTCGGGCTTACCCTAGTTAGCCCCATTCTTTTCATCAACACCTTGATCAAGAATGTCAGAACTCATTTCTGATTGCACCCATCGGATCATGGTAAGAGCGTCTAGTAGCATCGCCCCATGATCCCCTAGGTATCACTGATAGTGCCTGCAAGAACCAGTCGATTATGATTAACGTACAGTACGGTCCCTTCATCTCATATATCCCGATCAAATCTGCAACCATTGGTTCATCGAGGGTTGCATATTAATTCGATAACTATGTGATAACTATAATAGTGGCATCGCGTGTACTATTTGGAGAACTCCTTCTCCAACGTACATCTCGTACTCTAGCCAGAGATTCCATGCACTATTATTTCATTAGATCACATAGGATATCCACACCCGTAGGTGAGCGGTGAATCCCCGACTACAATGCACTGGCTCCTATATGTGTCGCAACTGTGCCCAACCTCGCCACCTGATGACTCTCCTGGAGCCGGTAAACGAGTCAAAGCACAGCCCTAGCATATAGAGCCTCAGTGTTGTCCCGGGTCATAAGGACTAATGATGTACAATCATAACCACGGACTTATCCTCTCGATGAATGATAACCACTTGGAAAGTCCGAGGGAGGGTTGTTCGGTATAATCATCATATGACTACCCATCTGCATGCTTGGACATCTCTATGCCCTTACCAAGAAACGCAGTACACAACATCACAGATGCTAGTCTCGAGCTCAAGCGGCCTTTATCCCTGTTTTAGGCGGCTGAATCGACTAGGAACGAATTTAGAATATGCAGTGTTTACAAATGAGTTTCAACATCGAATTACGATTCATTTGTATTAAAGCATAAACAAGGACTTTATCTATGCTGATTGCATGGGTATACAGATAAAGTATAACAAGACCATAAAAAGTTAAATTATATTAAAATAAAGATTGTTTATTTCACTTGAGTTAATAAATTCCCTAGCCAACCGTTGGCTTGCAGGGCATCTACTCTAACAGTTAATCCACTTGATCAAAATATATTTTCTATCAGAATGAATATCCCAAAGAACTTTGGAGATAAGATTGTTCCAACTTCTAAGATCACGAAGCCCAGCACCATTTTCATCTTTATCATAACACATTGAAGCCCAATAGACCAAATAAATGAACGATAGAGGTTATAAATACGATCAATGTTGTCGAAAGGGACCAGAACAATAGATAGCCAGAAGCACTCCAAAGGACTGATCTGATAAGCTCAACCTTCCCCACGAAAGAAAGAGATTTATGAGGCCAGGTTGAAGTCGGGAAATAATTGCATCTACGAGCATGCCAAAGTCAGAGGAGTGCAGGTGCTCAGTAGCATGAGGAATCCTTAGATAACGGAATGGGAGTGTATTCAGCGGGAAATCAGTAATACTCAAAAGAGAAGATCTGATAGCATCATCAATACCAGGATTAGCAGTAAATCATCAACATAAGCAATGTGAGTAATACCTATTTTCTAACAAAGAAGGTGAAAAGTTTAAAACTGAACCTGTAATGGCACCTCTAATAAGGTGAGATAGTTATTCAATAAACAACGTAAATAAGGAAGAGGATAGGGGGTCTCCTTTGCGCAACCCAATGTGTCCCCTTAAAATACCCGCGCAAACAACCATTAATTGAGACAGAGAAGGTAGTGGACGTAAAACATTCCATACCCAAGTGAACAAAATGTAGAGTAGGTGTTCAGCGAGTCGACTTGTGGGTTGATCTTTATTGACTCTTATGTAAAAATAGTCTTTATTTTAATAATATTTTATGGTTTTATCCAATTATGTCATTTAATTTATCTGTATGCTCATACAAGCTGCATATATATAGTTCTTGAATATACTATATATATCATGAGGTCTGTCTTTCAACATAAGATCATGAAACTCATTAGTTAGTAAGTGTATTGTATATTCTAAATATGTTTCTAGACGAATTAGTTGCCTAAAATAAGAATAAAGGTCGATTAAGTTTGAGACAAACATCTGTGATTTAAACACCATATTTCATTGATAAGGACATGAAGATGTCCATCCATACAGATGTGTGATCATTTGATGATATACTGAACAACCCTTCCTCGAATTGTCCAATTGTTTATCACTTATCGAGTGTAATAGTCTGCAGTTAAGGTTGTACACCATTAGTCTTTTGATTCGAAATAACGTAGAGACTCTACGTACTATTATGCACTTTGATCTGTTGCAACTTTAGCAGATCACGTGATTTCTTAGGAGCTTGATCATCAATGATTACATCATCCCCCCCTTCTTGAAATGGATTCGTCCTTAAATCTTGATCGTCTCCTATATCAAACAAAGAAATATCACTAACATTAAAAGTTGAACTTACATTATACTCATCTGGTAAGTCCAATCGATATCCATTGTCGTTGATATTCTCAATCATTTGGAATGGACTATCACCCATTGGTAGGAGTTTTGAACGCCGCTTTTCCGCAAATCTCTATTTCCCCAAATGCAACCACACCCAGTCTTCTAGTTCGAAACACTTTCTTGTTCCGCTTATTGGCTAGCGTCGTGTATTGCAAGTTCTTCATAATGTTGGTATTTACTCTCTCGCGCAAACTTCGAACAATCTCCGCCTTCATCTTATCATCCAAATTTAACCTTTCCCTCATAGGCAGTGATAACAAGTCCATATGAATTAGCGTGTTAAAACCATAAACAGTTTCAACAGAGAAAAATTTATAGTAGAATGCACACAACGATTATAAGCAAACTTAATAAAAGACAAACATTATTCTCAATTATTTAAATTTTTTTAAATTATGGTACGTAACAAAATAACTAAAGTCCTTTTAAAGACTTCCGTTTGAGGTTGACAAACACTAGAAAACATTAGTTTAGTACCAAGTTTAGCTCTAACATTTTTTAGAAGTAACACAAGAACTTAGCATCACGATCAGATATAATCATCCTAGGCATACCTTGCAACCTATTGACTTCTCAAAAGAACAAATCCGTAATGTTAGACGCATCGTCAATATTATGACAAGAAATGAAATGTGTCATTTTAGAAAACCTATCTACAACAAAAAAAATTCAGAGTCCCTCTCTTCATAGTCCTATGAACCCCCAAAACAAAATTATAGAAATGTCAACCCAAGGTTCATTAGGAATAGGAAGTGGAGTATACAAACAATATGATTGTGTTCTAGATTTAGTTTATCTACAAGTTATACACTTCTCACGTACACGCTCAACATCACGCTTCATATGTGGCCAATGAAAATGTTAATGCAATGCATTCATTGTTTTACCACAAAATTGTCCCATTAAACCTCCCCATGTGCCTCCATAACTAGCAATTCATGAATGGAAGATTTAGGATTACACAACATATCCTCTCTGAACAAGAAACTTTTAAGCAAATAAAATTTTCACGTGTTCCATGTATATATATTTCAAAATTATATTTAAAATCTTCATACTACGCATATAATTCTTTCACATGCTCAAACCCCAATATTTTCGAATCCAAGGTATAATACAGTACGTACATCCATGATAGTGCATCGACCACTATATTTTCATTACACTGTTTGTACTTGATCACTTAAGGGAATTTTTCATTGAACACTATCATTTGACATGCTTCTTGTTTAGCTTTCACTGCCCTTAAGATACTTTAGAGATTCATGATCAATATGAATCGAGAATTCTTTAGGCCTCAAGTATTGTTGACACGTCTCAAGAGTCCTTACCAACACATACAAATCCTTGTCATAAGTTGGGTAGTTCAATACCGCTCCATTCAACTTCTCTCTAAAGTATGCAACGGGCTGTCCTCCTTGCATCAAGACTTCTCCAATACTTACGCCTGATACATCACATTGAATTGCAAATGTATCAGTAACGTCAGGTATAACAAGTAAATGAGCATTAATTAATTTTTGATTAATAGCATTAAAAGACTTTTCTTGCTCCTCGCGTCAATGAAATGGGGCGTTTTTCTTGATCAACACGTCATTGGTGCTACCAACGTGTTAAAATATTTTACAAACCTCCTGTAGAAACTTGCAAGACCATGCATGTTTCGAACTTAACCTATAGTAGTAGGTATTGGCCAATCTCGAATAGCACTTACCTTGACCTCATCAACTTGTATTCCTTGTGAACTCACAACAAAACAAAGAAAAATAAGTTTTCTTGTACAAAAATCACACATCTTGATTGGAATATAACTTTTCAGCTCTAAATATTATTAGTATAAGTTTCAAATGTTCAACATATTTATCCAATTTTTTGCTACACGCTAGGATGTCATCAAAATATACTACAACAAACTTCTCTATATGTGCATGCAAGACATGATTAATTAATCACATAAAAGTTTTAGGAGCATTAGTAAATTCAAAAGGCATTACCAACCACTCATACGAATCATACTCAGTTTTAAAAGCAGTTTTCCACTCATCGCTTTCTTTCATCCTAATTTGATGATAGCCACTTTTAAGATGAATTTTGCTAAAAATTCTTACACCATACAACTCATCTAATATATCATCTAGCCTAGGTATAAGATGTCTATACTTGATGGTTATGTTATTAATTGCCCTATAATTAATGCACACATGCCATGAATCATCCTTCTTAGGAACTAGTAAAAAGGTGTAACAAAAAGAAATATGGACTCACACATAAACCTTCTATCTAAAAGCTCACTTACCATCCGTTGAAACTCCGTAGACTACTCCGGGATGTTCCTATATGCTAGTCTATTTGCAAGGCACTTCCAGGCACCAAATCAATTTGGTTTTCAATTCCTAGCATTGATGGTAGTCTTTGCGGTAGCTCCTCCAGAAATACATCTTTGAAATTCTTTAAAATAGAAACAATAATGCTCGAAAGGGATCCGTCTATGCCATTTGTGTTTAGGAGTGCCTCCTTGTAAATAATTAACACAAGTGGATAATGTGTGTGCAGGAATAGTTTCAACTAATTATTTTGGGCCATATAAGTTGTAGCAGCCCTGTATTTCGTATTTTAAAATTTGCGGAATTATTTAAAATTTTCCTTTAAAAATAAATAACTTGACTCATTCATAAAATAAACTGATAAAAATGTTTAAATGTCAAAATAGCAGCGGAAGTAAATGCTGTTTCAAAACAATCACTTATAATATTTCAACAAGACAAAATGAGTTTGAGCATAAAAATAATAAATAAACTGAAACATGAGGTCATCGGGTTCCTACTACTGCCGACCCAAGCTAGCTCACTGGTCCCCGCCCTCGGTCCCTGGCCTCATTAGTACCTACAACAATCAAGTCTAGTGAGTCTAAAGACTCAGCATGCATATATCATAGATAACAAGTAAATATATAATAAAACTCGACGTACGTAAAAATGTCGTATCGTAAAACGTAACATGAAAATCGTGTCATGAATAATTATAAATACGTGCATAACTGAAAAATCGTACGTAAAATATTAGCTCGATAGGGTCATGTCAATAGCATATTATAATTTTCTGTTGAGATAATATTCTACGCGAGTGGCCCATAACATAACATGAATCGTCTGATCATACTAAACCACAGTATACTGGGCGGTAGAGATCATCACAGCCCTTGGACTGGATATCCGTACCCATACATGAACATGAACTAGGTCGTAAGTCACCGGGTGAAGTAATAATCCCATAAGCTGAAATCCCATAAGCGTGAGGTAGCCACAAGACATATCGCATATATCTCAAAAATAATCTTTTCTCTATTTTTATGCACGCAATATCATTAAATTCCTGTGTTATTTTACCAATTGAATTGGATCGTTCCCAAGCTCGCTGCGACCTAATTCTAACATGAGAAACATGCAAATAAACTTAACTTGACAATAACTTCGTAATGGAACCCAAAAACGGGGCCAACTAGACCAACAACTTAACTTCTAACCATGACTCTGTACCAACCCGAACCAACATCGAATCATCATTTAGTCATGGTCAAAATACGTCTTACATGATGAAATAGTGCTCCTAAGAATTGAAAAACTCGAAATTTGGTGAATGGAGGCCAAAATCGTGAAACGCTCTTTCGAGAGTCACTTTGGCACATCGCACCGTAAATTCTCGTACGACCTCTAAACTTAACCAAATCACGAATGGCCAAAAACATGACCTTCCTAACTCAATGAGGTACTGTCCAGTCCAAGGTCATAGGCTAAAAGCCAACCAAGAACTCAAACAAGCCACTGAACCAAAGCCCAAAGCTGCTGTCAACAAAATACAGCAGCAACTATTGTTCTTCCGTGCTTCGTTTTCGAGACTATCAGCCATTGGGGCTTGAACCACCGATGAGAGCCTGTTACCAACATCCTAAGGTATGGTTTGAACTATGGCTAAGGGCCCTAGGACAACCACAATCCAAGCCAACACCTACGATGATCCCAAGCTTCACCCAAGAACACACATGACACGCGTGGGGGTGTTGCTTGTTTTGCTATCATGGATCATTCCAGTGGCCATGTGATCGACCACTGGCATGATCTAGACATCATGAGGCATTGTGTGAACCATGGCTAAGGTCTAAAAAGCCAACCAAGATCCACACCAACCGCAAAACCGAAACTACACATGCCGGAAAAAGAAAAGGGTTCGAAGGGGGCACTTGTCTTGTTTATTTTACAAACAGATGGGACCATGAACCAAGCCATGAAAGGTCATCTTGGTCATGTCCTAGACATGCTAAGGAAGTGTTGAAACCATGGTTATAGGCCCTAGGCCAACCAAGATCCGAACCCTCGCCTTAGAAAAATAAGAAGAGAAATCGAGACTCAACAATTGCAACTATGAGAGTTGCTGTCAAATCTCTTCCGTCAGCGTGTAGGGGCTGGAACCAATGGACTATCATGACTCTAACATGCCCTAGTACATTTCTAGATGCAGCCTTGCACGCCTGGAACCGAGCCAAACCCTGAAACCAAGGGAACAAGCCAACCCGTGAAGGCATAGGTGGAAGCCGAAAATTCTGTGCATGTTTTGATGAAATGTTGCAGTCCAAAAATCGGTTTTGCTTCATGAATCATGTACATATAATGTTTTAAAGTATTTATATAACTTGATTGAAGAGAAAAGAAGGATATAGACATGCCTGAAATTCTTTTGAAAAGAGAACAAAAATGATACGACGACACGGCGCGGCGGAGACGGAGTTCTTTCTTACTTTTCTTGTTTTCTCTCTTATTTCTTCCTTGCTTCTCACGATTTGCTACTGAATTCTCTCTGAAATTTCGAGAATATGGGGAGGAGAATGGCTAGGGAAATGAAGGGAAAGTGTACTAATTAAATGGGGGTTGAATGGTAAGATCAAATCTTTCTATCCTAGAGTTTGAGAGATAAGGAAATGAGGTGTGATTTAATTTGATTGACGGAGTGCGAGGGCCGATTTTATCATTCAAAAAAATGTGGTAGAAAAATTGCTTAATTATTAATTGTTGAGGATTAAATGTGAGGGGATTATCTACCAAGAATGGATAAGGAGAGCATCAAAGAAAATGAGTTGTCAAACTATTGAATCCTACAAAGGTGATGGCCAAAAATTGCTAGATAAATATGGTAGAAATATTGCTCAATTATTGAATTTTAACTCTTTAAATTCTAAACACTAATTATGTATTTTAGTGAATTAATAAATTAATTTGGGATAGTAATTTTCTTGCTTGCATGGCTAATTCTTTAAATTAAAATACTAGCATGTTAAGTTACAATTTCTTAAATAAAATAAGCCTAGATTAACTTATCTCAATTGGTCACACATTTTAATTTAGGCTTGTAATTAAATTATTGGACAGAAAGGAACTTATTTACTACTTAACTCCAATTAATTAATTAAATCCCTAAACATTCTTTTTCATTAAAATAAATTATTCTTTATCTTAAATATATTCTAGGAATATTTTCTTATCATTAAATGTTATCACAATACTCCAACTCCGGTCCGGCCTCGCTTATTTGTCCGAAAAGATAAAAGCTAAACTACTGCGATTTAAAATAAATGATCATGACTTAATGAAATTTAAAATGCTTTAAATAATAAAGAAATCATTTTTAATTTAAATAATAGTAATTATGTATGACTTATACGTAATCTGATTTAACGAGTTCTACATAAGTATTTTTCTTTGGCTCTTTCCTCTCATTTTTTCCCCTATATCTTTATCACTCTTTTGTTCACTTTTTTTCGGTCATTTCTATTTTCTTTTTCTTGATTTGATCCTCCAACACTTTCTTTGGAGATAATGGAAGAAGCGCAATAATTTCCTTCTTATACATATTTTTGAATCAATCATGTGTCACCCTCTATCGTATTGCCATGGCTCTCCCAACATAAACCGAGAGTCACACATTGGCACAACATCACACACACTTCATCTACGTACTTCCCAATCGAAAAAGTAACCAAAACTTGCTTATTCCATTTTACTTCCGAACAATTATTCAACAATTGCAGTCTATATGGTTGAAAATGTTTCAATGCAGGAAAACCCAACTTCTCCACCATCTCACAACTCGCCATATTGGTAAAAATTCCTCGATCTATGATAAAATTGCAAACCTTTTAGTTCACAAAACACCTAGTATAGAATAAGTCCCTTTGGTTATTATCCTCTTTTTTGAATTGTGCACTCATGATATGCCTAGTTACATCATATCCCTCATCAGGATCCTCCAACTCGTCCATCTCATCATCATCAGCCTCGTTATCCTCCTCACTTTTAGATTCATATTTCCCATAGGCATTCATTGTCGTGACCCTCTTGTTTGGACATTGGCTAGAAATATGGCCAACTCCTTGATACCAAAATCATTATTATCTGTAGATTTTTTAATAGGAGTTTTATATTTTACCTTGCACTCCTTGTTTAGGCATATCTTGTTTGATTTCAGTCCTGGGTTTGGTCAACACCTTGCCTTGTTCATGTCTTATAATGTTTTGAAGCCAAGAAGATGATGAAATCCTCATTTGATTGGTGCGACCAACTCCTTTCTTCTTATTTTATTGCTCCACTTTGATCGCCATTTGCACCAGCTTGTCTAACTCCAAGTAGTGTCTAATTTCAACTTGGTCTTGAATATCTTTCTACAAACCACAAAGAAATCAAGCCATTGTAGCCCTATTGTCCTCCTCTGTGTTTGTTATAATCATAGATAATTCCAAATCCTTATAGTAATCCTCGATACTCTTAGTACCATGGTTCAAATTTTGCTGTAACGTCAGAAAAACCAACCTACGTAAACCACATGCATGCAAAATTATTTTAATTGCTTAATTGCTTTATTTAATTGATTTTAAATACTAGCATGATATTTATTATATGATTAAATATATGATTGTATGATTAAATGATAATATGACATGATTACATGAAATTAAGGATTTTATCCGAATATTCTATAATAGGCAGGGAAAAGGAGACCGGGGACGACCTAGACAAGAATATTTGTTTTTCATTAAATAATAGCAAGGCTTCCTAATATGATTAAAAATGATTTGATTTTTCTAAAAATGTTGGAGTTCGAATTATTTTACAATTCGAGCTCGATTTTTCTCGGGAAGCCGATTTTGGGCAAACAAGGAGTTTTAAAAGATCAAAAATATTATTTTATGGAAACTAATTTTATAAAATTTTAGTATTTAATTAATTAAGTGTGATTGAGGCTCAATTTAATTAATTTAAGTAGGCCCAATTACCCTTGAGCATGCAAGCCCAAAACCAAAGCACGTTTAACTTGCTAATTAAATTATAAATAAAGTCTTAGATCTACTAAACCTCACAATTCCCTACCACCAGCAGCCGTAAACACACCACACACACAGTTCATAATTTCGAAAATTTGGAGGAGAATAAAAGCATGTGTTCTTCGTCGTCTGGTCGTCCAAAGTCGCATCCCTCGCCGAATATATTCGAGCGTTATAAATGCAAAGGCACGTTTTCTAAACCTTTTTAAAACATCATACAAATCATAATATGTGTGTTTAATTGTTTATGCATGAAAACTACGATTGTTGGATTATTTTACGGTAGATTGTATATTTTCGAAAACGCGTTGATTTTACGTTGTTATGAAAAACGATTTTGAATCCAATGGACACACTGCCAATACGTGATAAATTATGAATGATTTATAGCCAAAACATGATAAAAATTTAAAAGAAAACCCAACTGGAACCATGGGACAAAAGATAAGAAGAACCGTGAGTGTGTGTTGTCTTGTACTTGATGCAAGGGCTCGGTTGATTTGCATGGTTCCTTGGGGCTTCTCCAGGATTGGCAGGGGCTCAAGGAGGGTTAGGGGAGAGGGTCTAGTCGAGTCCTAGCACGGCTAGGACTCGATGGAAACACTAGGGAAGAGTCCACGGTGGTTGGGACTCTTCCCCATGCGCGAACAGGTGGGTCTCGGGCATGGGGAGATCTCAGATCGGTATGGGGCTGGGCTGGGTGGTCTGGTCAGTACCCTAGGATGGTCGAGAGAGGGGTAGGAAGGGTCAGGGCTCGTGGTGGCTTGAGCAAGGAGCCCTACATGAAGTAGGACTCCCCTGCGTGAAGGAGAAGTGCGCGCAGCCTTGTTTCTGGTGCATGGCTTGTGGCGCTGGTGCGAAGGACTGGTCTGGTCTGGCTTGGGTTTGGAGCTGGTCTAGGGTCCGTAAGGGTCATGGGTGATCAGGGGTTTGAGGGCTGGAGGAGTCCTAAGCCAACTAGGAGTCCTTGGGCGAGGAGGCAGCATGTGCGCAGGTTGTGCTTTTGAATTCAGGTCGCTCGCTACTTGGGATCAGGGGCTTGGGCTAGTCTGGGTTGGATCTGGACGTGGTCCAAGGATGGTTAGGGTCACCAGGTGTCAAGTGGTTAAGGGCTGGTAGAGTCCTAAGGCAACTAGGAGTCTTTGAACGTGATAACTTCAAGGAGCGCATCATATGGCTTCTGTCCAGGAGAGTTTGAGCGACTTAGGGGCTGGTTCTATGGGTCAGGGCTGGTTAGGAGGGTTCCTAGGTGGGTTGGATCGGGTTTGGCTCAAGGTGGCTTGGGTGTGGCTCGAGTAATTTAGGAGATGGCTGGGTGTGTCCTTATAGGTAGTCAGAAACAAAAATTAAAGAACTAAAGTTGGTACCATGGGTCCATGGGTATGGTTCATGGATCACAAGGGTAGAATAAATAATAAAAATTTTATGTTTAAAATTTGGGATCAAAATAATGACTTATGGATTTATCCGAGATTTAATCGTCGCACGAAATTTGAATTAAAGAATTAATTGAAAAGTATAGTTTTAATGCTTTATAAAATTATGGAAAATTATATTTAAGCTTAAATAATTAATTAAAATAATCCAATGTCATTAAAAGTGAGAAAAAGATAAATTCGAGAATTTTTATGTCCAGGGTCAAAACGGTAATTTTACACTTAGGAAAATACGTAAACACTTGGCAGCTTCCCGAAGGATAATAATGCTTGTAAAATTATATTCGATGATTTAAAATGATTATTTTGATGATAATATGTATTTTTATGATTTATGGCAAAGCTGTGCAATTTATACTGTTTAAAATGCTATTTTTGGAAAGTTATGTTATTTTATGATTTTCAAGAAAAAATATTTTGAGGGATGTGAATTGAATGTGACATATGATATATGATTTGTGGGGGATCCGTTTATGTGGAGGATGGTGAACTTACAATTTTGTGGGGATGTCGTGAGGGGAAAAGGCCCAGAAGGAGCCCTTCATGGGAAAAGGCCCCAGAGGGAGCCTGTCTATGGGAGAAGGCCCCCGAGGGAGCTCTGACGATCCTATTTCCACGGTGGAGCCTAGTGCACACCCCCATGGGCCATGTGGAGATGAAGACTGATCAGTCGACCGAAGGATAAAAGCTAGTCACTTTCAAGGATCAAACTTCACCCAAAATGATATATGATTGAAAGCTTTATGATTAAAATGATTTTATTATATATGATTCATGATGATGATTAAAGCTATTTTTAAAATGAGTTATTTATGCTCAAAGCTTATTTTAAATGATTTATTTATGCTTAAAATTATTTTAAAATGATTTTACGATTTATGATTTAATTATGCTTAAATGATTTTAGATGTTTTATTTATGTTAAAAGCTATTTTAAATAAAAATATGATTTTAAATGCATGTGGATTGTATATGTATTATTTGCTATCCATGTTTATAACGTGCTGAGTCTTTAAATTCACTAGATTTGTATGATACATGATTTGATGATTTATGAGAGGTGGTGACGATTGAGTGGATCGAGTGCAGCAGCACACACTCGATGGCCTTTATGTTTCCGTACTAGCTAAATAGATTAATGAGTTTAAAGATTATGTTAATGATTTTATTAAAGATATTTTTATGATTTATTTATTTTTTAGTTGATCTTTGTGAATGCCGATATAAGATTTTGGTTATTGATGATTTAGAATTTATTTTATGCACTTGAAATTTCATATGTTAATTTATTATGATTGTTAGAAATGGTAAGTTAATTTATTTAGTATTTTAGAATTTATGATTTATGATTAGTATAAAAAAAAATCGAGGTCGTTATTCATTTGCAGTCTCTTAAATTTTTTCCAATAGTAATGATTGAGCATAAAACTCTTCTCAGGACCCTCTAAATCTTATATCCCATGTTTCGACGAGTCTCTCTTTGTACCTTCTCTTGGTGGTACATGTTGATTCCACAAAATAAGAGTGCAATCTAAGAATTCAACCACCGCCAACTTAACCTTTTTGAATTCGACCATTCCTAATGATTATATACATTATAAATAAGCTTACAAACAGTGCATAAACAAGCTCGAATAATTTGAGTCCTTAATATGATTTCTTGATCACACTTGTATCATATATGGTTCGATCAACATGAAGTGGAGAGTAAGCATCGTGAGGTAATTGTAGTTACTCACGCAACAAATAAAAGGTATATATTGCTTCCTTACTTTGATTCTGTGAATTTTTGTTTTCTATATTTCGGAGGTTAGTACTACTTGGGGTAAATCTAAGTCTAACAATAGTGGGAGAGGAGAAGACGCAGATTGATATGAATGGTGTGAGAACCTACCCTTGCAGCCCAATTTTAGGATTTGCTTTCTAATAATTATGGTGTAAATGTTTTGAAGGAGAAATGTAAGGATACTCTTGGATATACAATATTTAATTGATATATTATGTATAAGCATGCAAATTTTCGGAATTTGGGGAGAATATTTGCAAGTTTGGTGTTGATACAAGGTATAAGGAAATAAGATAAATTAATTCTTGGATATTTCTAAAAATATAGGAATAAATCCCTCATCTTGGTAGCTAAATAACTCAATTGTGGAAGGGATTTCTAAGCCAAAAAAACGTGAGAATCGAGGGCAAATTGGAAGGAAAATCGTGAGATTTTGATGCCTATCATGCATGATGTAGATGCCATATTAAGCTCTCATCCTTTCTCCTATAAATACCACACCACTTCTTGTCCTTTCCCACACCAAAACTCGAAATTCCTTTGCTGAGAAACGCGAAAATCCAGCAGCCATCCTAGTCGAAACCCTGCTAAATAATCGTCCCGAAGTTAGGCTAGAATCGAAGCCGAAGTACTGTCCGAGCAAGCAAGCGAAGCGACTCAATTCCCGAAGCCAAGCATCCACGTTTTTAGCATCAGTTATACAGTAAGTGGGCTTGTTTTTAAACTTAAAGTTTCGGATTTGTGCATACATGTTTTTGGTTTTTATAAAAGAACAATAATGAAAATTCGGTCGAGCACCGTCTCCCGTCTATACGTTTTTTAATGAAATTTTGGTACGTTTATGTGTTGACACTGTGAGGATTCCCTGAAAATGGGTGGAATTCCAACATATGGCCCTTCACGGTGGTATAGAACAAGTTTTATGGCATCGCCCCCTTAGAAGATTAAAACTTAGGGACTGACTTCAGTAAACCGTTAAAGGTGAAAAATCGCAGTGTTGTTATGATATGAGTATGATGTTATGATTATGAAAAGCATGATGTATTTGTGTGTTTATGTTGTGTTCAATACGCCTCCACTTGCTGAGTATTTCCCAAAATACTCACCCCTTTTACAACTTTTCCCAGAGAAATCCGAGAAGGAACTCGAGGAGGAGGAATCATACTAGTTTTGGGGCTGATGAATGCGAGTCTTCAAGATTTTAGATTAAGTTGAACTTTTAATTTAGTATATTTACGTTTCCGCAATTAAACTCTGTCGTTTTTGAGATTTCGTTATTGTAAAGACAATGATTATTTCTTTGAGATTATGATAAATAAACTGGTTTCGGTTTACACTGTACTACAAAGGCTTGTTGCTTCGATTGTGTGATTGTTAAACAACGTCGGTGTCAATCTCGAGTCTCGGGGCGTGACATTTAAGTGGTATCAGAGCCGCCAGGTTCATAATCCGGTTGGGAAAAATGAGAAAAAAAATCTTACAAAAAAAATTTTCGGTGGGATTTTTGAGTAAGGCCGATGCTATCCTCTCTGAAATGGGCCCAACGAGCGATTTTCACACCACTTTGTCATGAGGTATGGGTCGAAATCGCAAAATTCTTCGTTTAGGAGAGGCCTCTGACGCTCGATTTTTGGGTTTTTTTTTTTTTTTTTTTTTTTTTTTTTTTTTCCCTTTTCTTTTTCTTTTTCCGTTTTAGGTACGTGCCCAAGCTGCCATTCGTTTGAAGGAGCTTGCCCTTCACTATCAGTCCCGTCAGATTCAGCGACTTTGAGCCAAAACTGAGTGAGAGGAAGAGGGAAATCGAGACTTTAGCCGCTGAGAATGAGGAGATTCGTGTCCGTCTTAACCAGTCTATCTATCAGGGTGAGCTAGTTAGAGGTGATAACATGGACCTAAGAGATGTCATAGAACAGTGCAAGTATCAGCATGGAAAGTTATGGGAGGAGGTGGAGTATTATAGCAAGGAGCTGGAGGAAATGAAACAACAGAATGCCAAGGGTAAGAGGAGACTGGAGAATTCGTGTGAGGCCATGAACAGCCTTACGTAAGTGAACCAACGACTGACCCAGCAAGTTGAAACCCTGAAGGACCAAATCAAGCAAAAGAAACAGTACCATCTACATTTTCAGCAGCATTGGAATGACGAGATGGACGTGGCTGATGCGGAGATACAGGGACTTAAGGCACAGGTGGCACAGCTCATGGAAGAGAACGCCCAGCTCACCCATATGGTGGAGATACTTCAAGAGGAAGAGCCAGAGGAGGAACAGGAAGAGGAGGAGCCGATAGAGATAGATGAGCCTATAGCAGCCGTTGGCGACAGAGAGATAGATCACTAGATTGCCTTAGTGACCTTTCTTTATTATTAGGAGTTATTTTTATCATTGTTGCTATGTTATTCATTACGATTTGTTTTCATTCAATACTATTTGTTTCCATTCAGTTGTTCATCTACATTCGAAAATTAATAAAGTTATGATTATTTATTAATCTCAGTTGTCCCAGCATAACTTACTTATTCAATCATGTCGTTATGCTCAGGAAATTCTTAGAAACGTTTAAAAAATTTGTAGGAAATGGCCGGTAGACCTCCAAGACTAAACCGTAACCCCCTCTATGCTAACAACAACAATGCCAACGAAAGAGATAATGGACCACCACCTGGATTCAGTCTTAACCAAGCAGACCTGATGGCTATAGCCACGATCATGGCAACAACACTGCAAGGGTTAGTGAACCCGAACGCAAATCAACCACCACCACCTCCACCACAGCACGGAGTCAAGTTCCACTAAGAGTCACTGCGCAAGAATAGGTGTCCAACCTTCAGTGGGAGTGCCGACCCCGAAATTAGCCAGAGCTGGCAGAAAAGCGTGCATACTCAGCTGCGACTGTTGGAAGTCCCAGAGGCACTGAAAGTGGACGTGATAATGCCTTTCCTGGATGATAAAGCGGGCAAGTGGTGGGAAGCAATCTCGCCAGCCATGACAGCTGCGGGACCAATCACGTGGCAAAATTTTCGAGAAGATTTTCTGAAACAGTATTATCCAGCCGAGGTCAGACTGCAGAAACTGAGTGAGTTTGAAAATTTTAGTCAAGCTCCGGGTATGTCAGTTGTGGAATACACCTCCTAGTTCAAAGCCCTTGGATCATATGCTCCGGCAATCATGGCGGCCGGATGAAGTTTCGAAATTGAACCGCTTTAAGAATGGATTGAACGACAGGATCCAATCAGCCCTAGCAGTCTACCAACCGGCGAATTTTTCAGAGTTGATGGGCGCAGCTATCCGAGCTGAAACTGATATCCAGCGCCGGGAGAAGGAATTTAAGAACAAAAGGCCTATGAGTAATCAATCCCTACATACGGTCAGACTTTCAAGAGGCCTAACCAGTCCGGTGGACCATCAAAAGGGCCTTCTCCTGCCACAAACTACCAAGCCATTAAGTCTTGCCCAACGTGCCACTTACGACACCTGGGAGAGTGCCATAGAGCGAGCGGTGTCTGCTTCGGATGCAGGAAACCAGGACACCGTATGGCAGAATGTCCAGACGCCACCAACAGAACAACTGGACCGGGTAAAGAAAATTGGTCAAACTCAGGGGTGAATGCCAGTAAGCCACGGGAGAACAAACCGAATGCCATGGTGTTTGCCATAACGCACGAGGAGGCAGACGACGCGAACGATGTCGTGTCAGGTACCATATTTATTCAGCAAGTGCCTGCTTATGTGTTATTTGACTGTGTTGCTACACATTTTTTATGTCTAAGAGATTTGCTAAGAAATTAGGATGTAAGTCCGAGAAACTAACTGAGCCCTTCGAATAGCCACACCTACAAGTAAGGCCATTGAAACTCACGAAATTTACAGAGATTGTAAGACCAGTATCAGTAATCAGACTTTTAGCACCGACTTGATACAATTAATCATGGCCGATTTTGACATCATCTTAGGATGGATTGCTTAGCAAGAAACAACGCGATAGTAGATTGTAATGGAATGAGAGTCAATCTCGGAACCCCAGATCAGGAAGAAGTCGTGTTTAACGGGAAATCCAAGGAACGGAAATCGCTGTTTTTCGCATCTCAAGCTTGGAGAGCCATGAAATCCGAAGAATACATCTACCTAGCAATGGTCAGTGAAATAAAAGAAGAAGTCAAGGTGAAACTGGAGGACATCCCGATAGTGAGAGAATTCCCAGACGTTTTTCTAGAAGAACTCTCGAGGACGGTCCCGAACCGCGAAGTAGAGTTCGAGATCAATCTGGTTCCTGGTGCTGCACCAATCTCTAAAGCACCTTACAGGATGGCTCCAGCCGAACTCAAGGAGCTAAAAGAACAACTTCAAGAATTGCTAGATAAAAAGCAAATTCGATCGAGTGTGTCCCCATGGGGAGCTCCAGTACTCTTTGTAAAAAAGAAAGACAGGAGTATGAGATTGTGCATCGACTATAGGGAATTGAACAAGATCACAATCAAGAACAGGTACCCTCTACCTCGGATAAACGATCTGTTTGATCAGCTTAAAGGAGCCTCCGTCTTTTCTAAACTGGATCTGAGGACATGTTACCACCAGTTGAAGGTCAGGGCTAAAGATATCCCCAAGACAGCCTTTCGAACCACATATGGACATTATGAGTTCAGAGTGATGGCTTTTGGTCTGACAAACGCACCGGCAACATTCATGGACCTGATGAACAGAGTATTCAAGCCATTCTTAGATCAATTCATAGTGGTATTCATCGATGACATCCTCGTCTATTCGCCTGATCAGACGAGCCACGAAGAGCACCTTCACCTTGCTCTGCAAACTTTAAGAGAGAATAAGCTCTATGCCAAGTTTAGCAAGTGTGAATTCTGGCTAAGGAGTGTGTCATTTCTAGGACACGTGATCTCGAAAGAAGGAGTGTCAGTGGATCCAAGGAAAGTAGAGGCAATCACAGAATGGCCGAAACCTAAGAACGCCACCGACATCAGAAGCTTTCTTAGATTGGCAGGTTACTACCGGAAGTTTGTCGAAGGGTTCTCCTCGATATCCGTGCCTGTGACACCTTGACCCGTTACAATTAAAATACAGCGGAATTTAAAATTTTCAATTGAAGGATGGAAGGATTACAATTTCATAACATAAAATCATTTACAAAATATTTGCAACCAAAATAAATACATGATCATTCAAATGACATAACAAAAATACAAAATATCATTCCTATGATCATGTCCAAAAATGCCATCCTTCCAACTTCGTATGCATATGACTTCGGGCCACAATCACTGTCCTGGTCCGTCGCTCTTAGCTGCATCACATGAAATAACTGAAATGAGTATAAAACTCAGCAAGTGGAACTCTTACATAGCAATGAACATAGCATACTCTGTAAAACATGGCTTTAAAACATTGAATACCATCAAACTATGAATCATAAATAACATAGCAATAACAATAACAATGAGATGGTATTTCTCTTTTCTCTGGTATGGATCGATATCAATAGTAACTCTGTCTGTGGTGCTCGTATCCCATCGATATAAATTGACAACTCTGAGGGATATAAGCCTATGGTCGTTGATCAACTAATTGCATGCAATCTCTGACTATGTATCTATCAATCCATAAAACATTTGAATCATCTCTCTTTGACATTTATCAAACATTTTGGAAACTAAACTCTTTGTATTCCCTTTTCAATACAATTGAGACATACAATGCCTCCATTAGATATACAAGTGAATCAATACATAATTATGAAGTCAATGAAGGGAATAACACATTAAAACCTTTGAAATACAATACATATACATCATGTGAGCACAAGAAGGAGATTCCACTTACAAACCACAAGAACACTTGAATCTAATTCCTTGGTTGAAATCCTACAACAATAATCCATAAATAACATCATCATCAACTCAATATCCAAGAACCCAAGTCAAATAACCCATTAAACCAACAATACAACAAACCCATATCATCTCTTCTCCAAAACCAAGAAATAATACAACCAAAAGCTTACCTTAACTTCTTAGAGCAACCAAGAACCTCGATCTCAACTCGAAAATCCAACTAGAAGCTTGAATCAAATATGGGAAGTGAAAGAAATGAGGGAAAACCCTTGCCTACAAGAGAGAAATCGAGAATGGAGAGGAAAGAAAAGGGGAAAAGTGAAGTCAACTCACCCAAAAAGCACTTTAAATCTCGACCATACCTCTACTGTTCATCACCGCGGGTGCGCTACCCTTGTACCGCGGGTGCGGTAAGCTCATGGCACTCCACCAAAAATTCTGAAATCGACGACCGCGGGTGCGGTCCTGCAATTACCGCGGGTGCGGTCTACACCACGGGTGCGGTACTAACATCACCGCGGGTGCGGTGAATCCACGGCAAAACCCACAAAATCCAAAAATTACGACCACGGGTGCGGTCCTTACACTGAGCAGAGGTGCGGTCTGGTCACGGCCAAGACAAAATCTAAGGGAACTAAAATCGAACCAAAACACTGAAACAACGCAACAACCTACAACTAACAATATCAACCACACCTCAGACAAAATAACCAACAATACTATGGCCCATAATCACAACTCTTAACATCACAACTAAACTTAAACTTAATCAATAAATCTATAACATACGAAAACTTAAACCGTACCGTACACCGGGCTCGGCTATTACAATCTCCCCTCCTTAGAGGAATTTCGTCCTCGAAATTGACGTCACTGCACGAACAACTCAGGATACTTCTCTCTCATCTCATCCTTCGGTTCCCACGTAGCCTCTTCGATCAAATGGTTCCTCCAAAGAACTTTAACGATGCCGATCTCTTTGTTCCTCAAAACTTTAACTTTGCGGTCCAGAATCTGAACCGGAATCTCTTGGTACGTCAAATTCGGCGTCAAGTCCAATGGCTCGTGGTGAAGAACATCGGAAGGATTCGCAATATACTTCCTGAGCATCGATACGTGAAAAACATTATGGACTCTGTCAAGATCTGGCGGTAGGGCTAACCTGTAGGCTCGATCACCAACTCTGTCCAATATCTCGAATGGACCAATAAACCTCGGACTCAAATTACCCTTCTGAAAGGGGATCTGTTACGGTGACCGGAACAATAAACACAAAAATGACATTCATAGTGTGTTTAGAAATGTACCTATCAATCTTAAAAGATTGATGATGGCTCCAACTTAGTTGATATACAACTAAGCTCTTCAATGGCAAGACAATCTTCAAGCTTCCTTTGAGCCCGCCTTGCTCAAATATTAAGCCCACCACCAACTAGCTAGAACCACTCTAATTTTGCACTAGAAAAATTAGAGCATTTTTCTTTGAGAAGTGTATTTCTTCCTCAACACTTGAAAAAGAAAATTGAGAGAAAAACTTGGAGAAAAACCACACCATGTTTCGGCCATTGCAAGGTTAAATAGGGGGAAGGGAGACTAGCCTTGGAAGTTGCAAAAGTTGTTGTGAATTCCAAAGGCATGTCATGCCTTGGATGTTGCAAAAGTTGTCTCTCAACCTTTCACCTCCCATGCATGTATATTATATGGTTTTTAACAAATTAAAAACCATGGACTAAATTTAATTATCTCAAACATATTTGAGACTAATTAAACATCACTTGAATTTACCCAAGTTCCACTAGTTAAATAATTAGTTTAAATTGAGCTCTACAAGACTCAATATGATTTAATTAATTCAACACTTGAATTAATTTAATTATTTGGACTCTACTAGGTCCACTAGTGTTTAATTAATTCAACACTTGAATTAATTTAATTTAGTCCATAATAATGTCTATGAAAATCACAATTTTCAAATATATTATTCACTTGGCCAAATTTTAATTTAGAAACACTTCCTCAAATTAAAATTTACATTTCTCTCATAGAAGTCATACTTCTATTTTTCCTTACACTTATAAACTCATTTATAAGTCGTTCAACACATTGAACTAGTTTCTCCTTTATAGAAGTCATACTTCTAATTTTTCCTTACGCTTATAAACTCCTTTATAAGCCGTTCAACACATTGAACTATTTTTACTTCTCAACGGGTTCTAGAAAGCCAGCACTTGTGTGGCCCTCAATGGTTCATTGATACAACTAGCCGTGGGTTCACATCTCCATGTGATTCGGACTAAACATGTCCTTATATGAGCATACCCCATTTGCTCCATTCTTACTTATCAACCCTTTGGTAACAAGAACGTCAGAACTCAAGTCTGATAGTACCCAACCAACCATGTTAAACGCCTAGCAACATCGCTTACATGATTCCCTAGGTATCAAATGAGAGTGCCTGCAAGAACCATTCAATTATGGTTAGCGTACAGTACGGTCCCTTCAACTCATATATCCTGACCGATTCGACAACCATTGGTATATCGAGAGTTGTCAATGAATCGATACTATGTGTCATGTCGTAGTTGCATCAATGGTGTAATCTATGAAACCCCTTTCATAATTACCACCATACTCTGGCCAGAGATTTCAACCTACATACACATGATAACACATAGGATATCCATACCCGAAGGTAAGCGGTGAATCCCCGACTACAATGCATCGACTCCTATATGTTTCGACATGACACCCAACCTTGCCACCTGATGACCCCATAAGAGTCGGTAAACAAGTCAAAGTGAAATGCTAGCACATAGAGTCTCAATGTTGTCCCGGGTCATAAGGACTAATGGTGTACAACCATAAACTAGGACGTTTCCACTCGATAAGTGAGAACCACTTGGAAAGTCCTTTAATGGAGGGTTGTTCAGTGCACTCTACCAGGAGCACCTATCTGCATGCTCGGACATCACAATGTCCCCTACCAATGAAACATGGTACTCACATCGCAAATACTAGTCTCTAACTCGAGCGGCCTATATCCTTCTTAGTGGCGGCTGAATCGACTAGGAACCGTTTAGAATATACAGTATTACAAATATGAGTTTCATGATACTCATCATATGAGCATCTCATATTCTTTCTACTATTTGTATATTCAAGGGCTTTATCTATGCAACTAGCATGGGTATACAGATAAAGATGTGCCAAAATAATAATTTCAAATATTACTAAAATAAAGATTGCTTATACATAGAGTTTCATTGTGAACACTCGGCCAACACTTGGCTCGACGGGCACCTACTCTAACACCTTCTTGCCAAATCGCATCACACCCTTGAGAGGTGCTATCTTCAGGAACACGTGATCGCCAACCTCAAACCGCAAAGGTCTACGACGAACAGCTGCATAACTCTTCTATCTCGACTGCGCTGTCTTCATCCTCTCTCGAATAACAGCAACAACATCAGCAGTCTGTTGGACCAACTCTGGACCCAACATCTTCCTCTCACCAACCTTATCCCAATACAAAGGAGATCTGCACTTCCTGCCATAAAGTGCCTCATACGGTGCCATCCCAATAGTCGCTTGGTAGCTATTATTGTACGTGAACTCAACAAGAGGCAATTTAGAATCCCAGCTACCATAATAATCCATAGTGCAAGCTCTGAGCATATCCTCTAGAATCTGAATGACTCTCTTTGATTGACCATCGCTCTGAGGGTGATATGCTGTACTGAAAGCTTACCGCGAACCCAAAGCTCTGTGCAAACTCTTCCAAAACTCTGAGGTAAATCTAGGGTCACGATCAGACACAATCGACACAGGGACACCGTGAAGTCTAACAATCTCTGCTATGTAATCCTCGGCATACTGATTCATGGAATACGTCGTCTTGACTGGAAGAAAGTGCGCTGACTTGGTCAATCGATCGACAATAATCCAAATGGAATTAAAACGTTTCTGCGTCCTGGGAAGACCAGTCACGAAATCCATCGTAATATGCTCCCATTTCCACTGAGGAATCGGCAAAGATAGCAATGTCCCAGCAGGTCTCTGGTGCTCAATCTTCACCTGCTGACAATTTAGGCACTGAGAAATAAACAAAGCAATATCTTTCTTCATACCTGGCCACCAATAGAGTCTACGAAGATCCTGATACATCTTGGTACTACCTGGGTGTATCGAATATGGCGCGGTATGAGCCTCTGCCAAGACGTCTCGCCGAATATCATCACCAACGGGAACACAAATACGGCCTCTGAAAGTCACCAAACCGTCTCCATTCAATCCAAACTCTGAGTTACCTCTCTCCTCTGCTCTAGCTCTCAACTCTGTTAACTGAACATCAACAGTCTGCTCTCTACGGATCCTGTCCGTCAAAGTAGCCCTAATGACCAACGCTGAAAAGCGAGCAATGGTTCCCGGAACTACCAAATAAATCTCCTCTCGCTGCAAGTCCAACAACAACGGTTTCTGAATCAAAGAACTCAAGGAAGAACTCGACTTACGGCTCAAAGCGTCTGCTACAACATTCGCTTTCCCTGAGTGGTAACTGATAGTCATATCATAGTCTTTGACAAGCTCTAACCACCTCCTCTGCCGCATATTGAGCTCTTTCTGGGAAAACAGACACTTCAAACTCTTGTGGTCTGTGAAGATCTCACACTTTTCGCCATATAAGTAGTGTCTCCATATCTTCAAGGCGAAAACCACAGCTGCTAGCTCCAAATCATGCGTCGGATAATTCTTCTCATAGTATTTCAACTGGCGAGAAGCATAGGCTATGACCTTACCACGCTGCATCAGCACTGCACAAAGACCCTTCTTCGACGCATCGGTATACACAACGAAGTCCTCTGAACCACTGGGCAATGAAAGAACAAGACCTGTCGTCAACTTATCCTTCAACTCTTGAAATGAACTTTGGCAATCAATGGACCACTCGAACTTCACAGTCTTCCTCGTCAGATTGGTTAATGGCAGGGAAATCTTGGAAAAATCTGAAATGAAACGACGATAATAACCTGCCAACCCAAGAAAACTGCGTACCTCTGGTACAGTAGTAGGAATAGGCCACCTCTGAATCGCCTCTATCTTTGCTGGATCAACAGCTATACCATCCTTCGAAACAACATGGCCTAGAAAAGAGATCTGCTCCAACCAGAACTCACACTTCTTCAGCTTAGCAAACAGTCTCCTCTCTCTCAACAACTAAAGAACCACTCTAAGATGCTCTGCATGAAGCTCTCTGGTCTTGGAATAGATCAAGATGTCGTCAATGAAGACAATGACGAAGCTATCCAAATAAGGCTTGAACACTCGGTTCATCATATCCATAAAGACTGAAGGAGCATTGGTCAGACCAAAAGACATCACAAGAAACTCATAGTGACCGTACCTGGTCCGGAACGCTGTCTTAGGGATATCAGAATCCCTAACCTTCAACTGATAGTAGCCAGACCGAAGATCAATCTTCGAAAATACAGTGGCACCCTGAAGTTGGTCAAATAGATCGTCAATACGTGGCAACGGATACTTGTTCTTGATAGTCACTTTGTTGAGCTCCCTATAGTCGATACACAGCCGCAAAGACCCATCTTTCTTCTTGACAAACAGAACCGGAGCTCCCAAGGCGAAGAACTCGGACGAATGAAACCTTTATCCAAAAGATCCTGCAACTGCGTCTTCAACTCCTTCATCTCGGTTGGGGCCATTCGGTACGGAGCCTTAGAAATAGGAACCGTACCTGGAGCTAAATCAATCACAAACTCAACATCTCTATCCGGCGGCAAACCCGGCACATCATCCTCAAACACATCGGCAAACTCCCTCACAACATCGATATCATCAATATTCAACTTAATCAATCTATCCACATCCACAATCGAAGCCAGAAACACATCACAACCTCTACACAGCAACTTCTCAGCCTCAAGACAAGATATAAAAGGAAGGACCAGCGAAGTACCTGCACTGGCGAGAACTCCTCCCTTAATGCTATCATCTGCAAAGGTCACCGTCTTAGCAACGCAATCAATGACAGCACGATAGGTCGACAGCCAATCCATGCCAAGAATAACATCAAAGGCAACCATCGGGATAACAATCAAATCAGCAAAAACAACTCGCTCCTCAATAAGAACAGGGCATGCAAAAACAATAGACGTCGGGCACAACACGTCCCCCGAAGGCAAAACAACATTGAACTGGAGGGAAGAACAGAAGGAACTATACCCAAAGATCTCAAAAACAATTCAGACATAAAAGAATGAGTAGCACCAGTATCAATCAAAGTCGTAGCTACTCTGCCTGAAATTAAAATAGCGCTAGAGATCAGAGAAGAATCATGGTTTATACCTTCCTTGGTCATCGAAAAGATACGACCCTGCACCTTATCCTTGCTCGCTCCCCTTGGACAATCTTTAGCAATGTGGCATGCCGTGCCACAACGATAACAACTATGAGTGCCAAATCTGCACTCTCCTCGATGATGTCGATTGCACTTGGGACACAAAGGCTTCTCGGAATCAACTGGAACTGACGGCGGTCTAGGACTCGATTCCACCTTGCCCTTCCCTTTGAAACGATCCTTGCCTCTCTGATTCGAGCCCTGGCCTCTCTGAACAATAGCTTGATGCCTCTCCTGCCTCTCTCTGGCGATATCTTTCTCGTCTTGCTCAGCCAACAACGCCTTTGACACGATCTCTTTGAAAGTCACAGCTTTGGACATGTTGATATCCCTCCGAATCTCTGCTCTAAGGCCTCGAATGAAGTGAGCGCCTTTGTCCTTGTCGTTAGAAGCAATATACCGAGCAAATAGACAACCCTCCTCGAACTTGAGAATGTACTCATCAACGTTCATGCCTCCCTGACGAAGCTCCAGAAACTATGTCACCTTCCTAGCTCGGAGTGCGTCGGGAAAGTACTTGTCATAAAACAAATCAGTGAACTCTGACCACTTCAGAGCTGAAACATCGACACCAGCCTTAGTGGCATTCCACCAAATACATGCAGCCTTTACCAACATGAATACTGCATAGCTGATCCTGTCTTTATCTTCATACAGGAGATGGTCGAAGATTGCTTCAAGTGCTTTGACCCACTCGACAGCCACTAACGGATCAGTGCTACCTGTGAATTCTGGTGGATCCATTCTCTTGAAAGCAGAAAAGACGGCATCAGTGCCAACTGCCTGAGCTGCTTGGCCTCTCACTTGGCCTTTACCCTGTCCTGTTCCTTGCAATCGAAGCAGCTGCTGAATCTGCTCGCTATGAACTTTGGCCTGCTCCTTAAGCAACTTGCCGAACTCGTCGACAACTCTCGAGGAAGAACTATCCTCACCCTCTACAGCTTTCCTCTTAGGAGGCATACTCTACAATGTGCTCACAAAAGTAAATCAATAGATAACAATGGATAGATGCAAAGAAAACATACCCGGACAGTTGAAAGTAGACGAAGTCATATGCATTGGTCTGAAGAACGGTGCTCTGATACCACTAAATGTGACACCTTGACCCGTTACAATTAAAATACAGCGGAATTTAAAATTTTCAATTGAAGGATGGAAGGATTACAATTTCATAACATAAAATCATTTACAAAATATTTGCAACCAAAATAAATACATGATCATTCAAATGACATAACAAAAATACAAAATATCATTCCGATGATCATGTTCAAAAATGCCATCCTTCCAACTTCGTATGCATATGACTTCGGGCCACAATCACTGTCCTGGTCCGTCGCTCTTAGCTGCATCACATGAAATAACTGAAATGAGTATAAAACTCAGCAAGTGGAACTCTTACATAGCAATGAACATAGCATACTCTGTAAAACATGGCTTTAAAACATTGAATACCATCAAACTATGAATCATAAATAACATAGCAATAACAATAACAATGAGATGATATTTCTCTTTTCTCTGGTATGGATTGATATCAATAGTAACTCTGTCTGTGGTGCTCGTATCCCATCGATATAAATCGACAACTCTGAGGGATATAAGCCTATGGTCGTTGATCAACTAATTGCATGTAATCTCTGACTATGTATCTATCAATCCATAAAACATTTGAATCATCTCTCTTTGACATTTATCAAACATTTTGGAAACTATACTCTTTGTATTCCCTTTTCAATACAATTGAGACATACAATGCCTCCATTAGATATACAAGTGAATCAATACATAATTATGAAGTCAATGAAGGGAATAACACAATTAAAACCTTTGAAATACAATACATATACATCATGTGAGCACAAGAAAGAGATTCCTCTTACAAACCACAAGAACACTTGAATCTAATTCCTTGGTTGAAATCCTACAACAATAATCCATAAATAACACCATCATCAACTCAATATCCAAGAACCCAAGTCAAATAACCCATTAAACCAACAAATACAACAAACCCATATCATCTCTTCTCGAAAACCAAGAAATAATACAACCAAAAGCTTACCTTAACTTCTTAGAGCAACCAAGAACCTCGATCTCAACTCGAAAATCCAACTAGAAGCTTGAATCAAAGATAAGAAGTGAAAGAAATGAGGGAAAATCCTTGCCTACAAGAGAGAAATCGAGAATGGAGAGGAAAGAAAAGGGGAAAAGTGAAGTCAACTCACCCAAAAAACACTTTAAATCTCGACCATACCTCTACTGTTCATCACCGCGGGTGCGCTACCCTTGTACCGCGGGTGCGGTAAGCTCACGGCACTCCACCAAAAATTATGAAATCGACGACCGCGGGTGCGGTCCTGCAATTACCGCGGGTACGGTCTACACCGCGGGTGCGGTACTAATCACAACTCTTAACATCACAACTAAACTTAAACTTAAGACAAAATAACCAACAATACTATGGCCCATAATCACAACTCTTAACATCACAACTAAACTTAAACTTAATCAATAAATCTATAACATACGAAAACTTAAATCGTACCGTACACCGGGCTCGGCTATTACAGTGCCACTGATGAAGCTCACACAAAAGTATTCTAAATTTATCTAGAATGAGGATTGTGAGAAGAGTTTCCAGACATTGAAAGAGAAACTTGCGTCCACGCCAGTGTTGATCATGCCCGTAGAGAATAAAGATTTCACTATTTACAGTGACGCCTCTAAGGAAGGTCTAGGATGCGTACTCATGCAAGAAGGAAGGGTGATCGCCTACGCATAAAGACAGTTGAAACCACACGAGCAAAACTACCCTACTCATGATCTGGAATTAGCAGTGGTTGTCTTCGCCTTAAAGATTTAGAGGCACTACCTCTATGGTGTTAAATGTGAAATCTTCACAGACCATCAGAGCCTCAAGTACTTGTTCACCCAAAAGGAGCTGAATATGAGGCAATGACGATGGATCGAACTTCTGAAGGACTATGATTTGACCATAAGCTACCATCCAGGTAAAGCAAACAAAGTGGCTGATTCGCTAAGTCGGAAGGGCCTAGGCAAGGTAACTCTAGTTTCCCTCTCGGCCCAGCCATGTCTGAAGGAGATCGTCAAGTTAAACCAAGATCGAGACCCGGTACTGATCAAGCTAAAGGATAAAGTCAGAGAAGGGAAGTCTCAAAATCATCAGATTGATGGCAAGGGGATCTTATGGATGAAAGGAAGACTGTGTGTGCCCGATAGTGATAACCTTTGCCAAGAGATAATGGAAAAATCACACAAATCAAAATTCTCAGTCCATCCAGGCAGTACAAAAATGTACAGAGACCTCAAGAATAATTTCTGGTGGAATGGCATGAAAAGACATGTAGCTGAATTCTCCTCCAGATGTCAGGTATGCCAGCAGGTCAAAGCAGAACACCAGCAACCTGGAGGATTACTGCAACATCTGGAAATCCCCGAGCGGAAATGGGAGCATATTTCCATGGACTTTGTGGTAGGATTGCCAAAGTCTAGGCAAAGCCACGACGGTATATGGGTGATCGTAGACAGACACACGAAGACTACACACTTCCAACCCGTCCGCATGAATTACAATCTTGACAAGCTGGCTTCACTATACATGGACAACATTGTGAGACTGCATGGAGTGCCAGTGAGCATCCTATCTGATAGAGACCCGAGGTTCATCTCGCGCTTTTGGAGGAGCTTTCCAGAGGCCGTGGGAACGAAAGTGACCCTAAGTACGACCTATCATCCTCAAACCGATGGGCAAACGGAGAGAACTATCCAAACCTTAGAAGATATATTGCGAGCATGCGCTCTTCAATTCAGTAGCAACTGGAGCATTCATCTACCCTTAATTGAGTTCGCTTACAACAACAGCTATCACAGCAGCATCGGAATGGCTCCATACAAAGCCCTTTATGGAAGGAAAGGTCAATCACCACTTATTCGGATGAGGTGGGAGAGAAAGCCGTGGTGGGACCCGAGATTGTACAGATGACCGTGGACAAAGTTACAATTGTCTGGGAAAAGCTCAAGGCAGCTCAAGACAGGCAGAAAAGTTGGGCAGATCTTAAGAGAAGGCCGGTAGAGTTCAACGTGGGTGAGAAGGCTTATGTGAAAGTCTCGCCTATGAGAGGACTTGTCCGATTCAGTAAGGCCGGGAAACTGAACCCTCGATATATTAGACCATTCGAAATCTTGGAAACAGTGGGCACGCTAGCATGCAGACTGGCACTGCCACCAAGCATGTCAAGAATCCACAACGTGTTCCACGTATCCCAACTAAGGAGGTACATTCCAGACCCAAGTCACGTTTTGAAGTAGAACCACTCTTGACCGAAGGAAACTTGGGAGAAGAGCTGAAATACGAAGAAATCCCCATCAGAATTGTGGATACCAAAGAACAAGTTCTTAGACGACGTATTATTCCCAACGTCAAAGTGCAGTGGTCCAACCACATCGAGCGAGAAGCAACTTGGGAAGTTGAAGAAAATATGCGAAAGGAATATCCCTACCTATTTGGAGACCAAGCCAACCCAAGTTTCGAGAACGAAACTTCTCTTAAGAAGGGAGGGATGTGAGAACCTACCCTTGCAGCCCAATTTTAGGATTTGCTTTCTAATAATTATGGTGTAAATATTTTGAAGGAGAAATGTAAAGATACTCTTGGATATACAATATTAAATTGATATATTATGTATGAGCATGCAAATTTTCAGAATTTGGGGAGAATATTTTCAAGTTTGGTGTGTGATACAAGGTACAAGGAAATAAGATAAATTAATTCTTGGATATTTCTAAAAATTTAAGAATAAATCCCTCATCTTGGTAGCTAAATAACTCAATTGTGGAGGGGATTTCTAAGCAAAAACAACATGAGATTTGAGGGCAAATTGGAAGGAAAATAGTGGGATTTTGATGCCTATCATGCATGATATAGATGCCATATTAAGCTCTCATCCCTTCTCCTATAAATACCACACCACTCCTAGTCCTTCCCCACACCAAAACTCAAAATTTCCTTGCTGAAAAACTCGAAAATCCAGCAGCCATCCTAGCCGAAACCCTGCTGAATAATCGTCCCGAAGTTAGGCTAGAATCGAAGCCGAAGTACTGTCCGAGCAAGCACGCGAAGCGACTCAATTCCCGAAGCCAAGCATCCACGTTTTTAGCATCAATTATACAGTAATTGGGCTTGTTTTTAAACTTAACGTTTCGGATTTGTGCATACATGTTTTCGGTTTTTATAAAAGAATAGTAATGAAAACTCGGTCGAGCATCGTCTCCCGTCTATACGTTTTTTTATGAAATTTTGGTACGTTTATGTGTTGACACTGTGAGGATTCCCTGAAAATGGGTGGAATTCCAACATATGGCCCTTCACGGTGGTATAGAACCGTTTTATGGCATCGCCCCCTTAGAGGATTAAAACTTAGGAACTGACTTCAGTAAACCGTTAAAGGTGAAAAATTTCCGTGTTGTTATGATATGAGTATGATGTTACGATTATGAAAAGCATGATAAATTTGTGTGTTAGTTTTCAAAAATGTTGTAAAATTTTATGTTGTGTTCAAAATGCCCCCACTTGCTGAGTATTTTCCAAAATACTCACCCCTCTTACAACCTTTCCCAGAGAAATCCGAGGAGGAACTCGAGGAGGAGGAATCATACCAGTTTTGGGGCTGATGAATGCGAGACTTCAAGATTTTAGATTAAGTTGAACTTTTAATTTAGTTTTACGTTTCCGCAATTAAACTCTGTCGTTTTTGAGATTTCGTTATTGCAAAGACAATGGTTATTTCTTTGAGATTATGATATATAAACTGGTTTCGGTTTACAATGTACTACAAAGGCTTGTTGTTTCGATAATGTGATTGTTAAACAATGTCGGTGTCAATCCCGAGTCTCGGGGCGTGACGAATTGGGAGGCAATGATGAGAGTCAATATGAGAATTGGGGAAGAAGGATCATGATTTAGGAATTAGGGGAGATAAAAAAATAGGTACGTGAGCTATAACCCTACCATGCAGTACAGAACAGACAAGCTCTACGCCCCCCACAAGGACTCAAATGAATATTAGATTATCCACCAAAAACCCACAACCATATCCAGCACGAAAACTTTAAACTAGAAGTTACACACATTTTTGCAAGTATTTATTCATTGATCCATCTCAAGATGATGCAGAACACTAGAATGGATGAACCATCAGAAAGTCAATTGCATCAAGAAGGCTTCATTTTATATTCCAAAAATAATTTATTATAGATTGGTCGTGATTATGAAATGATGAGTCAATGTTAGTTTTTTTTTTTTTGTTTCTAACAATTATGAAATTGATGATAGATTTGGCATCAGCTTTAATGTAAGTTGGATGCTGTTTTAAGCGAGAAAACAAAGTACAAAGACGCAATTCGAATAAATGTTGAGTCCGCCCCAATACTAAAGATTGAAGATGGCACTATTTGACTCCTCCCACAGTTAAATTCATTAAAATCTGATATGCCAGCAGCCTTTTTCTCTAATATCACCTTCCAATTTATTTATTTACATTAAATATTATTAATTAATTTTTGAACATGTTTATAAACAATATTGCATAATTACAAATAATTGGCCTTCATTCATTACATAAAATGATATCACAAAAGATTCATATCGCAATGGGGATTAAATTTTATTCAATACAACATTCCATCTTTAGACAGATTATCAGTTCGAGAGGGTGATACAGATTTTAGAAGACTTACTACGTGCATGCATGATCAATTTTCATGGGAATTGTTAATCGAAGTTACCTCTAGTGGAGTTCATCTATAACTACAGCTTTCAATTATCTATATGTATGACTCCCTATGAGACATTATATGGAAGGAAATTCAAATCGCCTATTCATTAGGATGAGGTCGGTGAGAGATCAGAATTTGGTCCAGAAATCATTCAGCAGACCGTGTAATAGTAGTTAAAATCCTGGACAGAATGAAGACTACGCATAGGCGTCAAATGAGAGACGCTGAAAATAGAAAGAAGGACCTTGAGTTTGCCATAGGAGATCATGTTTTTGTAAAAATAACACTTATGAAGAGTGTTATGAAATTCAGGAAGAAAGGTAAGTTGAGTCCGAGATTCATAGGACCATTCAAGAACTTTGAAAATGTGGGAACATTAGCCTATCGTGTAGCACTATCGTAGAATCTGGCAGGCGTACACAATGTGTTCCACATTTCTATGTTAAGTAAGTACATGGCAAAACCTTCACATATACTAAGCTTTGAGCCGTTACAACTATCACCAAACCTGTCACACGAGAAAATTCTTATTCAGATTTTAGACAGACAAGAGAGGAGATTAAGGAAAAAAGTTACCAAGTATGTCAAGGTCAAGTGACTGAATCACTCCGATGAAGAAGCTATTTGGGAGACCGAAGCCAAAATGAGAAGTCGCTGCCCAGAGTTGTTTACCAATTTCGAGGACGAAATTTATTTAAGGGAGAAGGAATTTTAGTGCCCAAAAACCATTACACGAACAGCCTATGCATAATTGATAATTTATTTAATTAATGATTTAAGTGATGCATGCTATGCGTTTAAATGTGCATATATATTTTTTTTATGAAATTTAAATTATTTTCTCGAGTTTTAGTTTTCAGACAAATATTCGATGCCGGACCAAGAAAGGAGACCAGAGACGATTGAGGTGCAAAAATTTAATGTTGTATTTTTATTTTAAGCCGGAAAATTAGGTATTTTAAATGATTTATAAATTTTAGCATTTAAGTGTCAAATTTAATTTATCAAGTGAAATAAAAATGTTAAGTATATATTTTAATTAGAAATTTTTGAAAAGCTAGGGATTTAAATACCTTCACTCGAGATTAAAAAATTTTAAGAATTATTTTATGTCTTAATTAATTAAATTTTGTTAATATTAAATTTATGGGTGTAATTTAGGAATCTAAGGACTCTTAGATTCATGGTTCGGGGATGGTTTAGAGCCTTGGACAGTAGGTTGGGATGTATTTTACGTGTGGGTTGAGTTCTGAGTCGATTGATACATCCTAAGTGGTTCTATTTAATTCAGGATTCGTATATGTCTAAATTCATTTTTAGGGGCTGTTTTGGTTATTATTTGAGGATGTTGTGGCAGCATGTCCGGGGACGATCCAAGGAGGTCAACGATGATCGTAAGTATGTATGACGTGAAAAATAATTATTTTTGAGGTATGTGATTTGTCTTGTGGCCAATTATGTTAACGGGTCTGGAAGCAGGAGAACTTTTCCAGGGACCTCTCCAACCTCTTCGAGGGAATTAAGTTATGTTAGGGAGTGGACATCCTGGACAAGGACTGTGGTGATCCCTACCGGCCTAGTGCTATAGTTAGTTTGATCAAACGGTTTATGTTATAGGCAACTTGCATTGAACATAACACTACGCAAAATGATTTTCGATTACGATTATGCATACAAGCGTGAAAATATGATTTTATGAAAATGGTTATGCAGGAAATTCGCGTTATACATATTTATGGTCATAGTAAACTATGTACGATCTATGTTTAAATTGCATGAATATTTATTACTGGTTATTCAGGGTTTATGCATGTTGAGTTTTTAAACTCGTTGGACTTGAACGATTCAGATAATGTAGATGTGGAGAAAGGAGGTGGTGATAGTGAGCATACTCGGGCTAGTGACAGTGCAAACCCGAGAACCTTGTAGTTCACGTCATTTTATTATGCATGTTTTAAAAATATTTACTCTGATTTTATGCATTTTTGTTGATGGCAAGTTCATTGAAACTTATTACATTATGCTAGACTTTTTCAAATTATGGTGGTTGTTTTTAACTTGTGACTTTTATGATTGTGGTATTTAAACGTTGACGTTTTGTTATTAACTTTATTTTAAGATGTGTGGTGACCATTATTTTATTTTTAAGAGTTGTGCTTATAATAAAGTATTTAATAAGAAAATTTTAAATTTTTTCGCAAATATTATATTAATATCATTTTAAATAATGTGTTGTCACGTATTCAACCTGATATTGCATTTGTACCGAGTATTGCAAGCATATATCAATCGAATCCCGCTCTATTGCATTGGAAATCCATGAAGGGCATTAATCTTAAGTACTTGAAAAGAACTAAGCAATTGTTCTTGGTTTACAATAGTGAATAATTGAAATTAGAAGGTTATACTGATTCTACTTCCAATTAGATGTTTATGATTCAAAATAAACTCTGGATTTGTATTCAAGCTCAACGGTTGTGTTGTCTTTTAGTAGAGTTCCAAGAAAGATACCATTGTGGTTTCAACCATGGAGGCCAAATACATGAAGGGGTTTGGATGAGGAATTCCGTTCAAGAGTTGGGTGTCATTCCTCAAACAGTTGATCCAGTCCCGGTATACAGCGACTACACCGGTGTTGTTGAGCAAGCAAAGGAACCAATATCTCATCAGTGATCCAAACATATACTGAGGAAGTTCCACATAATTTGGAATATTGTGAGAAGATGAGACATATCAGTAGAGAGAGTTGTCTCTGCAGATAACATTACTGATCCACTAGCAAAGCCCCTGCTAGGACCATTGTTTGTAAAACATCTTGAAGTAATGTGTATAAGATGTAATGCCCGAGAATTTAATTACCGTAATCTGAAATGAATTGAGTATGATTACCGTAATTGATAATTAATCTGGAATGATTCTTGAAGTAATTGAGATCATTATAGACGAAACGGATCGGACTAGAACACATAAGAAAGGTGTAAATTGTGTGCGCAAATTTATGTGTTGGCGCACATGCGCGATCAAGATTGGCGCATATGCGCGACACCTCCAGAAGCCTTGGCGCATATGCGCGAGATTAGTGGCGCATATGCGCGGAAGGTCCAGAAGGATTGGCGCATATGCGCGACTTAAATGGCGCATATGCGCGGGTTAGGCAGAATGATTGGCGCATATGCGCGACATAAATGGCGCATATGCGCGAGTTGGCAAAATGCTGGTGTGAGCTACCGGCGCATATGCGCGAAACGTGCTGAACATGCACGATGCCACTTGCTCTCTTGCATGTCGTGGATGTATATATATATATATATATACACACATGCAAACCTTCAGATTTTGGGCAGAAGAAAATCGAAAAGGTTAGGGAAAGCTTTGTTCGGCCATTTCGAAATCGATTTAAGAGCGAACCGTCTATCTGATTTTGAATCCGACTTTAGTGCTGTGTTCCTATCAATGCAGGCTACAACTGGACGTAAGTTTTGTTACGTTTAAACAAGATTTGAGTTTATGATATTGTCAGATTTGAATATGATTCAGTTATGGTGTTTCTGCTACACTAGACAGTGTATAAGTGAAGTCAGATTAAAGAATAGACTGGTTATGCAATTGTTATGACTTTCAGAGTTTAATTGATTGAGATTCTATACCAGAATTGTGTTAGTATTCAGATTATGAATTGTATTGACACAGATTATGAATTCCAGTATTATATTTGTGATGTTCAGAACTGACGGGGTATTCAGGTTGTATTGTTATGCCGTCGAAACATCAGTTGATTTAAATTGATCAGATTCAGTTATGATTTAGATTTCATCGTGATATTCGTTGATATGAATCAGATTGTATCTTGTTCAGATATTGATCAGATTATGTACTGAGTAGAGTATTGATCAGAACAGAGTGTGTCTTGAGTTATGCACTGATACAGCGTATTGATATTGTCATTTCAGATTTGATATGGACAGATTTGGATACAGGTCATCGTCTTCGTCAGATAGGGACGACAAAGGTATAATTCATGTGATATTCGGGAAGCATAACTCAAATTAGATTAATTTGAGTTTCCCAATAAAATCACATACTAGATTATTGTTTATATTGTTACCTGATTATGCTTTGATTATAGAATTGTATTCAAGCATGTAAAATAATTGTGATATTCAGTTATGAATATGATTATGCTTTGTTTACAGATTGTTATTCATTGCAGTTAAGATAGGAAAGTCTTGACAGTCATTGTCAGACTTCTAGACGTTCGGTGTATCGTACATAGGAGCAGACATTGTCCTATTGTAGCACCACGATACAGCCATGGCCGAAGTCTAGGAATAAGACGTATAGTTACCACGATCGGTTGAGTAGGTAACAGCCATTGACGTCTTATTCATTACGGGATCCCTAGAGTTATAGATCGAGTCAAGTCTAGACATGATTTGATTAGGACTTCATGCTTATATGGATGTGGCTCCTAGATCATGGAACCCATCGTTATTGCTTTCAGTTGGGCTAGCATGTTTTATGATTTAGATTGTTTATATGCATGTTTATCTGATTTGAGTTGCATGCTTAATTTCATAGATTATGAAATATATTGTGTTTACACATGATCGCATGTTTTATGAATTAGTTTGTTTATATACATGCTTACCATGTTTTATACTGGGATTTATTCTCACCGGAGTTATCCGGCTGTTGTCGTGTTTTGTATGTGTGCATGACAACAGGTGGGGCTGGATCAGGGTCGAGAAGATGACGAGAGAAGACGAGTTTAGCGTGGTGATTCCGACTTTAGTAGATTGGATTTTACTACTAGAACTTTAGTAGTGAACCTTAGATTAGAAGGTTGTACATTATTGTATTTTAATACTGAATTTGTGTTTTTTATACAGACATGTATAGTATTTAGAGTCCATTACCTTTCGCAGTTATAATTTAAAAAGAAAAATTTTTAGACCCTGTTTTATCTTAATTGATAATTGAATCCCAAAAAGATGAGTAAGAAGATGATTAGCGTCCGGGTCCCCACAACAGGTGGTATCAGAGCCGATAGTTCCTTTAGACTTAGATTATCAGAGCGATAGATCCTTTAGATTAAGATGGTCAGAATTGATAGATTCTTCAGACTGAGATAGCTGAGAATGAGCGGGGTAGATTGAATTTTCTTCCTTGCATGTGATTGCTAGCATGAGATTTACGTCAATGTTGATTTGCATGATGTGTGCTAGCATGATTTACTGTCTTCCCTATTACGTGTTGTTTGTATCTGAGTTGATTGCAGCATGTACTTACTAAGCCTGGATCAGAACCGAGTCTGAATCAGAGGTATATGATCAGAGGAGGGCTGAGACAGATTATACAGATTGTATATTGATTTGTTTGATATTCAGATATACCGCCTCGGAGATTTCCAGAAAGGGGTAGTACCTCGTCTGAACAGATAGATGTATCAGAAACTCAGTTAGAAGAAAAGATGAAAGAATTTGAGTTACTACAGCCGCCGGTTCTGAATGGTACCGAGACATCTGAAGATTGTCAGAACTGGTTCGATGATATAGAAATCTTGTTCGATTTACTTGACTGCACAGATGAGCAGAGGGTTAAAATGGTGCCTTATCAGTTACGAAGAAGCCGCCAGGAGTTGGTGGATTACCAGTACAAGAATGTGGGCACAGAGAGGTACAGTGATTTCGTGGGAAATATTCAGAACTGAATTTTATCGACGATTTTTCTCAGTCTCGTACCGAGAGGACAAGAAAACAGAGTTTGAGAATTTGAGCCAAGGGCAGCTGAATATTGACCAATATATTGCTAAATTCTCTACTCTACTGCATTTTGCTCCTCATTTAGCTGGGAATGATGAAGCTGTAGTGAATCAGTTCATCAGAGGGTTGAATTCGGAGGTAGTTGCATTATGAATTTGCAACGACCTTATCATTTTGCTGATATCTTGAGTAGAGCAAAGAGAGCGGAGATGAGTCTGATTAGACAATTGACAAGGTTGTGCGTGAAGCCACTTCAGACACAGCAATCCCCTCTTCGATATGATCACGGCAGTACGAGTGGGAAGCAAGATTTGCTGAAAGCTCGAAAGAAGTCATTCAAGAAGTTGGGAAGTGGTTCCTCTAGCTCCAGTGGTTCTAGCCCGAGTTATACTGGAGTATATTGCAGTACTTGCGGAGGGAGACATCCCACCGAGCAATGCCAGGGAGTGACTGGTAGATGCAATATTTGTGGACAGCCGGGACACTTTGCTAAAGTCTGTCCCCAGAAGCGTTCCCGAAGATTGTAGGGAACATAGTTCAATTGCAAACACAGATCCAGAATTCACAACAGGTACTATTCTTTATGATTCTACTGCATATGTATTGATATATACTAATGCATTTGTTAAGAATATCTTGTTTGACTGAGTTGTATGGAGATATGTTGTATCTGTTGGGTCTAGTGGTACTGTAGTATTGATTTCCTAGCTTGTTGAGGAACTGTTGATATCAGAGATTTCTGTGACATATTAGATACTACAGTAAGATAAGAATGAGATCGAGTTAGAATAATGTACTTGTGTCTTCTGATTCGACCGCATTATTGATGTTAATATGCTAAACAAGTACAGAACCAGTATAAATTCCAGTCAGGAAAGTACAAGATTCAGACCAGATATGGCTGATGAGTAGAGATTTCACAATAAGGATTCTAGATTTAGAATTCCTTTGATATCTGTATTGTATCTGACTCGATTAGTACAGAAAGGAGCAGATTGCATCCTTATGTATTCAGTAGACCCACTGAAATCGAGTTTAGTATTGACAGATTGGTCAATATTATACAAGTTAGCTGATGTTTGCCTAGATCAGATTTCAGAATTATGATTCTGGTATACAGAAATTGTTCGAGTATGAATCATACTTAAAACAGATTGTATTCAGAATAGGTGATATCTGCAGTGTGTATACCGATTTATTTGCCCGGTTGAGACAGGAATCAGCGACTATAAACGACACAGGTAACAGATATATCAGAATTAGCAAAAATGTCAGAAAGTCAGAATTGCTAAGTTTTACAGATTTTCTTATTCTCTGGTCTCCTTATTATGTTATATCTGCTTGCGTATTGTGCTTGCTCTAAATCAGTAATTGAGACATCTGATATTGGTTGAGAGCATAGTCTATTTGCAGATGAGATATGGCAGATGATTTAGGCGCTGTGAAGATTGATCAGTAGTCAGAATCATCAGGGTTGCCGCAATCTTTGTTTTATGAGTCCTAGATCTGTATCGGTTCTTTCTATTCTGAATCTGATGTAATATTCCTGTTATTGTGAATCAGTGTTTGATACAGATTAGTGTAAACAGTCAGACATGGGATCAGAATGTTCAGAATTTGTTTGTAATAATCAGAACAGAGCATCAGTCAGAATAACAGATATTTGATTTTGTGTTATATGAGACTGATTATGTTATGATATCAGAATGTTTCAGAATTGGGTACAGATTTTGATATTGATAGTCAGAGCCGAATACCAGGTAGGTATTTCTTCCTTATTTTATGTTATTAACTGAATTGTTTATACAGGATGGTTCGAATCTGAATTCACATATAACGTCAGAACCGAACTGTTATGGATTCAGTTTTCATTCAGATAGTTGTGAATGTAAGTTATTCGAACAGATAGTGGTGATATAGACAGATCAGATTAGTTGTCACAGAATTTGTACAGAAATGTTGGCAGAAATTGTACTGATAAGTCTGAATTGCTAACAGAAGAAGCCAAAAAGATAGAAATCAGAAAATTATTACAGAATTTGTATATTTCTGAATAGAAATGGGAGTACATTTCTATGGCTTTCGTAATGACATTACCGCCAGTTTCTTTAGATTTTGATATGATATGATTATGATTGACAGATTACTCAATCTATATCTATCAGTTTGTACCAGATTACGTACAAACAAAAATCGGATGACGGAGATCGCTGTCAAAGAAATAGTCAGATTGGCTAGAATGTTGAATTAGATGATATTAGGTGGTGATTTTGATGGAGTTGTAATTGTGATAGATTATATCATAAACTCTCTTGTACAGATTATTACAGACTGACAGGTAGTCAGAGTGTATTACCAGATATTGACAGATATTTGTAGAGCTTTAGTACTGGATGTTAGTACTAGTTTATATATAGATTATTGTCATTGTGTGACTTACTGTATGACAATAGTTATTGAGACAGTTCAGAATGGACAGATTAAAGAAAACCAACATCGGATGATGATGATTGGTATTTAAGGCCGAAGATAGAATATATCCTTGGTGTGGAATAAACAGGTTTGCTAACAACTGCTAGTATTGCTTTGTTATGAACTATGAATGGGCATATACGGATGTTGTATCGCCAGTAATATCAGACAAAGTATGTCAGAAAGATTGTGATAGTATACGTAGTAAATTCTGATTCCAGACTAGAATCAGAGATTGACCAAAGAAAGACACCACAGAATGATAGTAGTGAGATGAGTTTGGATGTTAAACTCTGTTATACATTTTTTTTTCTGATAAATTTGGATTGATTGCTTGTGAGTTGTGAGTTCGAGGACGAACTCAGATCTAAGAGGGGGAGAAATGTAATGCCCGAGAATTTAATTACCGTAATCTGAAATGAATTGAGTATGATTACCGTAATTGATAATTAATCTGGAATGATTCTTGAAGTAATTGAGATCATTATAGACGAAACGGATCGGACTAGAACACATAAGAAAGGTGTAAATTGTGTGTGCAAATTTATGTGTTGGCGCACATGCGCGATCAAGATTGGCGCATATGCGCGACACCTCCAGAAGCCTTGGCGCATATGCGCGAGATTAGTGGCGCATATGCGCGGAAGGTCCAGAAGGATTGGCGCATATGCGCGACTTAAATGGCGCATATGCGCGGGTTAGGCAGAATGATTGGCGCATATGCGCGACATAAATGGCGCATATGCGCGAGTTGGCAAAATGCTGGTGTGAGCTACCGGCGCATATGCGCGAAACGTGCTGAACATGCACGATGCCACTTGCTCTCTTGCATGTCGTGGATGTATATATATATATATATACACACATGCAAACCTTCAGATTTTGGCAGAAGAAAATCGAAAAGGTTAGGGAAAGCTTTGTTCGGCCATTTCGAAATCGATTTAAGAGCGAACCGTCTATCTGATTTTGAATCCGACTTTAGTGCTGTGTTCCTATCAACGCAGGCTACAACTGGACGTAAGTTTTGTTACGTTTAAACAAGATTTGAGTTTATGATATTGTCAGATTTGAATATGATTCATTTATGGTGTTTCTGCTACACTAGACAGTGTATAAGTGAAGTCAGATTAAAGAATAGACTGGTTATGCAATTGTTATGACTTTCAGAGTTTAATTGATTGAGATTCTATACCAGAATTGTGTTAGTATTCAGATTATGAATTGTATTGACACAGATTATGAATTCCAGTATTATATTTGTGATGTTCAGAACTGACGGGGTATTCAGGTTGTATTGTTATGCCGTCGAAACATCAGTTGATTTAAATTGATCAGATTCAGTTATGATTTAGATTTCATCGTGATATTCGTTGATATGAATCAGATTGTATCTTGTTCAGATATTGATCAGATTATGTACTGAGTAGAGTATTGATCAGAACAGAGTGTGTCTTGAGTTATGCACTGATACAGCGTATTGATATTGTCATTTCAGATTTGATATGGACAGATTTGGATACAGGTCATCGTCTTCGTCAGATAGGGACGACAAAGGTATAATTCATGTGATATTCGGGAAGCATAACTCAAATTAGATTAATTTGAGTTTCCCAATAAAATCACATACTAGATTATTGTTTATATTGTTACCTGATTATGCTTTGATTATAGAATTGTATTCAAGCATGTAAAATAATTGTGATATTCAGTTATGAATATGATTATGCTTTGTTTACAGATTGTTATTCATTGCAGTTAAGATAGGAAAGTCTTGACAGTCATTGTCAGACTTCTAGACGTTCGGTGTATCGTACATAGGAGCAGACATTGTCCTATTGTAGCACCACGATACAGCCATGGCCGAAGTCTAGGAATAAGACGTATAGTTACCACGATCGGTTGAGTAGGTAACAGCCATTGACGTCTTATTCATTACGGGATCCCTAGAGTTATAGATCGAGTCAAGTCTAGACATGATTTGATTAGGACTTCATGCTTATATGGATGTGGCTCCTAGATCATGGAACCCATCGTTATTGCTTTCAGTTGGGCTAGCATGTTTTATGATTTAGATTGTTTATATGCATGTTTATCTGATTTGAGTTGCATGCTTAATTTCATAGATTATGAAATATATTGTGTTTACACATGATCGCATGTTTTATGAATTAGTTTGTTTATATACATGCTTACCATGTTTTATACTGGGATTTATTCTCACCGGAGTTATCCGGCTGTTGTCGTGTTTTGTATGTGTGCATGACAACAGGTGGGGCTGGATCAGGGTCGAGAAGATGACGAGAGAAGACGAGTTTAGCGTGGTGATTCCGGACTTTACAGTAGATTGGATTTTACTACTAGAACTTTAGTAGTGAACCTTAGATTAGAAGGTTGTACATTATTGTATTTTAATACTGAATTTGTGTTTTTTATACAGACATGTATAGTATTTAGAGTCCATTACCTTTCGCAGTTATAATTTAAAAAGAAAAATTTTTAGACCCTGTTTTATCTTAATTGATAATTGAATCCCAAAAAGATGAGTAAGAAGATGATTAGCGTCCGGGTCCCCACAACAGGGATATATGGGTAGTTTGTTATAGGGAAAGTGAGAGATTATTAGAGTAGGTGTCTACTGAGCCACTTGTGTTTCGGCTTTACCGACTCTAATGATTTATTTTAATGATATTTTATGATTTTATCCAATAATAACATTTATTTTATCTGTATACTCACGCAAGCTATGTAGATAAAGTTCTTGAATATATAATAGGTACTATGAGGTCTGTCTCTCAACGTAGGATCATGAAAATATTAGGAAGTTTACCATATATTCTAAACAGATTCCTAGTCAAATCAACAGCCTAAAATTAGGATAATAGTCACTTGAGCTTGAGACTAATATATGTCATGTAAAAGTCATGTTATATTGGTAATGGCATGAAGATGTACATTTATATAGATGAGTGATCATTTGATGATTCACCGAACAATCCTTCCTCGCACTTTATCAGTCCTTTGATCCTGGACACCGTAGAGGCTCTACGTACTAACATGCATTTTGATCCGTTTAGCGACTTTATTGAGGGTTATTAGATGACGAGGTTGGATGTAGTTTCAAATATATATGAGAAAATGCATTGTAGTTGGGGATTCACCGTTTGCCTATGAGTAAAAATATCATATGTGATCTGACGAATTATATTGCAAGAAATCTTTGGAAAGAGTAAGACGTGCGCATTTTGGAAAGGTGTTTCCTCAGATGCATATACCATGGCAGTACTATTACTAAAAGATACATCACATCATTACGAATTGATATGCAACTATCGATATACAAATGGTTGTTGGTTCGATCATGATATACGAGTTGAAGAAGCCGTACTATACGATAACCATAACTTAAGGTTCTTGCAGGCAATATCATTGACACTTAGGGGATCATGAGACAATGCTACTAGACGCTCTTACCATGATCCGATGGTCTCAATCATACTTGAGTTATGGCAATCTTGATCAAGAGGTTGATGAAAAGAATGTGGCTAATTAACGTAAGTCCGAATAAGAATAAATTTTATTATGAATCACATGAAGATGTGCACCCAGAACTAGTTGTATCCCTGAACAATTGAGGGTCACACAAGTATCGGACTCTGTGTTCTCGTTGAGATAGTCAAGTTCAAGGAATTAAATTTAGTGACTATAGTTTGATGGAGATCAAACATATTGCTTAAAAATGATTCTATAAGTTGATTTCATGTCTTGAAAGTTGTCGAGATTAGCTTAATTGTTAATTAAGTAAGGAGAGTAAAACTTCATGTTTTGGTGAAGGGGTTCACAAAATTGAAAGCTGCCAAAAAAGGATCGGTGAAAATTTTGATAAGTTTTTATTATTTGAACAAGATTTATATCTTTGATACAACGAAATTGTCAGATAATCAATCAGGGTTATAATGAATTCACAATTATTTATTAAGTGAATTTGGAATTTACTAATTAAATAATAGTATTACTAGTAGTGACTATTTTTATGTACAAAATTCTCATAAAATATTCCAGAGGAAATAAGGAATCCTGATGAGAGTAGAATTATGAATGTTGATGTTGAAAATAGTTTGGAGTCAATGTTGAATACACAAAGCTAACAATTTTAAACCTCTATGGTTGTTTAAATTTATATCACGGCTAAAGACTCTTTCGAACGTTGAAACAAAATTTTTAACTTCCGATGCGCATTAAATGCGAGAAAACAATACTTACAACAGTAAGTAGATGACCAGTTTTCAATATTAGAATTTAAGTTTTTAAATTTTACCGAACTCGAGACCTTTTGGCCAAATAACATTCAAACAAATATTAATACACAGCAATTCTTGTTTTAGTTTTAGGAAAACAACAAAATTTTTATTCGTGTCAAAAAAGGGCCATAGTTCAAAGCCTCAAAAAGCCAAGAAGTCCGGCTCAACTAATTTACTCAAATTTCAATCATGAAAAATACATAAATCATGTAATCTGTATCAAGATACAATACTTGTTCGCTCATACGTTTTTATTGCTAAATGATATATTATCAATTAAGATAGAAAAAATAATAAAAGCAACATCTTGAATCAAGTAGTAGCTAACGATCGAGTTATAAGTTTGTTGAATTAAGTGCCAGCATATGGAGTAGGCTTGGGCAAACCCTTGACAATGCCACAAAGCTGCTGTGATTCAGGAATGTTGTACTCATCCCTCAAAGACTTTGCCGGAGACAGCACACTGACGTACATTTGTTGTCCTAAATAGGTCCTCTCCCACATTTCCGACCTCAGGTTCCACATTCCAGCGTTGTCCAAGGTCGTCATTACTGCGGCCCACGAGTTCGGGTACACGTGGATCGTGTGCCTGCTCACAGCATCTTGTAGGTTGTAGAGCTTTCTCTTGTCAGGGCTCCACCTCCCGGGCTCGATGGCCACTGCGAAGAACGAGTAGCCGTCCAAGTGCCAAGTTTGGATCGTCTTCTCGTGGTTCTCGAAGATGATCTCCACGAAGTTCCTGAAAACAGCATTAACCACACTAGGGGCCATCACGGCTGGCCCGTTTGCCGGCTCGTCCTTCACGAGGTCGTACTTGAATACCTTATCTGCTAGCCCAAAGTATTCCGCGAGCTTCAATGGGGTCTCGGGATCGACATGGGAGACACCGTTGATGCCAAACCGTAGCTTGCCGTCCACCATTGACCTTGTGTTGGTTACCTTGATGGTGCGGGTGATGTCTATCTTTCCATAGTGGTAGGAGCCTTGAGGGTTGGGGCGGGCTGCGCTGGCAGTGAGATTCCACCTGAATGAACGGAACTGGTTCATCGACCAGGCAATGCCGGCAGAGTTCTCAGTAGGTGCTGGTGGGAGCACTGGGGATGCGGGGCCATTACCATTCGCATAGCGAACCACCGCTACAGCCACATCCGGGCGTCTTGCAAAGCGGCTTGATGCCACGAAGTAATAGTCATTTGGAACTTGATTTGCGGTCACCAAAACAGACAAGCATTGCCCGACATGAAGGTCGATCGATTCATACACGTTCTGCACGGTGTGGGAGCCCTCCAACTCGACAAGCTTCATAGTATGGCCTTGGAGTCTAAAGTTTATGGAGTTTTTCAAACCCGCATTGCACACACGGTACCTGTAGGTCTTCCCTTGCTCCATGACAGTTAGTGGCTCGGTAACCAGGTCACCAACCTTGCCAGATTTTCCATTAATCACAATACCATCAGGCTTTCCGATGGAACGGCTACTGTCAAGAAGCCTTTTGAGAGTCTTGTGGCCTTTGTTATACCAATCTCCAAGAATGACAGCGAATTCGTCGGCAGGTCTGTCGAAAGGTACCGGGATAAGGTCACGGCTGTGGATCTGGAGAATTCCAATGCCACCGGCAGCCCTGTGGAGAGCAGTAGTTGGGAAGTATAAGAAGGTACCGATCTGGTCCTTGACCTGGAAATGGTATGTAAAGTTCTGGCCGGGCAAGATAGGACACATGGTTCCAGGAGTACCATCTTGCCAAGAGTTCTTCCTCTGCTGGACTCCGCTCCAGGTGAGTAGTAGCGGCTCATCCAAATAATTAAAAACGTTAACAACGATGTTGTTGTTCGATGTGCAGTTGATCTTGGGACCTGGGAACTCACCGTTGATGAGAATACCTTGCTGGGGAACGCCTAGAGGGGCGATTGTGCCGTAAGTGACTTTCCAGTCGAAGAATAGATATGGGTCCTCAGCCATAACCCCCATAGAGACGCTGAGCAACAAGGCCACAAAGATCATTCTTGACCCCATGGCTTCCTTCTTCGAATCTTTTCGGCAAACTCCAAGAAAATGAGGAAGAAGAAGGATATGGGATCCGACTTCTTCCTGCAACAGCTTGGGAAACATGATTTTAGCTCTGAAGCAAGGCCCTTTTTATAGAAGATGGAAACAAGTTGTCTGAGAGGTTAAAAAAAAGATGGGTTATTTTCATCCATCAATCTTTCATTAAAAGTTCAAATAATTTGAGCCTTTTGTTCTTCTCGATTCATTGGGGTTCCGGTTATTGCTCTTTTCCTCACTTCTCTGATTACCAAACTCAAAAATTACGCGGTATATGAGCAAGATAGGGGAAAGAGTGATGTTATATATACAAATAAACTTGCATGTGTGGTATCATAAATAAATAATTATTGATGTTAATAAGTATAAATAATAATGCTCAGAATACATGAATAATCAATTAAAGCAGTGGGAAATGGGATTCTTGGAATTTAAAATTAACTTGAATGTTACTTTTAATTACATCAAAATCTTGGTATATATTATAATAAAAAATTGTCATACTCAATATTTTTTTTGAGCCAACCCAACCCTACCAAATTACCGGGTCCAGTGTAAATTGGATATTTGGTCAAAAACAATTACGCTATTTCTCATACTATGGCGCCCAATTGCTCGGCAGCATGCAGCCCTTTACTTCAGCAGTTTAAACATAAGTTAAAAGCTTTAAACTATTTAGTCTTCAATGAATGATTATTTCGAATATCTTTCGTTTGATGTGAAACCAAATTCGATTCAATTCATCGGTATATTCATTCTTAAAACACAAGCTATTGCAGCTTATGGAGAATATTGTGTTTGAAACATCTTCAAAGGTGTCGAAAAATCGATCCTTCAAATGGTATAAGAGCTAATTATTCTAAGAAAGATATTTGAAAACTGATTAAAATTATTTTATTTAAAAATATTTTTATATGGTATTTAAAAGTACTTTATAATACTTTCAAAACTCTTTTAAATGATTATATAACGCACATTGCAAATAGTAGAGAGGATTGGTTTTGCAACTAATATTGTAGCCACTTATCTTGACTCTGAGCTTGGTGTTTTAATCAGCCCGTGGGGTTTTGAGTCCTATCTGTCGACAGTTCAGCAAAACTGATCTGTGGACTAGATTTCAGTTGTAAGCAAAACTTATAGCTGAGAACTGTTGGATGAAGCTTAATCATTAGCAGTATGTCGCCGCTCATTGCCATATCCGATCAGACCAAAATGATCAATGCGGTTCAGCATGAGTCCAGTTTGCATCAGCTAGACCAATTTGCCAGCACAGATCAAGTCAAAAGCAATTAGTTCTTCGGGCAAAGAAATTCAGAATCGATGCAACAAATCAAGTGGTCAAGACAACCAGTCTTTGATATATCTGGTTCTATCATGTATATAACTGACTTGTACTTAATATTGTTTAAAATGAGATATTGTAGTAGCAATTTCCTTACAAATGGTGATGTACGTAAATGTATAATACAAGGGAAGTTTATTTGATTAAACATTATGTATTTTTTTTCCAATTAATTTGTGTGTAACTGAACTGCTATTTCAATTATGTTGCCTAAACTACTTGAATGTCCAAGGCTGATAAAAATCAACTTAAAAGGGAGTTCTCAATTCAATTTTTAAGGGAGAGTTTTAAAAATCGTCTCAACAGTTTATCCCTCGAACTGAAACTTTCTTAAAATTATATTTTAAAATGTCTCGCTTAAAATATTTTCCAATTTAGTGTTTGTTAAGAAATGAAATTTCAGGAATTTTGGTGTATGACAAATTAGAAATCAACCGCGGTTGGAAATTCTCAACCGCTGATTTTCAACCGCTTATTCTTTAGATTTCAGCCGATTCATTTAAGAGACTTACTTATTGCTAAACGACATTCTCTGACCGGTTGTATGCATTCAAAACCTTGAAGTCAACAATCTCACATCGATTCCAAGGAAGATGTGCATTTATCTCTCCTTCCCAAAAAGGAAGTTCAGAGACAGTTTTCATGATCTGATGATATATGCACAGTCGCCTAAAGAAGAAAACCTCAAGTAAAGAGCCTCAAATTTATGATAAGCAAAAGGAAGATTAAATGCGGACATTTATTGATCATAAATATGAAAGCGACTTATCTGTTTCAGGAGCTCAGGTTTACGTTAACAGTACTTTCTGACCGTTAGATCTTTTAGCTATATCATCTGGGAGGAATGCAAGTTATTAAAAAGCAAGCTACACAACTCTAACATCGATTGAAAAAGTTTCTCAGCTTGCCTTCATAGAGATCTTTGAGCGCTTTCACAGTCTACATTTTCCATTATCGCTCTTTTGCACGCATCTCCACAGACACATATTTGATCATTTAAGGATCTTTTCGTGCTACCAAAACAATCTACTGTTCTATCAATAACCTGTGGTTATTTGATTAAAGTTTGGAAGCCTGGTGAACTAAAAGTTCTTAAAAATCCAGAAGTGTAAAGTGATCACTAGGAGTTCCAAAACAGGCAATGGAATAAGTCCTGATTGGATTGGGCTGTTACAAACGATTTGTAAAGTCAAAGTCTTTTAGTGGAATCCTTCCTACCAAAGGAAGAAGGGGTGACGTAGGAGTATTCAATCTCCGAACATCCATAAAAATACTGTGTCTCTTATCTTGTGCAAACTGCTATCTGTTATTCATATCCTTGTTGTTTAGATTGTCAAATCTTTAAGAAATATCTGTCAAAAGGAAGTGAACCGTCTTCCGCACACTTTAGTGGTTCACCTCTTTCGACCGTTTGAGAAAGGAGTTTTTCGAACCGCTTAAAAACGGTTGAAAATACATTTTAAATAAGAAAATGTGAAAGAGTTCATTCACCCCCCCTCCCCCCCCCCCCCCCCCTCTTAACTCTTTCTCGATCCTAACAGTGTTTGAGGGGAGCTTTTCTTTCTTTACTCTTCAAACTGAGTTTTCTTTAAAACACTAATTTTTTTTAAAAAAAAATGTTAAAGTCTTGTAATCATCAAAAAGAGGGAGATTATTGGAATATTTCATGTTTGCAATCTTGATTTTGATGTTAACAAACTTATTATTTTGTTTCTAACAAATTTATCTAGTGTGCAGAAAGCTGAAACTGATGAGATCTCAAATTGATCAGTTCTCGAAGCCAAAAATGAAGTTGTCGAGATGCCAACTGATTGCTAAAAATTAACCAGTCCAACTGATATATCAAAGAACAGTTCCACTGATTGTCCAGCTGATAGGTGGTTTATCAGTAGACCTTCAGAAGCCTGACCAGCTAATGAAGAGTTCAACTGATGAAGAACCCAGCTGAACAAAAGAACTGATACAGTGAAATAAGTTTCGACTGATTTCACCAGAACAGTTCAGAAGCATCAGTTGTAATTGATTTGTTCGCATGTGACGACAAGACTATTTAATGGAATCCAGCTAAGCGCGAATATACAAGCTATAAGCTACTTCACAGATGAAAGTATAATAGTGGACGTTGTAGCAAAGCTGAAAAAAAAGCTTCCAAAACAGTTGTCAGAATGACAAGACATGTCCAAATGAAGCACATGCAAATACAACAGACATGATTATTGAGTCTCATGTACGGTCAGCCGACTGCCTATAAATATCGGATCAAAGACCATTGAAGACAAGAAGAAGCGGAACTACAACTAAATACCAGTGTGTGAAGAAAACAGAGGGCATGTTCACTTCATATTAGCTTACTAGAAACAGTTAGCCTATTTTTGTGAGAACACCTTCGTGTTGTAATGATTAGATCAGTTCTCACACTTTCACACTCAAGTGGGCTAACTGCTTCTAGTAAGCTAACTGATACAAGTCAGAACTGATCCTTTGTCGCATGCTTTGCAAGATCATCAGACCTCAAATTTCTGCTTTGTACTTGCTGTGTCCCACGAAATTTAGCCAGCCCAGAGCAAACACGATACCGGTAATTCCTCTAAGCATTAAATAGATAACAACGAAAGAAACAAAGTCAATACTGTTGTATTTATAATCTTATGATAAGCAGAGGATTACAAAGTAATTAACCATTGTCTTGATGGTATAACTTAGGTCATCTCCAACCCATATCCTCTATTTTTCATCATCTATCCTCTAAAATAGATATCCGTGATCTCTATTTTTAAAAACCTTCTCCAACCCATATCCTCTAAAAATATTACAAAATACTTCATTTCTTTTTTTTTTCATTTTCAAAAACACACACATATAATTATATTATGTATTATATAACCGAACTTAATTAATTCGATAAACATAATACAATAAAAAATCGACATTTAATTTTATTGTTGTGTGTGTTTTTTAAATTGTTGGTGATGTCGTTTAATTGTTTGTGATGTCATTTAATATTGTTTAATGTTTATAATCTAAAAAAATCACATGTTTATCAAATTAAATAAATTAAATAGACAATAAGTGTTTCTAATAAATTATGTTATTAATTTTTGTGATCATTATCTTGTTTATTATTTCCATTTCATTATTATTATAAATAATAGACATATAATTAATTCATGAAAAATAATAAAACAATTGAAATAAATTAACTAAGTATAATATTCTTTAACATTAAAATTAATTAATTAATTAAATATTTTGAATTATAATAATATAAAATAGAACAAAACAAATACATAAAAATACAAAATGACTATTTTGCAATTGTTATGATAGCATTTCACTAATTTAATAGAATCTCCATATAAATAGTGATCCTCCAAAAATAGAGATTGCATTTGGAGTTGGGTTGGAGCACCAATCTATACTCTATTTTGGAGATTTTTTCCAAAATAAAGATGGGTTGGAGATGCTCTGAGAAGATTAAGATACAAAAAAGACAGTTATAAAGAAAATAAGACATCAGATAATTAATAAGACTCGAGAACAGAAAATACATTGTTAAAAATGAAAATAAGGTATTACAGGATCTGCCCACTTGGCAGCCATGGGTGCAGCTATCTTTCTCTTCTACTCAGAAGATTTGGGTGCCCTTTTTCTCCCTTCGAGTCTCGACATATTTTTTCTAAGTTAGTGCCATTCTTTCTGTTATTGCTTATTCAAAATATTGTGTCAATCCCATTGCAATTCTTCCTCACCAAGAAGGCCGTCTCAGGAAGGCTGGAAGCTGCAGCAATTGAAATTTTCCACTCGTAGTTTCTTCACAACTCGTATTCTGTTCTTCACCATCTCCGGGTTATCACCTATTTTTAGGGAAGAATCTTCCGTTTTCCTAACAGAATACGAATGATTAACTCAGTAAATCAGTTGAATTTTATCTGGATCAATAAAACTAGAGCTGTCTCTGAGGAATCCTATCAGTTGAATTCTATCTGGATCAATAAAACTAGAGCTATCCCATGTTGAAGCAGAAGCATAGTTTATTTTGAATTTAGTGAGCAGATAACCATTTGGGAGATCCATCTCATGAAAAATTGATGCATGAGACGATGGAAATGATATTTCTTATTCAAATCTAATCTTATTAACTATTGAATATAAACATCACGGGTCTGGAGGCAGAGTCATCACCCTTGCCACTAAATTAAAGCATTATTACTTCATATTTCTAAATCAAAATATGTAGTAATTTCAATTATTAATAAGAAAAATAAGCAAGAAATGTCTTAAAAGACTCTTTAAGAACAAGTCAAGTTCATGTGTTGATCGGATTTTTGTTTGCACATATGTCTAAGGAAGTTAAAATAAAAATGTGTCAAAGATTTGCATGAAAAAATCTATTTTCGGCTTCTTAAACTCTTCAAGGATTAATTTTCGACATGAGCTGAATCGAGTGGCTTTTTTTAATACAAAAATCGCAAAAAAACTGTGACACGAGCGACAATTCTCCCAACCCTTGTTTTTGTGGTCGTAATAATTCAAAATTATAGCATCGGAAATTGCACCAAGAGACGTACACGCTTATCGAAATATCGTAATAAATCATCCTCGAAGAAACAACCGCACAGGAGATGTGATTGATGTATGTCACAAATCTGCATTGCGTACAGGCATCGGTATTATGATCGGTCCAGAAAGAACGCAGAAGTAACTTTCCTGACCGGGCATGAGGAACCAATCGGGACAGCGAGTAAACTCTAGCCCGACTATTTAAGGAGGGAGTGATGATGCCCCGGTATGTCCCGGGTCATCAACGGGTCCCGGGGATTTTCGGGTCATGGGTCCGGCCCATGAATGATGCCCGAGTCAGGACAGTAAGTGCGGTGATTAAGAGCCCATCCCCCGAGTTGTTGCCATAGGACGTGGCACCCGAGTTCTAAGCAATGTTATCTCTTCTGACACCTCGAAGCAAGAGAGCAATTAATGACGTTGACTTAATAGAATGCATGCGGCCGACCTGTTCCTCTTTGGTTAACATTAATGAGTGAATAGACAGATGGGATACAATTAATGTGTGATTTGACATGTCAGAACAATAGGGTATAATCAGCCACCCTACTGCATTTAATGCTCGTACACCCCAAAAAGAGCGAGGTCATCATTATCTCCTCCACTATAAATACCAGGTTTTGCATTTATTCATTCATTGAGATATTACTGAACACTTAATGCTCTCATTTATTACACACCAATCATCACAGCCATCACTTGGCTACATTGGTTATCTTGCTTGAGTACCCTGCTGACTTAAGCATCGGAGTGGCCACGCCGGATACCCTTCCGGCGCCCATTCACGTGGTTGTTTTTCTTGTCTGCAGATCCTTCTAAGCGTTCGAGAACCTTCTTCCTGCTTCAACGTCCAGCTTATATTTCCTTCCATACTTTTTGATAGCCGGCCCGGTCGAGTCCCCGACCCGACTCCATCGTTTGACCCGGGTTGCATCATTGGCGCCGTCTGTGGGAAATCTGAGTCCTAAGACGTTGATATGGCTCCAACTAGGAGAGCAAACCAGGACACCTCTCGAGCCCTAGAGGAAAACAATACACGTCTCTCTGGCGCAGGTGGTCCCCCTCCTAATGGTCCTCAGCCCACCATTCATTTGACTTCCGAAGAATTGCAGAGAATCATAACCGATGCTGTCAACATGGCTAACGCAAAAAAAGCTGCTTCTCACCAGGCCAGTCAACACGAACAGCAGCGTAAGCAAGCGCAAGAAGAAGAGAGAAGAGAAGAAGAGAGGGAAAGCGCAGGTTCTAAATCTCCCACTATCGCTGGAGAATTGGAAGAGTTAAGAAAAAAAGTGAAAGCATTAGAAGGGCAGGCTGGCTCCAAGGGCAGTATTTCTGTGATCAAAGGCTGCCCATTCTCTGACATCATCGTCCGGGAACTACTTCCCGGGCATTTCAAGTCGGCAAAAATCAAAGATTACGATGGGAGCTCTGATCCTGAGGAACACCTCGCGCGTTTTGAGAATATGGCCATGCTGCACTGTTATGAGGACCCAATCAAGTGTAAAGTATTTCTCACCACCCTGGTCGACTCCGCCCAGAGATGGTTTGAAGGATTGGCACCACAGAGCATCCATTGCTTTGACGACTTTCAAAAAGTGTTCTTGCATCAATTTAGCAGCAGTAAGAAGTACAAGAAGACTGCTTTCAGTTTATTTGAAGCGAAGCAAAGGCAGGATGAAACCTTGAGGGCTTACCTCAAAAGGTTCAATCGGGTGGCCCTTGATGTACCGACTTGTGCCCCCGAGACAAAAACCACCGCATTTATGCAAGGGCTATGGGAAGGGGATTTCTTCCGATCCCTAACCAAAAAGTTGCCTGAAAATTTTGAGGATCTCTTGTCACGAGCAGAAAAGTATATCAATATGGAAGAAGCACAAAACCAGAAAAGAGAAGCCTTGAAAAGGGCGAGAGGAGATCGGACTTGCAGAGCCGAAGATAGAGCTCCTAAGAAAAGTGGCGGAGGTCATTTCTCCCATGTGCCTTTAAGGATGGCTCGCGACAGAGAGATTCAAGAGTGTAGAATGGATGAGGCCCTCCCTCCCCGTCCCGAGACCCGAGTCCTCAAGCCAGAACAAAAGAAGTATTGTACCCTTCATAAGGATTGTGCTCACGATACCAGCCAGTGCCGGGCCCTTAGGAGAAATGCTGACAGACGTCTTTTGTCCTCACCTCACCCGCCACGAGATAAGTCTAGACAACCACCTTGGTTGTCCAGGCGTCCCTCGTCGAGTATTCCCCAGAGAACGATGAGCACTCCAAGTGGAAAGCGGGGCGAAACAAGTACCCGGGAGGAAAGAAGGAAATCAGCAGAAGGAAAGGATCCTTCTCCAAGTCGAGGAATTATCAAAATGATTTCGGGAGGATCTACTGATGGTGACTCTAACCGGGCCAGGAAGGCGAGAGGGAGGAGGGAGTGCCTAGAAGTCGAGGGAAGAGGAAGAGATGAACCAGTTATAAGTTTTGGACCAGAAGATCTCCAAGGAGTAAGTTTACCTCACAATGATGCTTTAGTCATACAGGCCCGCATTGCCAACTATGATGTATTAAGGGTTTTCGTGGATAGTGGGAGCTCTGTTAATGTTATCTTCAAAGATGCCCTCATTCAAATGGACTTGCATGAGTACCAGCTGGAAGCCGTGGAGACCGCCCTGTTCGGGTTCGCTGGTCAGGCCGTGTATCCGGAAGGGGAAATCGCCCTACCCCTTACCCTGGGTACGGGAGATCTGAGAAAGACTGTAATAACTGCTTTCACGGTAGTGGATGCCCCATCCTCGTACAATGTTATCCTGGGGAGACCAGCTATGAATGAAATGAGAGCAGTGGCCTCGACATACCACCAAAAGATCAAATTCCCAGTGAAAGGATGGGTCGGAGAAGTCAAAGGGGATCAACCGTCTTCACGAAAATGCTATGGAGAAACAGTTCGGGTGGACCAGAAAAAAGCAAGGAGGGAGGGAAAGGAGAAAGAGCACCCGGAAAAAGTACATGACCGGGAAGTGCATTTTGTGGCTGAGAATGAATAGGATGAGGTCGAAATCGAACCAGGGAAGAACATCCGGGTGGCCCGGGAAATCTGCGCAACTACTCGGGTACATCTTTTACAGTGTTTAAAAGCTAACGTTGGTATCTTTGCCTGGTCCCAGCAGGAATTATCCGGAATCCTGCCTCAAGTAGCCGAGCATAAATTAAATGTCCTCCCGGGCTCCCGACCCGTTAAGCAGAAAAAGCGGCATTTTGGTCCAGAAAAGGATAAAGTAATACAAGAACAAGTGGGAGAATTGCTAAAGGCCGGGCATATTAAGGAAATCCACTTTCCCACATGGCTGTCCAATGTGGTTCTTGTGCCAAAGTCTACCGGTAAATGGAGAATGTGCGTTGATTTTAGAGATCTGAATAAAGCTTGCCCGAAGGATTGCAACCCACTTCCCCGGATCGATCAGTTGGTCGATTCCACTTCTGGGTGTGAATTATTAAGTTTTCTAGACGCGTACCAAGGGTATCACCAAATCCCTTTGGCTGCGGAAGATCAGGACAAAGCTAGTTTCGTCACGTCCGGGGGTACTTTCTGCTATGTTGTAATGCCCTTCGGACTAAAAAATGCAGGGGCTACATATCAGCGACTGATGAATCTTGTCTTTCAAAAACAGATTGGCCGAAATATTGAAGTATATGTGGATGACATTTTGATCAAGACCCGAGAGGCCGCTCATTTCATTGACGATTTGATCGAAACCTTCGCCACTCTGAAGCAGTACAGGATAAAACTTAACCCGGCTAAATGTGTGTTTGGGGTTAAAAGTGGGAAGTTCTTGGGGTTCATGGTCACGGATCGAGGAATCGAAGTCAACCCAGAGAAAATCAAGGCCATCATGGATATGCCCTCCCCTCAGTCGGTTCGAGATGTGCAGAAACTGACAGGAAGGATTGCGGCCTTATCGCGTTTTATTTCCCGATCCGCGCATCGAAGCTACCCTTTCTTTCAAATTCTGAGGAAAGCACAAAAATGCGGTTGGGACGACCATTGCGAACAAGCCTTTCAAGATTTGAAGAAACACCTGGCTGAATTGCCCGTCCTAGCCAAACCCGAGCCCGGAGAAAAATTGTGGGTCTATCTTTCGACCACTGGAATTGCTGTTAGCTCCGTACTCATCAAAGAGGAGGAGGCCGATCAGAAGCCTGTTTACTATGTCAGTCACGCCCTCCAAGGAGCAGAGCTGAGGTACAGTGAGCTGGAAAAGATAGCTTTGGCATTGGTAATAACTGCCCGGAAACTAAGGCCGTATTTTCTCTCACATTCTATTGTGGTCCTTACTAATTCTCCTCTCGGGAGAATCATGACTAATGCCGAGGTCTCGGGAAGAATGATCAAGTGGACCGTCGAACTCGGGGAGTATGATATCGAATATAAGCCCCGAGTTGCCATAAAAGCCCAGGCGTTGTCAGATTTCCTAACAGAGATGATCCAACCAACTGAGGAAAAGGTATGGAGAGTATTTGTTGATGGCGCTTCAAACCTGTCAGGATGTGGAGTAGGGGTTGTCTTGATCTCTCCACTGGAGGAAAAAATCAAATTGGCTCTGAGGATCGATTCTAAGGTTACAAACAACGAAGCAGAGTATGAAGCTATTTTCGTAGGGTTACGTGCTGCCCGAGAAGTAGGAGCTTCCCGAGTCATTGTCTATTCCGACTCACAGCTAGCCACGCAGCAGATTAAAGGAGCCTTTGAAGTCAAAAATGAAAAAATGATCAAATACTTGAAGCTTATCACCACTCAAGCTTCATCCTTCACAGACTGGAGTATTGAACAGATTCCTCGAGAAGAAAATATGGAGGCTGATATGTTAGCCAAATTGGCAGCTTCTTTGACAGAAGTAAGTACCCGAGAGATTCTCTGTTGTTCTCAGCTAGTATCATCCCTTGAAGAGGAGGCACCTACACTAAACAAGGACTCATGGAAGATTCCTATCATAGAGTATATAAAGAAGGAGAAACTCCCAGAGAACCGGGCCCAAGCTATCAAAATCAGAAGGCAAGCACCCAGGTTCGCCCTCTTAAATGATGTTTTATACAGGCGATCCTTTCAGGGCCCCTTACTCAAGTGCCTGTCAGAAGAAGAAACAGAATATGTCCTTCGGGAGATACATGAAGGATGTTGTGGAGAACATCTCGGAGGAATGGCTCTATCTCGGAAAGTTGTTTTAGCTGGATTCTGGTGGCCTCAAATGAACCAAGATGCTGCCCAGCTCGTCCAGAAATGTCAAGGTTGCCAACATCACTCTAATTTCCACCATCGCCCAACTGCCAACATGCAACCAATCTCTGCGTCATGCCCTTTCGACCAATGGGGCTTAGACATCGTGGGTCCCTTTCCACCAGCACATGCCCAGAAGAAGTTCCTTCTAGTAGCTGTGGATTATTTTTCTAAATGGGTAGAAGCCGAGCCATTGGCAAGAATCACTGAGGATGAGATCATGAAATTCCTATGGAAATACATTGTTTGCCGATATGGCATCCCGAGAAAATTGATTTCAGACAACGGTAGGCAGTTCCAAGGAAAAAAGATCACTTCTTGGTGTCAGGAAATGAAGATTATGCAATCTTTTACCTCCGTAGCCTATCCTCAGGCCAATGGCCAAACGGAGGTAACCAACAGGATCATCGTACAGGCTTTGAAAGCTCGACTTCAGGGAAAAGGAAAAGATTGGGTAGAAGAGTTACCCAGCGTCTTGTGGGCCTACCGGACTACTCCTCGATCGTCCACTCGGGAAACCCCATATGGTCTTGTTTATGGATCTGAAGCAGTTTTGCCCGTAGAAATCGGGCAATCTTCCGCTCGGGTAGACTCCTATTCAAGCAACAATGTCTTATCTCGGGCCCTGGAGCTTGACCTTGTAGAAGAAAAAAGAGACCGGGCCGCCATACGGATGGAAGCTTATCGCAGCAGGATCATGAAGTCCTATAACAAGCATGTTCGAAAAAGGGATTTCCAGATCGGAGATTTGGTCATGAAAAAGGTCAAACCGGTGGGTGATGTAGGGAAGCTAGAAGCCAAATGGGAGGGGCCTTTCAAAGTAGTCAGAAAAGTTAGCTCTGGAACAGCCTATTACCTAGAAGACCCTCAGGGGCATGTTCTCAAAAGGCCCTGAAATGCTTTTCATTTAAAGAAGTATTATGTTTGAAATAAAATTTGTATCTGTTGTTTCTACATTGAATGAAGGGAATTACTCGAAAGAATTATCTTTTAAGTCCAGGGACCCGTACCCTGGCCCGGTGGACCCGTACCCCGGATTATCTTTTAAGTCCAGGGACCCGTACCATGGCCCGGTGGACCCGTACCCCGGATTATCTTTTAAGTCCAGGGACCCGTACCCTGGCTCGAGGGACCCGTACCTCGGACCACCTTTCAAGTCGGTGGACATGTGCCCCGACTCAAGGAAACCATATCCCATTTAGCAATCGAAATTACAAAATATTACTTTAACATGAAAGGAAGCCAAATCGGAGGAAGAAAATAAGCATGTATAGATCAAAAGGAAAAGATTACAAGAAAGTAAAAAGAATTCTTTATTCTGCGGGGGGGTCCTGCCTATCCATATCTTCCTTATCATCATCTGGGAGGGATGTAGCAGCCTTCTCCAAATCCGGGAAATCTTCCAGATCTGCTGGAACCATGCCGGCTTCCTCGAATTGCTCCAAACACTTGTTGAAACCTAGTTCGAAGTACGGGAAGGCTTTTCGGGCCAGCATTTGTTTGAAATCAGAAGACTTCAGGAAGTGGGACATCTGTTCTGTCTGGGTTTTCTTCAAAAGGGTCACGGCTGCCTGAAAGTCCTCAGCCCGGACCCGGTGGTACTCTGCATCTTCTCTGGCCGCCAGCACCCCTTCTCTAGCCTCAGCCGCTAGCGCCTCGAAATCCTCAGCACGAGCCCGGGAGGATTCTGCTTCTGCCCTGGCCGACTGCGCCTCCGCCCGGGCATCAGATAATTCTGCCTGGAGCAGGTCCATCTGCTGCTGCCAAACGGCCTTCTCCCGGGCCAGGACATTCTCGTGAATTTTCTTGATACGGCCCACTTCCTCTTGAAGTTTGCCGTGCGCTTCCTGAGCGGCCTTGGTCTGAGCATGGGCTCTTTTGGCTATCTTCGCCACCCGCTCATGCCCATGCAGCAACATTTGTAAGCCCTGGTAATAAAGAGATCAGGAAAATTCGCCAAAAAAAAAAAAAAAGGGGGGGGAACTCACCGAGAAAGTCCGGGTCGCTCCTTCGCTCAGAAGCATATTGGGGTGCATTCCCTGAAGATGTGCCACCTCGTCAGGACGGAGAAAGCTCCCGATCACCCCCAGCAGATCTGAACTAATGGTATCCCCAAAAATATTGGGGAGAACCAGAGGCCTAGTCGCAGAAGTGCCTGCAGAAGTATCATCCAAAGCAGGAGAAGGGGTCATCCCCTCGGGCTCATCTGAAAGGGGATCGGTTACGGTGACCGGAAGCGCAACGGAAGTTTAAAATTTTTAATTTTTCATACAAAAATTCGGCCACCTCAAGTTTTGTGCAACAAATACAATAAACACCATTGTCATACATAGGGTGTAAGAAAATCGTTACCTATCAACCTCTTGAGGTTGATGATGGCACCAACTTTGTTGTCAAACAACAAAGCTCTTGAAAGGATGACAATCTACATGCCTCCTCCTCCAAGTCCTTGAATCTTTCCTTCAAATTAGGCCCACCACCAACTAGGTAGATCCACCTTACACTTGCACTAGAAAATGTATGGCATTTTTCTTTGAGAAGTGAGTGTTTTTCTCCAACAATTGAAGAACACAAAATGAAAGAAAAATGGAGAGAAAATGAAGAGAGGATTTCGGCCATTGTGTGTGTGGGAGGAGAGAAGGAAGACTAGACTTGGTTGTGGGAAAAGTTGTTTCAAAAAGTTCCATGCCATGCCTTGAAAACACAAAAAGTAGTCTCCCAACCTTTCACCTCCCATGCATGCATATTATATGGTTTTTAATCAAATTAAAAACCTTGGACTAAATTTTAATTATCTCAAACATATTTGAGACTAATTAAACATTACTTGAATTTACCCAACTCCCACTAGTTAAATAATTAATTTAAATTGAGCTCTACAAGACTCAATATAATTTAATTAATTCAACACTTGAATTAATTTAATTATTTGGACTCTACTAGGTCCACTAGTGTTTAATTAATTCAACACTTGAATTAATTTAATTTAGTCCATAATAATGTTTATGAAAATCACAATTTTCAAATACATTATTCACTTGGCCTAATTTTAATTTAGGAACACTTCCATAAATTAAAATTTACATTTCTCTCATAGAAGTCATACTTCTATTTTTCTTTACACTTATAAACTCATTTATAAGTCGTTCAACACATTGAACTATTTTCTCCTTTATAGAAGTCATACTTCTAATTTTCCTTACGCTTATAAACTCCTTTATAAGCCGTTCAACACATTGAACTATTTTTACTTCTCAACGGGATCTAGAAAGCTAGTACTTGTGTGGCCTTCAATGGTTCATTGATACAACTAGCCGTGGGTTCACATCTCCATGTGATTCGGACTAAACATGTCTTTATATGAGCATACCTCAATTGCTCCATTCTTATTTATCAACACCTTGATAATAAGAACGTCAGAACTCAAGTCTGATAGTACCCAACCAATCATGTTAAACGCCTAGCAGCATCGCTTACATGATTCTCTAGGTATCAAATGATAGTGCCTGCAAGAACCATTCTATTATGGTTAGCGTACAGTACGGTCCCTTCAACTCATATATCCCGATCGATTCGACAACCATTGGTTTATCGAGAGTTGTCAATGAATCGATACTATGTGTCATGTCGTAGTTGCATCAATGGTGTAATCTATGAAACCCCTTTCATAATTACAACCATACTCTGGCCAGAGATTTCAACCTACATACACATGATAACACATAGGATATCCATACCCGAAGGTAAGCGGTGAATCCCCGACTACAATGCATCGACTCCTACATGTTTCGACATGACACCCAACCTTGCCACCTGATGACCCCATAAGAGTCGGTAAACAAGTCAAAGTGAAATGCTAGCACATAGAGTCTAAATGTTGTCCCGGGTCATAAGGACTAATGGTGTACAATCATAAACTAGGACGTTTCCACTCGATAAGTGAGAACCACTTGGAAAGTCCTTTAATGGAGGGTTGTTCAGTGCACTCTACCAGGATCACCTATCTGCATGCTCGGACATCACAATGTCCCCTACCAATGAAACATGGTACTCACATCGCAGATACTAGTCTCTAACTCGAGCGGCCTATATCCTTCTTAGTGGCGGCTGAATCGACTAGGAACCGTTTAGAATATACAGTATTACAAATATGAGTTTCATGATACTCATCATATGAGCATCTCATATTCTTTCTACTATTTGTATATTCAAGGGCTTTATCTATGCAACTAGCATGGGTATACAGATAAAGATATGCCAAAATAATAATATCAAATATTACTAAAATAAAGATTGCTCATACATAGAGTTTCATTGTGAACACTCGGCCAACACTTGGCTCAACGGGCACCTACTCTAACAATCTCCCACTTGCACTAGAGCCAACTACCCATATGCTTTAAACCCATTGATTCGCGATGCTTGTCGAATAATGGTCCAGGTAAAGGCTTAGCTAGTGGATCAACAACATTGTCTGCGGAGCCGACTATGTCAATAGACACTTCTTCCTCTTTCCACAATCTCTCCGAGGATGTGGTACTTACTCAATACATGTTTGGACTTCTGATGAGACCTTGGCTCCTTTGCTTGAGCTAAAGCTCCCGTGTTGTCACACAACACCGGGACAGGAGCAACTCCATTAGGAATGACGTCCAACTCTTAGACGAAATTCCTTATCCAAACAGCCTCCCTTGTTGCATCTGATGCAACAATGTATTCGGCCTCTGTGCTGGAATCCGCAGTATTGTCTTGCTTGGAACTCTTCCAAGAGACAGCAGCACCATTGAGCATGAATACAAACCCAGAGGTTGACTTCGAGTCATCGATATCTCTTTGGAAGCTAGAGTCGGTATAGCCTTCCAATTTTAGTTCTCCACCCCATAGACCAAGAACAATTTATTGGTCCTTCTCAACTACTTGAGGATGTCTTTCACAGCTTTCAGGTGTGGAAGACCAGGGTTCGATTGATATCTACTCACTACACTTAGTGCGAAAACCACGTCAGGACGTGTAGATATCATCTCATACATGATGCTACCAATCGCAGATGCATAAGAAATGCTTTGTCATCGCCGCTATCTCTGCATCAGTCTTGAAAGACAGACTTGGATAGGGACACGCCATGACACATTGGTAGATGTCCTCTCTTGGACTCATCCATCGAGAACCGCTTCACGATGGTATCAATGTATGTGGACTGGGTGAGATCAAGCAATCTTTTCGATCTATCTCAATAGATCTGTATCCCAATACAAAAGATGCTTCACCCAAGTCCTGCATCGAGAACTTACTCGCTAACCATATCTTAGTTGATTGCAACATTCCTACATCATTCCCAATGAGTAGAATGTCATCAACATAAAGCACCAGGAATGTCACAACACTCCCACTGACCTTCTTATACACACAGGGTTCCTCAGGATTCTTAGTAAATCAAACTCTTTGATTGTACTAGCGAATCTAAGGTTCCAACTCCTAGATGCCTGCTTTAGACCATAAATAGATCTCTGAAGTTTGCATACCATATGCTCACTTCCGATAGATGTAAACCCTTCATGTTTGAGACATGTAAATCACTTTCTTAAAATCCCCATTAAGAAATACTGTCTTGACATCCATCTGCCATATCTCATAGTCATACCATGCAGCTATGGCTAGCAATATCCTTATAGACTTGAGCATTGCAACTGGTGAAAAGGCTTCCTCAAAGTCAACTCCTTGTATTTGAGTATATCCTTTTGCCACTAATCGCGCCTTGAAGGTCAATACCTTCCATCCGCCCCAAGTCCCTATGGGAACCGTTCCCTCATGTGGATCTATAAGATCCCACACTTGGTTCGAATGCATGGAATTCAACTCAGATTCCATAGCTTCAAGCCATTTGGATGAATCGGCATCAGATAACGCTTCCTTGAAGGTCCTTGGATCACATCCATGGTTAGGCTCATCATGGCCCTCTTCAAGAAGCTAACCATACCTCATAGGTGGTCTCGAGACTTTCTCGGATCTTTTAGGAGCTTGTATCTCCTCACTTGGCTCTTCGGGTGTGGGTTCTATAGTTGTGGGTGTCTCTCGAACCTCTTCGAGTTCTATCATCTCCCCTTTTCTATCCAATAGAAAATCTTTTTCCAAAAAGGTTGCATTCCTAGAAACAAACACCTTTGTTTCTTGGGGATGATAGAAATGATATCCAACTTAATTCCTTGAATATCCCACAAAGTAATTTAAAATGGATCAACAATCCAATTTATCTCCCACTACCTGCTTCACATAAGCAGGGCTCCCATATTCTAAGATAAGAATACTTAGGAGGCTTACCCATCCATATCTCATATGGTGTATGCCTTTGAATGGACATTTAATGGAATATCTTTTAATTTTAAGTTATAGAGATCGTTTTCAAGTTCACCAGTACCAATCAAACATTCATTCATGTAAATGTTGCAAACACCTTTGCAAAATAAACAAGAATATCCATTTTTATCAGCATAGAAATGGAAACAATGTTTTTCACAAAATTAGATACAAACAAAACATCTCATAAAATTAACTTAAAACTATTGTTCAACAATAAGTAAACATCTTCAACAGCCTTGGCAGCAACTCTTGCTCCATTGCCCATCTTCTAGAAGGTCACACCTTCCTTAAGCTTTCTACTTCTTCCCATCACCTGTAACACATTACAGAGATGTGATCCATAACCGGTATCTAATACCCAAGAAGTAGAGTTAATTGAAATGTTTACTTCAATTTAGAACATACCGTTTCCAGAACTCTTCTGGGCCAGATATTCCTTGCAATTTCGCCTCCAATGTCCAGGCTTCTTGCAGTGACGACAAACATCACTAGTCTTGTCAGCCTTAACTGGTGTGGCTGCCACAACGGGATTCGGAGATTGCCTCAACAAGGGCACGTTCTTCTTGGGACGTTGGAAAGAACTCTTCTTTCCCTTCCCATGTGGATCAATCTTCGTACCAGATGAAGAACCCACATAAAGAACCAACTTCTCTTTCTTGATGGTGGATTCAAACGTAACAAGCATATTCACCAACTCCTCAATGGTCGGCTCTAGCTTGTTCATGTTGAAGTTCACCACAAAAGGATCAAATGAGCTAGGCAGCGATAAGAGCAACACGTCGGTGGTCAACTCCGAAGGCAAGATCAGATCCATGCCAACGAGCTTGTCCACGAGCCCGATCATCTTTAGGCCATGCTCATGGACCGAGGCCCCATCTCGCATGCGCAAAGTGATCAGCTCCTTGACGGTAGCATGCCTAAGAGGACGAGTCTGCTCACCAAAGAGCTCTTTGAGATGCAAAAGAATGTCAGCAGCACTCTTTGCATCCTCAAAACGCCTCTGCAGCTCATCATTCATAGAAGTCGGCATATAACTCCTGGCTATCAAGTCATGGTCACACCATTCCTTGTAAGTCTGCAATTCCTCAGGAGTGCAGTCAGTCGGAGCCTCAACAGGGGGCGACTCAGTCAGTGTATATGCTACCCTTTCCGAATTCAAGACGATTTTCAGGTTTCTTAGCCAAGTGAGGTAATTAGGTCCAGTTAATATGTGTTTGTCGAGTATTATGGATATCGGATTGCGAATCGAAGACATTGTCAATTTGTACTGAAAAGTAAAAACAGATAAATGTCGATGACTATTTTAAAATATTTAGTAAGATATGAAGTTTGGACTTTTACTTCATAAATATTTGCTCCCACTGTTTTGACATCTTTCACTACCCTCTAGTGAAAACGGGAAACTCCTTTCCTCAGTAGGTACGTAAGGTCCAATTAGCGAATTATGATCCCGAATAATATCAGCCAATCACAATTCCTAAAAGGTAGTTTTCAATTGCATCACAATGCAACCCTCTACGTAAACTTTTGTCTCACGTTTGATTAGGACCCAATAATATGACGTCGTTCATCTTCACGTGTCAAGTCTTACCCATCGATGTTGAACCTTAATGGACGGTCGCCGTGAGTTCCCTCAATAATATGAGCCGAAATCATGGGAGTTCCACGTAGTTCACATCACCATGTCAATGGATGTCACAGCTTTCCGGCACCCAAAGATCCCCCAATAATATGAGCCGAGCCCCGAGTATGGGTAGCGTTCATCATGCACCCATTGTCGATGGAAGACAAGGAAATTATTAACAAATTTATAATTCCCCTTTTCGGGCTTGATATTAATTTTGAATCTTATTCAAAATGAGGGTTTTTAATTTTGAAAGGTCTCATCATTAATTTTATTTTAAAAGCTCGCCATGTTTGATCGTATGTTTGCCGGATTCATGCAACTTTGTTATTATCATAATAATAACGCACATACTCATTATTTATAACATATCATGCATATATTATAAACAGTAAACAAACAAGGATGATCAATCGCCCCAATACTAACGGACCGTGTGAGCTAAACACGGGCCTAGGTCCAATCCTAGGGTAAATGCACGGGATGCAATGCAACTATTACATTAGCTTCCAATATTTACATGTCTTCGATCTTCATAATCATCATGGCCACCATCTTTCAATCTTGATCATCCACTATACTAATATTTACAAACAAATATCCATGGCAAATAGGGATACATCTCATGGGGTGGGAACGGGCCATAAACCAAGCCCACTTTATAAATTGATAATTATTACAATCATTCAACACAAAATATCCTAGCATACACCTAGCAAATTGGGCTTGGGCTTTTGATCATCCTTCATGCATAATATCACATATCATACACCATCAATTAATTATCACAATAATTAATTGATCCAATATTATATATCTTGATCCAATCACTAACCGCCACGATTATAAACTAAATTAACAAAGTATACAAACACCTTTGTCTACTTTCAAATTAATTTATTTATAACCGAATTTCTTGTAAATCACCATTTACTATAAATATTTAAAGTCCAACTTAAAATATTTATTTCATGAGAAAATATTTGCAACTTTTGTAATTTTAAACTTAAGGGCCCAAAAACTTATTTTTCACCAAAAACATTTTAGCCCATTTAAAATCACAAACATGTTAGCCATCCAATGGCCCAACAACTCAAGGCCCATGACACTTTGATATTCCAAAACACTTTTGGAAACCCTAGCCGTCATCGTCATCGTCGTCGCCGGAGCTCCGTCGCCGGATTCCGGCCAACATGCAAAAAAATTTTTTTTTTTATTAAAAATAGGGGGGCTGTTCGGGCAGCCCCTCGGGCTGCCCTTGCTGCCCGAAATGGGCAGCCCCTCGGGCAGCCCGAGCTGCCCGAAACGGGCAGCAACATGCTGCCCGAAAAACGCCCCAACAAGCCTTGAGTTTCGTTGCAAATTTTCGGTCTCATGCGGTTAGAAATCAATCTCAACATAATATCTTGTAGTTGCTACACAAAATCGTAACCTGGCTCTGATACCACTTGAAAGGGGATCGGTTACGGTGACCGGAAGCGCAACGGAAGTTTAAAATTTTTAATTTTTCATACAAAAATTCGGCCACCTCAAGTTTTGTGCAACAAATACAATAAACACCATTGTCATACATAGGGTGTAAGAAAATCGTTACCTATCAACCTCTTGAGGTTGATGATGGCACCAACTTTGTTGTCAAACAACAAAGCTCTTGAAAGGATGACAATCTACATGCCTCCTCCTCCAAGTCCTTGAATCTTTCCTTCAAATTAGGCCCACCACCAACTAGGTAGATCCACCTTACACTTGCACTAGAAAATGTATGGCATTTTTCTTTGAGAAGTGAGTGTTTTTCTCCAACAATTGAAGAACACAAAATGAAAGAAAAATGGAGAGAAAATGAAGAGAGGATTTCGGCCATTGTGTGTGTGGGAGGAGAGAAGGAAGACTAGACTTGGTTGTGGGAAAAGTTGTTTCAAAAAGTTGCATGACATGCCTTGAAAACACAAAAAGTAGTCTCCCAACCTTTCACCTCCCATGCATGCATATTATATGGTTTTTAATCAAATTAAAAACCTTGGACTAAATTTTAATTATCTCAAACATATTTGAGACTAATTAAACATTACTTGAATTTACCCAAGTCCCACTAGTTAAATAATTAATTTAAATTGAGCTCTACAAGACTCAATATAATTTAATTAATTCAACACTTGAATTAATTTAATTATTTGGACTCTACTAGGTCCACTAGTGTTTAATTAATTCAACACTTGAATTAATTTAATTTAGTCCATAATAATGTTTATGAAAATCACAATTTTCAAATACATTATTCACTTGGCCTAATTTTAATTTAGGAACACTTCCATAAATTAAAATTTACATTTCTCTCATAGAAGTCATACTTCTATTTTTCTTTACACTTATAAACTCATTTATAAGTCGTTCAACACATTGAACTATTTTCTCCTTTATAGAAGTCATACTTCTAATTTTCCTTACGCTTATAAACTCCTTTATAAGCCGTTCAACACATTGAACTATTTTTACTTCTCAACGGGATCTAGAAAGCTAGTACTTGTGTGGCCCTCAATGGTTCATTGATACAACTAGCCGTGGGTTCACATCTCCATGTGATTCGGACTAAACATGTCCTTATATGAGCATACCCCAATTGCTCCATTCTTATTTATCAACACCTTGATAATAAGAACGTCAGAACTCAAGTCTGATAGTACCCAACCAATCATGTTAAACGCCTAGCAGCATCGCTTACATGATTCCCTAGGTATCAAATAATAGTGCCTGCAAGAACCATTCTATTATGGTTAGCGTACAGTACGGTCCCTTCAACTCATATATCCCGATCGATTCGACAACCATTGGTTTATCGAGAGTTGTCAATGAATCGATACTATGTGTCATGTCGTAGTTGCATCAATGGTGTAATCTATGAAACCCCTTTCATAATTACAACCATACTCTGGCCAGAGATTTCAACCTACATACACATGATAACACATAGGATATCCATACCCGAAGGTAAGCGGTGAATCCCCGACTACAATGCATCGACTCCTACATGTTTCGACATGACACCCAACCTTGCCACCTGATGACCCCATAAGAGTCGGTAAACAAGTCAAAGTGAAATGCTAGCACATAGAGTCTAAATGTTGTCCCGGGTCATAAGGACTAATGGTGTACAACCATAAACTAGGACGTTTCCACTCGATAAGTGAGAACCACTTGGAAAGTCCTTTAATGGAGGGTTGTTCAGTGCACTCTACCAGGATCACCTATCTGCATGCTCGGACATCACAATGTCCCCTACCAATGAAACATGGTACTCACATCGCAGATACTAGTCTCTAACTCGAGCGGCCTATATCCTTCTTAGTGGCGGCTGAATCGACTAGGAACCGTTTAGAATATACAGTATTACAAATATGAGTTTCATGATACTCATCATATGAGCATCTCATATTCTTTCTACTATTTGTATATTCAAGGGCTTTATCTATGCAACTAGCATGGGTATACAGATAAAGATGTGCCAAAATAATAATATCAAATATTACTAAAATAAAGATTGCTTATACATAGAGTTTCATTGTGAACACTCGGCCAACACTTGGCTCGACGGGCACCTACTCTAACATCATCTTCCACCATTATCGTCTCCACCCGTGGCTCCGTGGTGGCCTTCCTTTTTCGACGATTCAGAGGAGCCGAGTCCCCCTCCTCTCCCGAAGAGATAGGCTCTGCTCGGGGAGAAATGGCCTCCGCTTGGGCATTAATCTCTGATTCCCGAGCCAAGTCCACCTCCCGGACCCTGCGCTCTTCTGCCTCGACCGCCTCCCTGGCCCTGCGCTCCTCTGTTTCTCGAGCTTCAGCCGCTTCCCTAGCTCGACGCACTTCCACCTCACCAGCTTCAGCTGCCTCCCTGGCTCGACACTCCTCCTGTTCTCGGGCCTCCTTCGCCCTTTTCTCCGCTTTAAGCCTCTTTTGCTCCGCTTTCCTCTTAGCGGCAGCTTCTTGAAAGCTCGCTCTGATCATATTTTCTTTGGCTACATCAAAGATGTCATGAATCAGGAAATTAAAGTCACTAAAGAATAATGAAAGAGTCGGGAAAAACAATTTACTTGCCCGTGACTCTGGTTGATCAACCTCATCAATGATCTGATCCACCAGATCTTCAGGTCGGGACCCGATCCCGTAGGAAATCAAGTTTTTCGTCCCGATTAGCACCGAGGATAAGAAGGATTGATTTTCCAAGGTATCCCAGGCATGTGTAAAAGAGGGGAGAAGCTTGAAATCCCGAGGAAGCTCAGGTTGTTTGGGCAGGGAAGACAGAAAACCCAAGGTACAGGATGGGAGAGTCGGAAATCGAAGATAGAAAAATTTTGTTTTCCATCCCTTTAGAGAAGAAGGGATGTCGGTTAAGAACCGGTAATGCATCCGAGCCATGAAAGAAAAAACCCCCTCATTAAATCGGCAAGAATAAAAATAGTGAAAGATGGAGGAGTCAATCGGAATAAGCTTTATGCGAAACAAAACAAAAGTAGCTACCATAATGCGAAAAGCATTGGGATGGAGATTATTGAGGGGAAGATGGTAAAATTGAGCAACTTCTTCAAAAAAATGAGGAACGGGGAAACGGAGACCACTTCTGAGTTGCTCAAGGAAGAAGGCATGGTATCCGGGAGGAGGGGTATCAGGATGGTCGTTAGGACCGGGAATTCTAATGTCATAAGCAGGGGGAATAGTTCCCAAGGACCGAATGTCCCCTACACTACCTGGACGGAGTGTGGAAGTCACCGTAGAAAACCAGAAGGGCCCTGTTATTTTATCTTTCCCTCTACTCGGGGAACTTAGGGGTCGGGAAGAAACAGTAGGCATACCCCTTGGGATTTGAACAGACTGTTCAGAAGGGGTGGGGGAGTTATCCTCCGATAGACCCCTAGAATTTTTGCCAGAGGTAGAAGAAGTGGAATTGGACATGATGGAAGAGAAGTAAATAAGACGCAGAAAAGAGAAACTTACTGGGGGGAGGTGCGAACTATGGGGATGGCCGGAGAGATCGCCGGAGAAATCTACGGAGAAGATCGAAAAAGAAAACAAGCAGGGCTTCGCCGAAGAATAAATTTGCAAGTGATTTTTAGAAAAATCGATGGATCGCTATATATAAGGGAGGGATGGAATCTATGCCGTTGATCTAACATGGATTGGACGGGCCAGATCGGCCTTGGAAATTGAGCGGCATCATTCGGCGGGAAAATTGAAAAGACAGTTGCTCAAATCGAGGCGTCAAGATAGCTGAGAATAGGTACAGGCTCTGACAACACGTCAACAGGATGTTGTCATTATGACGGCACGATAATCGGCTGAAAAGTCGAAGGGGAGGATCGAGAAAACGTGATATCTCGATCTTACTCATATCCTGGAAAACATGAGGTTGAAAAATGAATACCCACTATATTGGAAGACCGGGACTTTCGGGTCTGGTATGATCGTTTTTATAAGTAAAGAAGTAGCACGCCCCGATAGAGCATTTCATCACGGTCGAAAATGAAAACAGCGTATAGTTCTATTACCCATTATGAAAATCCAGAGTCCCGGCCTCTTACGAGATAACTCGGGAACAGGGGATTCCAGCACCCAGCTAATAAGCCCAGGCAGCAGAAGGACCCAGCGCTTTGTGATATTTTGAGTTAATCTTTTTAATTCTCCGATTGGTGATTAGTTTAATTTGTGATAAGACGTTCGCAGGAAATTAAAAGAAAAATGCAAGATATAATCATTGAACTTTTTTATTAAGGAAATGGTCGGCGTCGTATTACAGAAATTTCTAAGGCCACTCGACCTTTCCACTCATCCATCCAGTCGGCAACTTCTTGGATGCCGAGGTTGACGAAAGAGTCAGTACTCGAAACCTTATTTAGATGCCGCCATTCCTTCCACAACATGGCATCCAGCAGGTTCTCGTCAGTCAACAACTCTTCAGTGCGGGATACCCCTAGCTCCCGCCTGTATTTCCTCATCACCATCCTTTGAGAACGAGTAAGGACGGTGCCGTTCAAATAAAGAAGACCGATAAATTGAAGCTTATGCCAAGTACATATGACTTTGGCCAGAATGTACTCGTCGACATTCTTTTTGAAAAGCTCTACATATGAACGTAATTCCGTTGGGATTTGGCTTTGCGCACCAACGGATGAGATAGTACTGCTGCAAGTGCTGGAGTTGCTGGAGCTTGACATTATTCTGCTGATAGGGGTGCATCTTGCCTACCAGATTATTTATAGGGGAGGAGGGAAAAGACGTTTGAAATAGAGAAAGGTAAAGAGCCAAGATTAATTAAAGCATGCCGCCATTTATTGGGAAGGATAATGTATCGGAACCATTAAAACCAGTGCACGTGGGTGATCAATAAAAGCCTCGAAAACCATGTGGGATAGACCAGAAGGCGTGTGCAGTTATCGAAGCGACTCAGAATGCGAAAGGTTTCCTGAGAGTATTTAATGACAATCCAGGCATCCTAATGATTACCAGGATATCATAAGTCCTGGGGCTTCGTCCCCCTCTCAGGAGAATACGAAGGCCCGGTACAATGTTTTAAGCTCCGTGCACCCGGGCCAGTAATCAATCATTCCGACTGATAGTTGGATATCTTCATTTGATTTGCTAGCAAGCATTCAGTAATAAAGATCAAGACCAGATTTTAGAAAAATACAAAGCAAGGGTGAAACAGAAGGATAATTTTATTTATTTATCAGCAATTCTACTAGTTACATCAGAATATTCTTCCTTTACGAAGAGCACCCACATAGTCTTCCACTTTCTTAGCTCATTTGTGGAAGACTTGAGGAAGCCCTCGGTGCTCGTAATGCACGAGAGGATTTTCATCTCCTTAAGCAACATCAGCTGGTAGATTTAGTCGCCCTCGAAGATGTTCACCTCTTCGGTAACGTTCAGGCATTCCCGGTACTTCTCCATCTTTACCACCAGTCTAGAAGCATTAGCTTCTCCGGTCTTGTGGAGAAGTTGTAATCTCTGAAGTTTCTCCCAGTAATGAACAATCTTATGGAACACTTCATCTTCTATTTTGATCTTCTCCTTCTCAGTTAACCGACACGAGGTTTCCTCCATATTTGAATTTCCCGGGTTACTGGAACTTGCCATTTGACCCTTCAAGTAAGTAAACAAGTTAGTGATGACTTGGAAAAGAAGATGTCGCATATATATATAATAGCCAGGGGTTAATCACAACCGTCGAATTTCTGGATACATCAACGGTTACGATGGGCATCGGAAATTGCACCAAGAAGTTGAAAAGACGTACACGCTTATCGAAATATCGTAATAAATCATCCTCGAAGAAACAACCGCACAGGAGATGTGATTGATGTATGTCACAAATCTGCATTGCGTACAGGCATCGGTATTATGATCGGTCCAGAAAGAACGCAGAAGTAACTTTCCTGACCGGGCATGAGGAACCAATCGGGACAGCGAGTAAACTCTAGCCCGACTATTTAAGGAGGGAGTGATGATGCCCCGGTATGTCCCGGGTCATCAACGGGTCCCGGGGATTTTCGGGTCATGGGTCCGGCCCATGAATGATGCCCGAGTCAGGACAGTAAGTGCGGTGATTAAGAGCCCATCCCCCGAGTTGTTGCCATAGGACGTGGCACCCGAGTTCTAAGCACTGTTATCTCTTCTGACACCTCGAAGCAAGAGAGCAATTAATGACGTTGACTTAATAGAATGCATGCGGCCGACCTGTTCCTCTTTGGTTAACATTAATGAGTGAATAGACAGATGGGATACAATTAATGTGTGATTTGACATGTCAGAACAATAGCGTATAATCAGCCACCCTACTGCATTTAATGCTCGTACACCCCAAAAAGAGCGAGGTCATCATTATCTCCTCCACTATAAATACCAGGTTTTGCATTTATTCATTCATTGAGATATTACTGAACACTTAATGCTCTCATTTATTACACACCAATCATCTTGGTTATCTTGCTTGAGTACCCTGCTTGAGTACATTGGTTATCTTGCTTGAGTACCCTGCTGACTTAAGCATCGGAGTAGCCACACCGGATACCCTTCCGGCGCCCATTCACGTGGTTGTTTTTCTTGTCTGCAGATCCTTCTAAGCGTTCGAGAACCTTCTTCCTGCTTCAACGTCCAGCTTATATTTCCTTCCATACTTTTTGATAGCCGACCCGGTCGAGTCCCCGACCCGACTCCATCGTTTGACCCGGGTTGCATCAGATGATGATATAAAACTATGGGGAAAAGAGCATGATACACTCGGGCAATAAAACTGTCTGTGTCCTATTGATGACAAGGGGAGCAGCAAAAGAAACGAGGACATGTAATTCAGAAACCAACAGCAAAATACAAGCACTGCAAGTATGCTTTACCAGATGACTCAAATCATGAAACTCATGAGTGACCTAAAATTATTAACCAACTTCCCCGATCATTTAATTATTTTCCTGGAAATGGACCACTGGTGCAAAACGGAACAATATAAATCATGATACAGATTACAGACAAAGGCATACGGGTGCCCCAATAGAAGCGCATATCCAAGATCACCACCGTATAACGTAAATATATATATTCCACAAGCAGCTAGATCAAGAATCCTGTGGAGCCTCGAACCTCGTTGGGGTATCAATTCCCATCATGCAGCAAAGCCCAGATATCAAAATTATGAGCAAAACAATTGCCTGAAACATTGCGAAAAGCATGAATTCGAGTGTCATTGATATTGAGAATGAAAAGTAACTGAAAAAAATAAATAATGCAGCACAGAAACTGATAAAGAGCAGGGAACTCCAAATTCAGAAACCAGATAAGACATATATTTGCAGTCAAGCTCCATATCTCTCATAGCAAATTATATAGACATTGGACGAATATTCCACCGACTTACCACAAGAATCCCCTCCAAAAGAGATGACTTGATTTGGCAAACTCCATCACAGGCTGATAAGTTAGATGATCCATTTCCTAAGTGAGCTTCAGTAAGAAACCTTTCTAGACCCTGACGAGATGGGTGCTGGATTGATCTGAAGGGATCCGAGACATAAAGCACCGAGTATTTCACACCTAACTGCTCCACGACATTGAGAAGTTTAGACAGAATGCTACCTACATGTTAGTCAAATTACAAAGTCAAATTGCCCGCTTATGGAATAATAAGCCTGTGAAACACCGAAGTGTCTGGTTAGTAAATATTTGAAGGCCATTTATACTTTCAGACTGTCGTTGATCAGAATCTTGTGATGAATGAGAATGTCCATGGCAGAAGACAATCAGATTTGTGTTCCTATCTGAAATTTTTTCCATCCTTGAGTGAACGTAATCCTATCAATGAATTAGGTTAAATAAAAAGGACCGGCCATCTATAAGTAAACATAATGAATAAAGATAACACTGCCTTTCTAGTACTTACATGAACCGACTGAATATCTTCTAGTTTATCAAAATTATCACTCTCCACTAAGCAAGATCCCATTAGAGCAACATTGTTGATTCCCATTTTATTCTGACAAGAATCAGCAAACTCTGCCATGAGCGTATACTCAACTGCCACTTTCTCTGATGCAGCCACATATGGGAATGCCAATGAGAAGCTGGAGTTCAAAAAGGAGTCCTAAAATGAAGAGACACTATAATTAATACCCTTCCTACCATGTGCTGCAGTAATTTTTTCTCAAATAAAGGAAGCTGTAAATGGATATAATCATATAGGTTCTAAAATGGAAATTCATAAAAAACTGGACAACTTGTTGACCTTGAGAAAGTCTACAAGTGCTGCATCTGCCTTTGTGGGTCTGGAAATATCAATAGATTGTAGCTGCCACGGAAACAAAAATTTGGATCACTGAAGAAAATGTCAGATCAAAAATAAGAAAATTGTTTAAAGAGTTGAATATTTCTTGATTAATTACGACATACATCCTTAATTTTGAATTTGTTGCCCATGCATGTCAACGGTAGAGATTTTGATATGAGAAAAAATAATGCCTCCAACTAAAGTAGAAACAGACACTTGATATCCATCCAAAGTCATGTTCATCGATTCTAAACCGAGCATCTACTGAAGTTAGGAATAAAATGTAAGCAATCATCATCTAAAATAAATATGGGAAATTTTGTCGCCAATTCCTCTTTATTTGCATGCGTATCATGGAAGAGAGAAAGGTTGCTAGCTTTTTCCTTGACAAAAGAATAGAGAAGAGAAATACTGCTACCTCTGTTCCAACAAACAGAAAGGCAAAATTCTGTGACTCTTGAGCTTCCTCTCCAGAGCACTGAAGAGGATTTAAACACTATAAGATTTCGCTTCAACTGTAATCAAAAGAATTAATGCCCTCAACTACTGAGGGAACAAATGAATTATTGATCATACTTTTTGGGCCAAAAATGCTTTGATTCTAGGATAAGTATGGCAGGACAAAATTCAATCGAAACATAAAGCAAGTGCACAGAATATACCAGGTAGTTCGACCACCTTCCTTCGGTCATCACAGATTTTGCTAAATCTTTTGGAGAGAGGGTTCTATAGTCAACCATTTCTTTCAATCTGCCAGGCCATCAGAAGCATATATGTGATGATGTGTATAAATTAGAGTGTAAAAAGTTCAAACATAAACTATTACATAAACCAGAACAGATTTTCAGAAAGTAGAATAAAGAGGGGAGGGGGACCAGGTATGAATCAAGGAAAAAGAAGTTTATTTGGTGAAAAGTGGTACAAAGAAAAAGGAAAGAAAGGCAAGGATTAAAACATGTAGGACAGGATAGTGGTGACTTCTTTGAGCTTTATTCCTCTGCTTTACCCCATGTTCAAGAAGTAGAAAGCAAGAGTTTATACCAACGTGAAAAACTGGCAAAGTAAAGAGAGAGTGGAAACAAAATTAGTCAGGAAGGTAAGCAAAGGACAAGATATTGAGACTTTGTTAGAGAATCGGGAAGAAGCAGCCCATTTTTGTCAGTTTTCCAGTCTGAAATTTGTGCTTGAGGCGGCATAGAAAAAATTGGAACAGAGCTATATTGAAGAGGGAGAGCTCTTTGAACCATAGATTTATCCATAGCCCATGTCACCTTCCCCCAGGTAAAAATTGCTTATATCGATATTGCTGCCAATATGTATATTAAAAACTATCCATACTGAAATGAAGAAAGAAACAGAACAAAGGATATCATATTGGTAGTAAGACCGTTAAGCTTGAACTCTATGAGACATAAATAAGGCTACGCCACATCGAGAATTGTAAGCTGAGAAGTGGACCCTGGACTGTAAGTTATTCAGTATCTTTAAACAATAGGCAAAAGGAATGTCATTCAACCAACAACATCATTACTATGTACTCATGTGAACCACAGGGCGCTACACAGACAGGAAATGGTTAAGAATTTCTGGCGGCAACTGGAAATTAGAGCATTCAGAATGCTGAGATTCCTGATGAATTACATATTAAAGGTAGTTAGGTCAACAAAATCCTTTAGCTACTTTAGAAAATGATTCAATTTGAATCAAAATAGAATTCAAATTTTTAAAAAGTAGCTTGAATTTAGTCCATAAGAACAACGCATTCAAGGTAACATAAAGGTTTCTGTAAAGGATGGACACATATCAACTCTCAGATAAACGACTATAAGGATCCTATCAAGAGATGAAACAAAACTGAAGTAGCGAGTTAAACATAGACCTCATCCTCCCTTGAAGCTTGTGTCTACCTTATGTGTTAAATGACCCACATGTATTACAAACTAGCATATCCTCGCAGCGCACATCGAAAAGAAAACACTAATATGTCTAAAAGCTTTACTCATAGCACACAAACATGTGGTATAAGAATTTAAATAAAGAAAATTCTTATTAAGCTACTCATTAAGGCCTACAATCGTAGGTGTTGTCTTGGTGACTTGGTCTTGGTCAGAACTCATGGGATTCAGCATGGTCAGAACTCATGGGATTCAGCATCCGTGGAAATTACAGTTGCAACAGTTCAGAAGTTAACCATACCAATCAAGCTAGGCAAAAAAATGTGAATTTGGTGGTGACGAATTGGTTTACAATCATATAGTCTGAGTTTTTTCATGCAAGGATTTCAAAGCCCTACAGATCTATACTAATTCATACAACCCACACTCCAATGAGATGAACCAGACAGGCTCAATTGGGCTCTCGTGACATGGCAGTTAACGAGGCAGATTTGCATGTCTCAGTAATGTCTTTAATCAAACACGGAGACCTTTCCGCATAAAAAATAATCTATACTCTGCCTGACAAGGTATTACCCCAGTAGGCATAATCCCAAGTCGCCGAACATCGATGACATTACAAACTGCAAGTTATCAAGATTATGGGCCCTATCAACCTTCCAGTATTCATTTTCAAACGCTCTCTTACACCATCCATCGTTATTTTGCAGTCATACCAGCAGGAATAATGACTCAAAAACCACAAAACTGAATATGTTACAAAATCTAGTATATGTCAAGCTATAGAAGACTTCCAATTTCGAAAGACGCCACGACTCAAAAAAATTCAAAACAAGAAATAAATAAACCAGAAATTCGCGGAATCGTACCCATCTAAATGAGGGGACCATAGGAATGCGGGGACAGTTGATTGGATAGCTATACCAAGGGGAAGTTGAGCGGCTACAACAAGCAGCGCCGCCACTACTGCCGCCGCAACTGTTTTCATCCTCATCTGAATAACAAGAAGCGAATCGAAAGAGTGTATCAAACAAAAATGAGATAAAATTTAAATAAATCTATAGAAGAAACTTGCGGGTAATAACAGATGGAAATCCCAAAATTCTGCGACGAAACCTGGATCAAGGTTCCTTGGATAAGGAATTCAATTGGCAAGATTCAGTTTATATTTCAATTTCAAAATATAGAGGATAGATCCTCTCGTCACGTGTACAGTAGAGGAACCGCAGATATGGAATTGGACTACTGGAGAAGACGAGTTATCACATATGTCCCTCAAAATTTGTCTTGATTTTCATTTTAACCCCTCATATATATACACCCCACTGCATATATATTATATTATATATATATATACATCATGATTAGGTCTCTTTAGAACAGTCTCACGAATCTTTATCTGTGAAATGAGTCAAACCTACCGATATTTACAATAAAAAATAATACTCTTACATAAAAAATAATATTTTTTCATTGATAATCCAAATAAGATATATGTCTCACAAAATACGATTCATGAGACCGTCTCACACAAATTTTTGTCGTATACCATTTAAACCCATGATTTTCATAATGATTTGTTATGTATGGATCTTTTACAAAATAATCCAGGATTTTACCGAGACCAACTCAAAAAATATAAATTCATAAAAACCACTCGTAAAAGTCTTCACACATCATCTCTGGCAAACAAGGCAGGGCTACAACATAGACTTGTAAATTTATGGTTACACTCGAACAATTTTGTTTTAACAAATAATAAATTTTCTGAATTTAAGAGTTAAATAAGTTAAAATCATATTTTAGTAAGGTTATGATCTAACACAAATGATTTAGTCTATCATTTAGGCTATAAATAAATCTAAATATTTAAATACTAAAACTTTAAAACTAAAAATTCAAATAAAGATTAAAGACTTACAATTTGTACACCAGAATGAAGAGTGAGTCTCATGTGAGACCGTCTCATGGGTTATAATCCGTGAGACGGGTCAAACCCTACTCATATTCACAATAAAAAGTAATACTCTTAGCATAAAAAGTAATACTTTTTCATGGGTGACCCAAATAAGATACCCGTCTCACAAATACGACCCGTGAGACCGTCTCACACAAGTTTTTGCTCAGAATGAAAGCTTTTTAATAAGAAGATTTTACAAAGAGAAAATAGAGATATGGGAATAAACTCGACTATGCTCTTAGGACAGAAACATCTCTAATATATAGATAGTAGAATCAGATTTCAAATTCTAGATTCCAAAATAAAGAGTAAACAGGGAAAGTTTTTATGAAAGCAAATAATATGTTACATAGTGGTGGTATGTCACTTCTTCACATAGTCTGAGGTGGCATTAGAGATGGTAACTTTCCCCACGAGTTTGGGGCCTCGCGGAAAAAACCCGAAACGGGGATGGGATCTCCGATTTTTTTGAGTTTGGGTTCGGGTTCAGATATTTTTTTAAAATCTCCGATGTAATTCGGGACGGGTATGAGATTATTCCTCATCCCGAAATCCCCGAATCCGCCCCAAAAATAATATCAATAATAAAATAATAGTATTATTAATATTATAATATAATAATCATATTATTTTTAAAATATTAATAATCTTATTATTATTAATATTGATATTGATATTAATATTAATATTGTCTCTAATAATAATAGATAATAATAACTTTTGGTTTGAGAAAATCTCCAAATTTGTCGTCGTTTTGCCATATTAATATTTTTGAAACGGAGATGGGAAGTTGATCCCCGAAATTTCGGGTTTGGGGATTCCCCGAACCCAAAAAAAGCGGGGATCGGGGCGGGTGGGGTGGGGATGGAATTCGGGGATGGATATGGTAATGGCAAATCCGCCCCCGCCCTGGCCCATTGCCATCCCTAGGTGGCATGTCACTTTCTTCACGTGGTTGTAGATCCGTCTTTTCATTTGATATTATTAATGATTTTTAATTTTTGAAATACATCATCAATAAAAATTCGGGAATATCTTCATCTTGTCTTGAGCATCTTGCATTTGCATTAGGGGTGTTCAAACTTCGGATAAAACCGAAAAAAAAACCGAAAATCCAAACCGAAAAAATCGAACACTAAACCGAACCGAAAACCGAATTTTATAATTCAGATATAAATGTTAAAACCGAAATTAATTTGGTTCGGTTTCGGATTATAAATGTCAAAACCGAACCGACCGAAAAAACCGAAATTAATTAAATTAATAATATTGTTTTTATTTTATATTATTTATTGAGATGATATTAGTGAATGAAGAATTATTTTGAATATACTTAGTTGATTATTGTTTATGTAATTCTTTGTCCTTTATATTTAAATATTTTACTAAGAATTCATTAAAAAGATAACATATTATATTTTATAATATATTTATATTGTTAATTTAAATAACTGTATCAAAACCGAAATAACCGACCGAAATAACCGAACTATTTCGGTAGAAAACCGAACCGAACCGAAAAAAAAAAAATGGTTCGGATATCGGATTATATATTTGTAGAACCGAAAATCGAAAAAACCTAAATAAAAAAACGGAAAACCGAACCGAACCGACCGATGAACACCCCTAATTTGCATAAGTTCATATGTTGGGGGAAAAACCCATAAATCGCAGAATCCATCACGTTAAATCATTAAGAATTTGACTGAAAACTTAAACGGAAGCGTACCTGAAACCATAATCCTGAATTGTTTAGAACGTGTCTTGATCTTCCAGATCTACACGCTCTTTCTTGAGAGAATCCTTTAGTTTCTCTTCAGAACTATTTTAATAGGGAGAGAATAATGAAAGTGATATGCGGGATCTGAGGACCATGACCCATATTTATAGATAATGTTTATCAAATCTTCTGATATTCTGTTTTAGCCCATCATAAAAACAGAAATTACACATGTCTCTAACATTAAAGGCCCACAGCCCATTAGATACATTAAAGCCCAAAAACCCGAAATTAATTGATCACTTTATTTGGGCTTAACTTAATAGACAACACACAACACATAATTATTCACATATAAGCCCTATAAATAAATTGATCCAACAATCTCCCACTTGGGTTATATGTGCAACTTTATAATTATGTTTGTGAGAATAACCTTATGAGCTAAAAATTGTTGTCATTCCGAAATGTATCTATGACCAATCCGGTCCATCAATCACATCAACATAGGATCAAAGCAGTCTTCGCTACACTCAAGGTAACTAGACCCATCAATGGTCACATATGCCAACACAACTGAATGACATGAATGGATCGTGAAGTGGATGTGTAGCATGGAAATTTCATGCAATGTGACCTTAACATGCCTATTTCCAACTGGTCCTCCCTTTAACCTTATTGAGATCAAACTTTAAATCATCATCAGTGTGTGATTTAACTTGAAATTTATTTCTGCATAAAATAAATTTACATAATTGTAACTGAAAATGTCTACAACTGAAAAGCATTTAAATTAACAAACTCCACTAAAACTGAATTTACTCAATTGACATCACCCATACTAGCAATGTGCTCATGAAGCTGTTTGGTGGTAGTCCCTTAGTAAACAGATCCGCAACCATAGAGTTTGTACCGATATGCTCAATAGACAACTTTCCACTCTGAATTCTTTCTTTAACGACCAGAAACTTGATGTCAATGTGTTTTGACTTCGTCGAGCTCTGTTGTTATTGGAATACATAATGCTGATTTATTGTTACAATGTAATCTAGTGGCCTTTCAATGCCATCAACAATGCGTAGTCCCGTAACAAATTTTGCAGCCATATTCCATGATTGGATGCCTCATAACACGCTACAAACTCAGCTGCCATAGTGGAAGAGGCTATAAGTGACTGTTTAGCACTCTTCCAAGAAATGGCCCCTCGAGCAAGGAGATAGATGTAGCCCGACGTAGATTTCATACTATCTTGGCATCCAACAAAATCGGAGGTAGTATACCAAAGGATCTCAAGCTGATCCAACCTCTGATATGTGAGCATGTAATCTTTTGTTCTCTGTAGGTACCGTAAAACCCTTTTGACTGCTTTCCAATGTTCCACTCTTGGATTACTTAAATATCGTCCCAACATTCCTGTCACGTACGCAATATCTGGACGTGTTACAAACCTGAGCATACATCGACTCCCCATGCAGATGCATAGGGAATCTTCTGCAGACATTGTAAATTTGTACTGACAAGTAAAACACACAGCTCTTAAATGTCGATGACTATTTTTAAAATATTTAGAAAGATATGAAGTTTGGACTTTTACTTCATAAATATTTGTCCCCACTGTTTTGACATCTTTCACTCCCCTCTAGTGCAAACGGCGAGGAAACTCCCTTTCTCAGTAGTTCGTAAGGTCCAATATTCGAATTATGATCCCGGAATAATATCAGCCAATCACAAATTCCTAAAAGGTAGTTTCAATTGCCTTCACAATGCAACCCTCTTATCCGTAAATTTTGTCTCACGTTGATAGGACCAAATAATATGACGTCGTTCATCTTCATTGTCACGTCTTACCCACGATGTTGAACCTTTAATGGAGTTCGCCGTGAGTTCACTCAATAATATGAGTCCGAAATCATGTGGAGTTCCACGTGTTCACCCACCATGTAATGGATGTCACAAGCTTTCGGCACCAAAGATCCCCCAATAATATGAAGCGAGCCCCGAGTATGTGTAGCGTTCATCATGCACCCATTGTCGCTGGAAAGACACGGAAAATTATTAACAACTTTATAATTCCCCTTGTTCGGGCTTGATATTAATTTGAATCTTATTCAAATGAGGGTTTTAATTTTGAAAGGTCTCATCATTAATTTATTTTAAAGTCGTCCATGTTTGATCGTCGTTTGCGGGATTCCTGAACTTTGTCGCTCTCCTCATACACGCACATACTCATTATTTATAACATATCAGCATATATTATAAAAGTAAACAACCAATGATTCACTCGCCCCCCTTACTAACGGGACCGTGTGAGCTAAACCCGGGCCTAGGTCCAATCCAGCGGAAATGCCCCGGCGGAGCAATGCAAACTATTACTATTAGCTTCCTTCCACTATTTAATGTCTCGATCTTATAATCATCATGGCCCCCATCTTAATCTTGATCATCCCACTTCTACTAATATTACAACCAAATATCCAGGCAAATAGGGATTACATCTCATGGGGTAGGGAAACGGGCCATTAAAACCAAGCCACTTATAATTGATAAATTATTACAATTCATTCATACACCAATATCCTAGCATACACCAGCAAATTGGGCTTGGGGTTTTGCTCCACCTTCCTGCATAGCTCCCCTTATCATACACCATCATTAATTATCCCAATAATTAATTGATCCAATAGATATTATCTGATCCAATCACTAAACCGCCACGAATTATAAACTACAATTAACAACGTATACAAACACCTTGTCTACTTCCAATTAATTTATTTATCACCGACTTCTTGTAACTCACCATTTACTATAAATATTTAAAGTTCCAACTTAAAAATATTTATTTCATGAGAAAATATTTGCAACTTTTGTATTTTAAACTTACGGGCCCAAAACTTATTTTCACCCAAAACATTTTAGCCCATTTCAAATCACAAAATTGTTAGCCATCCAATGGCCCAACAACTCAAGGCCCAGGACACTTTGTATTCAAAAACACCTTTTGGAAAACCCTAGCCGTCTCGTCATCGTCGTCGCGCGCTCCGTCGCGGATTCCGCCAACATGCAAAACAATTTTTTTTTTTTCTTAAAAATAGGGGGGGCTGTTCGGGCCAGAAACAAAAAAAAAAAAAAAAAAAAAACACACACAAAAACCAAAAAAAACAACAAAACAATAAACCAAAAAAAAAAAAAAAAAAAAAAAAAAAAAAAAATAACAAACAAAAAACAAAAAACCAAAACCAACCCCTCGGGCTGCCCTTGCTGCCCCGAAATGGGCAGGCCCCTCGGGCAGCCCGGAGCTGCCCGAAACGGGCACAACATGCTGCCCGAAAACCGCCCCAACACGCTTGCGTTTCGTTGCAAATTTTCGGTCTCATGCGGTTCGAATCAATCTCACCTACTATCTTGTATTTGACACAAAATCTAACCGGCTCTGATACCACTTGAAATGGGCTAGGTTACCGGTGACCGGAAGCGCAACGGACGTTTAAAAATTTTTAATTTTTATACCAAAAAATTCGGCCACCTCCAGTTTGTGCCCCACATACAATCAACACCATTGGTCATACATAGGGTGTAGAAAATCGTGACCTATCAACCTCTGAGGTTGATGATGGCACAAACTTTGTTGTCAAACAACAAAGCTCTTGAAAGGTGACAATCTACATGCTCCTCCTCAAGTCCTTGAACTTTCCTTCAAATTGGCCACAACAACTAGGTAGACCAACTACACTTGCCCACTAGAAAATGATGGCATTTTTCTTTGAGACGTGCGTGTTTTTCTCCAAACAATTGAAGAACACCAAATGAAAGAAAATGGAGAGAAAATGAAGAGAGGATTTCGGCCAATTGTGTGTGTGGGAGATAGAAGGCAGACTAGACTGGTTGTGTGAAAAGTTGTTTCAAAAAGTTGCATGACAGCTTTTGGAAAACACCACAAAGTATCTCCCAACCTTTCACCTCCCATGCATGGCATATTATATGGTTTTTAATCAACTTAAAAACCTTGGGGGGACTAAATTTTCATTATCTCCCATATTTGAGACTAATTAAAACCATTACTTGAATTTACCCAAGTCCCACTAGTTAAATAATTAATTTAAATGAGCTCTACAAAGACTCAATATAATTAATTCCTTCCACATTGAATTAATTTAATTTATTTGGACCTATAGGTCCACTAGTGTGTAATTAATTCAACACCTTGAATTATTTTATTTAGTCCATACTACTGTTATGAAAATACACAATTTAAAATACATTATCACTTGGCCTACTTTTAATTTAGGAACACTCCATAAATTAAAATTTACCTTTCTCCATAGAAGTCATACTTATATTTTTCTTTAAACTTATAAAACCATTTATTAAGTCGTTCAACACATTGAAAATTTTCTCCTTTATAGAAAGTCATACTTCTAATTTTTCCTTACGCTTATAAACTCCTTTATAACGCCGGGTTAACACATTGAAACTATTTTTAATTCTCAACGGGGAATTCTAGACAAGCTAGTACTTGTGTGGCCCTCAATGGTTCATTGATACAACTAGCCGTGGGGTTCACATCTCCTGTGCTTCGACTAAACCTGTCCGTATAGGAGCATTACCCCAAGTGCCCAGTCTTAGTTATCAACACCTGATAAGAGGACGTCAGAACTCTCGTCTGCTAGTACCCAACCAATCATGTTAAACGCTAGCCATCGCTTACTATGATTCCCTAGGTATCAAATAATAGGCCTGCCAAGAACCATTTCTATTATGGTGCGTACAGTACGGTCCCTTCAACTCATTATCCCTATCGATTCGCAACCATTGGTTTATCGCGCGTTTGTCAATGAATCGAGACTATGTGTCATGTCGTAGTTGCATCAATGGTGTAATCTATGAACCCTCTTTCAAATTACAACCATACTTCTGGCAGAAGAATTTCAACCTACATACCAGATAACACATAGGTATCCATACCGACGGTAAGCGGTTGCATCCCCGCTACAATGCATCGGACTCCTACATGTTTCGACATGCCACCCAACCTTGCCACCGCTGACCCCCATAGAGTCGGTAAAGAAGTCAAAGTGAAATGCTTTAGCACCTAGAGTCTATAATGTTGTCCCGGGTCATAAGGACTACTGGTGTACAACCATAAACTAGAAGTCCACTCGATAAGGAGGATAAACCACTGGAAAGTCTTTAAGGGAGGGTGCAGTGCACTTACTCAGGATCACCTATCTGCATGCTCGCGACACACAATGTCCCCTCTACAAATGACAACATGGTACTCACATCGCAGATACTAGTCTCTACTCGAGCGCCTATATCCTTCTTAGTGGCGGCGGAATCGCCAGGAACCGTTAGAAATTACAGTATTAAAATCTGAGTTCCTGCTACTCATCATATGAGCATCTCATATTTCGTTCTACTATTTTGTATATTCAAGGGCTTATCTATGCAACTAGCATGGGGTATACAGATAAAAGAGTGCCAAAATAATAAATCAACATTACTAACATAACGATTGTCTACATAGGTTTCATTGTGAAAACTCGGCCATACACTTGGCATCGACGGGCACCTACTCTAACATCTTTCCACATTTATCGTCTCCACCCGTGGCTCCGTTGTGGCCTTCCTTTTCGACGCTTCCTAGGAGCGCGAGTCCCCCTCATCTCCCGACGAGATAGGCTCTGCTCGGGGAGAAAGGCCTCCGCTTGGGCATTAATCTCTGTTCCCGCGGCCACGTCACCCCGGACCCTGCGCCTCTGCGGCCTTCGACCGCCTCCGGGCCCCTGCGCTCCGCTGTTTCTCGAGCTTCAGCCGCTTTCCCTAGCTCGACGCACTTCCACTCACCGCTTCAGTGCCTCCCGGCTAGACACTCCTCCTGTTTCTCGGGCACCCTTCGCCCTTTTTCTCCCGCTTTACGCCTCTTTTTGCTCCGCTTCCTCTTAGCGGCCGTTCTTGAAAGCTCGCTCTGATCAATTTTCTTGGGCTACATCAAAGATGTCATGACTCAGGACATTAACGTCACTAAAGAATAATGAAAGGGTCGGGAAAAAACAATTTACCTTGCCCGTGACTCTGGTGATCAACCTCCATCAATGGATCGATCCACAAGATCTTCGTTCGGGACCCGATCCCGTAGGAACTAAGTTTTTCGTCCCGATTAGCACTCGAGGATAAGAGGATTGGATTTTCCCAGGTTATTCCCAGGCATGTGTAAAGAGGGGGAGAAGCTTGAAATCCCGGGAACGTCAGGTTGTATTGGGCCAGGGAAGACCGAAAACCAACGGTACAGGATGGGAGCGTCGACATCGAAGATAGAAAAATTTTTGTTTTCCATCCCTTTAGAGAAGAAGGGATGCGGTTAAGACACCGGTAATGCATCCGAGCCAGAACAAAAACCCCTCATTAAAATCGGCAGAAAAACCTCGTGAATGAAAGGATGGGGAGATCAATCGCGAATAAGCTTTATGCGAAACACAAACAAAAGTAGCTACCATAATGCGAAACGCATTGGGATGGAGATATTGAGGGGAAGATGGTTAAAATTGAGCACTTCTTCAAAAAAAATGCGGACGGGGAAAACGGAGGACCACTTCTGAGTTGCTCAAGAAGAAGTGAGGTATCGGGGCGGAGGGTATCAGGATGGTCGTTAGGGACCGGGACTTCTAATGCATAAGCAGGGACTCGTTCCCACGGATCCGAATGTCCCCCTACACTACCCTGGACGGAGTGTGGAAGTCAACCGTTAGAAAACCAGAAGGGCCCTGTTATTTTACTTTCCCTCTACTCGGGGAACTAGGGGTCGGGGGAAGAAACAGTAGGCATTACCCTTGGATTTGAACCCGATGTTCAGAATGGGGGGGGAGTATCCTCCGATAGACCCATAGAATTTTGCCAGAGGTAGAAGGAAGTGGGAATTGGACATGATGGAACGAGAAGTAAAAAGCGCAGAAACGAGAAAACTACTGGTGAGGTGCAACTCTGGGGATGCCGGCGAGATCGCCGGAGAACTCTACGGAGAAGATCGAAAAGAAAACTAAGCCGGGCTTCGCCGAAGAATAAAATTTGCAAGTGATTTTTAGAAAAAATCGATGGATCGACTATATATAAGGAGGGATTGGAATCTATGCGTTGCATCTAACCTATGCCGGGCCAGCTCGGCCTTGGAAATTGAGCTGCATCATCGGCGGGAAAAGTGAAAAGACAGTGTCAAATCGAGGCCGTCAAAGATCGCTGAGAAAGGTACAGGCTCTGACCCACGTCACAGGATGTTGTCATCTGCCGGCCGCTAAATCGGCTGAAAAGTCGAAGGGGAGGATCGAGAAAACTTTCTATCTGAATCTTACTCATATCCTGGAAAACATGAGGTTGAAAACTGAATACCCACTATATTGGACGGGACCGGGACTTTCGGGTCTGGCTGATCGGTTTTTTTTTATAAGTAAAGACGTTAGCCACGCCCCGCCCGCTTAGAGCATTTATCACGGTCTGCAATAATAAAACAGCGTATAGTTCTATTACACCATTATGAAAATCCAGAGTCCCGGCCTTTCCGAGATAACAGGGAACAGGGGTTAGCACCCCGCAATAAAGCCAGGCCCAGCAGAAAAACCAAACAAAAAAAAACACACAAACATAAAGGGACCCAGGCTTTTGTGATATTTTTGAGGTTAATTCTTTTAATTCTCCGATTGGTGATTTAGTTTAATTTGTGATAAGACGTCGCAGGAAATTAAAAGAAAAATGCAAGATATAATCATGAACTTTTTATTAAGGAAACATGGTCTGCGTCGTATTACAGGAAATTTCTAAGGCCCTCGGACCTTTCCACTATCCATCCAGTGGCAAATTCTTGGCTGCCGATGTGACGAATGAAGAGTTCATACTCGAAACCTTATTTAGATGCCGCCCCCCATTCCTCCCCCAACATGCATCCAGCGGTTCTCGTCAGTCAACAAAACTTTCTTCAGTGCGGGGATACCCCTAGCTCCCGCCTGTATTTCATCATCACCATCCTTGAGCACGCGTAAGGGCCGTTGCCGTTCACCTCCAGACGACGATCAACTTGAAGCTATGCAGTACATATGACTTTGGCCAGAATTGTACATCCCCGTCGCCACACACGACGCCCATCCCCCGACATCACTCAGCACACCCCTCTAATATGAACGTAATTCCGTTGGGATTTGCTTGCGCTACCCAACGGATTGTAGATAGTACTTGTTGCAAGTGCTGGTAGTTCTGCTGGGTAGCTTGACATTTATTCTGCTGATAGGGGTGCATCTTTGCCTAGCCAGATATTTATAGGGGAGGAGGGAAAAGACGTTGAACTAGAGAAAGGTAAAGAGCCAAGATTACTTAAAGCATGCCGCCATTATGGGCAAAGGGATTAATGTCTCGTAACCATTAAAACCAGTGCCCGTGGGTGATCAAATAAAAAAAGACTCGAAAACATGTGGATAGACCAGAAGGCGTTGTGCAGTTCTCGAAAGGACTCAGATGCGAAAGGTTTCCTGAGGTATTTAATGACAACCAGGCATCCAATGATTACCAGGAATCATACGTTCCTGGGCTTCGTTCCCCCCTCTCAGGAGAATACGAAGGCCATGGTACAATGTTTTTAAGCTCCGTGCACCTCGGCCCGTACTCAATCATTCCGACTGCTAGTTGGGATATCTTCCTTGATTTGCTAGCAAGCTTCAGTAATACAGATCAAGACCAGATTTAGAAATAATACAAAGCAAGGGTGAAACAGAAGCGATTACTTTTATTTATTTATCAGCACTTCTACTCGTTCATCAGAATATTCTTCCTTTACGAAGAGCACCACATTTCGTCTTCCCACTTTCTTAGTCATTTGTGGACGATTGAGGAAGCCCTCGGTGCTCGTAATGCCACGAGAGGTATTTCTATCTCCTTAAGCAACATAAGCTGGTTAGATTTAGCGCCCTCGAGATGTTCACCTCTTCGGTACCTCTAGGCTATTCCCGGTACTTCTCCATCTTTACCACCAAGTCTAGAAGCATTAGCTTCTCCGGTCTGTGGAGCCGTTGTTAACTCTGACGTTTCTCCCATTCATGGAACAAATCTTTGGAACACTTCATCTTCTATTTTTGATCTTCTCCTTCTCAGTTAACCGGTACACGAGTTTTCCTACCTATTTTGAATTCCCGGGTTACTGGAACTTGCCATTGACCCTTCAAGTAATAAACAAGAAAAAAAATGTTAGTGATGACTGGAAAAAGAAGATGTCGCATATATCTATAATAGCCATGGGGGTTAATCAAAACCGTCGATTTCGGATACATCAACGGTTACGATGGGCTCGGAATTGCACCAAGAAGTTGAAAAGACTTTACACGCTTATCGAAATACTTCGAATAAATACATCCCGAAGAAACAAACCCCCCTCCACGCCACGGAGGATGTTATTGATGTATGTCACAAATCTTGCATTGCGTTACAGGCATCGGTATTATGATCGGTCAGAAAGACATCGCAGAAGTAACTTCCTGACGGGATGAGGAACCCCTCAATAGGGACAGCGGTAAACTCTAGCCGACCATCCTTAAGGCCCTCCGGCGACACGGACCCGCCCCCGATGCCCTGTATGTCCCCGTTCATAAACGTCGGTACAGGGGATTTCGCGGTCATGGGTCCGGCCCATGAATGATGTCGTCTTGTTTTTTCAGAGTACAGTACGTGCGGTGATTAATGAACAGCCCATCCCTCCGCTTGTTGCCACTAGGACGTGGCACCCGAGCTTCTAAGCCAATTTGTTATCTCTTCTGACACTCGAAGCAAAAAGCAAGAGCGCCATTAATGACGTGACTTAATAGCATGCATTGCTGGCCCCGACCTGTTCCTCTTTGGTAACATTAATGAGTGAATAGCAGATGGGATACAATTAATGTGTGATTTGACATGTCAGAACACTGCGTATAATCAGCCACCCTTACTGCCTTTAATGCTCGTTACACCCCAAACAGAGCCGAGGGTCATTCATATCTCCTCACTATAAATACCCTAGGGTTGCTTTATTTCATTCATTGAGATCTTACTGAACCCTTAATGCTCTCCTTTCTTACACCCCCCTCCTCTTGGTATCTTGCGAGACCCTGATTGGTACATTTCGTTATCTTGCTGAGTACCCCATTTGCTGACTTAAGCATCGGAGTAGCCACACCGGATACCCTTCCGGCGCCCATTCCGTGGTTTGTTTTTCTTTGTCTGCAGATCCTTCTACGCGTTCGAGAACCTTCTTCCTGCTTCAACGTCCAAGCTTATATTTCCTTCCAAACTTTTTGCCTAGCCGACCCCTCCGGTCGAGTCTCCCGACCGACTCATCGTTGGGTGACCCGGGTTGCATCGATGATGAGATAAAACTATGGGGGAAAAGAGCATGATACCACTCGGGCAATCAAAACTGTCGTTGTTCCTATGATTGACAAGGGGAGCAGCAAAGAAACGAGTGACCTGTTATTCAGAAAACCAAACAGCCAAAATACACGAACTGCAAGGATGCTTTCCCAGATGCTCAAATCATGCAAACTCATGAGTGGACCTAATAAAAGGAGACCCAACTCCCGATCATTTTAATTATTTTCCTGGAAATGGACCAACTGGTCGCAAAACGTGAAACAATATAATCCTGATACAGATTACAGACACGGCATACGGGGTGCCCCAATAGCAGCGCATATCCACGATCACCCACCGTTTATAACGTAAATATAGATATCCACAAGCAAGCTAGATCAATGAATCCCTGTGGAAGCCTCGAACCTCGTTGGGGTATCAAATTCCCCTAATGCAGCAAAGCCCAGATATAAAAATTATTAGCAAAACATTGCCTGAAAACAGCGAAAAAGCCTGGATTCGAGTGTCCATTGATATTGAGAATGAAACGTAACTGAAAAAAATAAATAGCAGCACAGAAATGATAAAGAGCATGGAAACTCAAATTCAGAACCAGTCCAGACATATATTTGCAGCAAGCTCCATCTCTCTCCTAGCAAATCCTACTATAGTACCATTGGACGAAGATTCCACCGACTTACCACAAGAATCCCCTCCAAAAGAGATGACTGATTGGCAAACTCCATCACAGGTTGATAAGTTAGTGATCCATTCCTAAGTGACTTCAGTAAGAAAACTCTTTCTAGACCCTGACGAGCTGGGGCTGGATTATCTTTGAAGGGATCCCGAGAATAAAGCACCGAGTACTTTCCACACTAATGCTACACGACATGAGAAGTTTAGCCAGCATGCTACCTTACATGTTATCAAATTAAAAAGGTCAAATTGCCCGCTTATGGAAAAATAAGACTGGAAACACCGAAGTGTCTGGGTTAGTACATATTTGAGGCCTTTTCACTTTCAGACTGTCGTTGCTTCACGAATCCTCGCCGATAATGAGAATGGTCCAGGCAGACGAAAATCAGATTTGTGTCCTATCTGAAAATTTTTTCCCTCCTGAGTGAACGTTATCCTATCAATGGCCAACTTAGGTTAAATACAAAAGGACCTGCCATCTTACGTAAACATAATGAATAAAAATAAACACCTGTTTTCTAGTACTTACATTGAACCGACTGAATATCCTAGTTTGATAACAATTATATCACTCCCACTAAAGCAAGCTTCCCATTAGAGCAACATTGTTGCTTCCCATTTTATTCTGACAAGAATCCGCAAACTCTGCCATAGCTCTACTCACGCCACTTCTTCTGATGCCCAGACCACATATGGGAATGCCATGAGAAGCTGGAGTTCACAAGGAGTCCCTAAAATGAAGCGACACTTATAATTCCTACCCTTCCTTTACATGTCGCCGTAAATTTTTCTCAAACATTAAAGGAGCGTAATGGGATATCATCATAGGTTCTTAAAGGAAATCATAAAAACCTGGACAAACTGTGCCCTTGAGAACACGTCTACAAGTGTGCCTGCCTTTGTGCCCAGTCTGGACCTATCAATAGATTGTAGCTGCCCCGGCAACCAACCTTGGAATCCTGCAGCCACTGTCAGCTCCCCCATAAGAAAATGTTAAAGAGTTGACTATTCTTGATTATAGTACGACATACATTCTCTCCCTTGATTATTTTGTGTCCTTTTCTCTGTGTCTGTCATGCGTAGACCCACATTTGATCGAGAAACCTCAATGCCAACAAAGTCGTTAAACCGCCTTTTGATATATCCTACGTCATGTTTCATGATGCGTAACCACGAGCTCTTATCGACCCACGTTAGGCGCTGAAGAAACATGTTAAGTCATACGCACCTCATCTAAACATCTAAAATATGGACCTTTCTGTCGCCAATTTCTTATTTGCCTGCCGTCTCCTACTGGAACGAGGTGCAGGTTGCTAGCTTTCTTTTTTCCTTTGATTCTCCTATACGAATGAGATGTAACGAGCCATACTGCTTATTCTCCGCCCCACCAAACACGACCGGCAAAATTTGCTTGGACTCTTGAGGCTTTCTCTCCATGAGCACTGAATGGATTTAAAACACTATAATGATTTTCGCTTCAACTGTACTCAAAGCATTATGCTCCTACTGAGGGACCACGAATTATTGATTCATACTTTTGGGTCCACATCCTACACACATAGGTAGGATGTGTCCCCCTCTCTTTTTATCTCGTCTGATAGTTGTATCCGTTTCTTGTGAACCCCGTGAAAATACTTTTCCTCTAATCTGAAATAACGCAATAGTGCGCATTTTATGTATTCCGGTATTGTTCGTACTCATCTTCTTGCCGACGTCGGTCCCCAGCATCAGATGCTGCCACCCCAAAGCTTTTGGAGCGGGGTTTGTATTAGGCACCCATGTCTGCAATTGCTTGTCCAGGGCTTATTGTATATAGCATGCTACAGTCACTACCATACGCGCGCGCCCCCTGCGGGGTATAACTGCGTGTGAATTATATAATCTGTGCATTATATCGATGAACATCCCGATGGACCTCCACACCCCAACCCAGAACATGATTTCAGCACGTCGAATAACGGGGGAGGGGGACAGGTTATGAATCAGGAAAAAGAAGTTTATTTGTGAAACCCTTCCTCCGTATTCCCCCAACGAAATAATTTGCTGAATCCTACACAACGAAAGATAAGGCAAGGATAATAACATTAGGACAGTCTCTGTGCCTTTTGAGCTTTATCCTTGCCTTTACCCCCATGTTCAAGACACCCGCTCACGTACCAACGCCAAAGTAGTTTTACCACCTTCACGTGAAAACCTGGCAAAGTAAAGCGAGATGGAAAACCAAAATAGTCAGGAAGTTAAGCACAGGCCAAGATCTGAGACTTGTTAGAGAATCGGAAGAAGCAGCCATTTTGTCCGCTTTTTAAAGTCTGAAATGTGTGCTTGAACCGCCCCTCTTGGCCTAGAAAAACCGTGGAAATTGCGCTTATATTGAAGAGGGAGAGCTCTTGACCCATTATGATTTATCCATCAGCCCATGTCCCCTTCCCCAGTAAAAATTGCTTATATCGATATGATGCCAATATGTATATTAAAAACTCTCCATATGACATGATAGGCCCCAATCAGGAAAAGAACAAAGGACTATCATATTTGTGTACGCACGTTAAGCTTGACTTATGAGACCACTACCTCCAATAAGTCTCCGCCAAGCGTCCTGTACAGCTCTCACCGTAAGTGGGACCCCTGGACTGTAAGTTATTCAGTATCTTTAAACAAGCGCATCCACTATGGATATGTCATTCAACCAGCAAACATCATTCTAGTACTCATGTGCCCACAGGGCTACCACAGACAGGAAGGTTTAAGAATTCTGGCGGCGCACTGGACTTAGAGCACTTCAGCCAACCTCGCCCCCCCTGCACCACCGACGACTCCGCATGACCCCACCTCCACAACTATTAACCAGGTAGTAGGTCAACCACCCCCCCACCATCCTTTAGCTCTTTAGAAACACAGATATTAAATTGAATCAAATACCGCAACTCACAACCATTTTTAACCCAGTAGCTTGCATTTAGTCCATAAGAACACGCATCAGGTAACATACAGGTTCTGTAAAGGATGGACACATATCACTCTCAGATAAACGACTATAAGGATCCTATCAGAGCTGAAACAAAACTGAAGTAGCGAGTTTAAAATAGACCTCATCCTCCCTTGCGCTTGTGTTCTACCTTATGTTGTTAAATTGACCCACAGTATTACACAACAAGCATATCCTCGCAGCGCCACATCGAAAAAGAAAACTAATATGTCTAAAAGCTTACTCATAGCACAACCAAAACATTTGGTATAAGCATTTTAGAAAGAAAATTTCTTCTTACGCATCATTAAGGCCTACAATCGAGGTGTTGTCTTGGGGGACTTGTCTGGTCATAACTTTCCATGGGATTCAGCCCTGGTCAGAACTCATGGGATTCAGCATGGGAATTACCGTCTCCTTCCGCACTCAACACGCTTCCGCAAGTCACTCACCCACTCTACCCCCCACCAAGCTAGGATAAAAATGGAAATTGGTGGTGACGAACTTGGTTGAACCCCACACATCTATTATAGTATGCTGTTTTTCATGAATGGATTTCAAAGACAATACCCACGACTCTATACCTACATTCATCAAACCCCAATATTATATATTTCCATGGAGTTATGATACCAGACATTGCTCAATTGGGCTCTCGTGACATTTGGCAGTTAACGCGGCAGATTTGATGGTATCATGTTTTAAATGTCTTAATCAAACCACGGAGCACACACGGCGCACACCGCATCATATATTTTTAATATTATTTATTTATCCACCCCACCTCCCCCTACCCATCTCTGTACTGGACTCACATACCTTATCCCTTTCTCCCCCTGTCCTCTCACCCCCCCCCAGTAGGCATATTAATCTCCACGTCGCGGCCCATCAGTCATGACTTATTACAAATGCACTATTAGTTTATAACCCTCAGTCACTCTATGGGTCCCTCTCAACTCCCCCTCCCTCCTATCTAATTACTGCCACCCCCTGTTTCTAAACCGCTTACTCACCATCCCTCCGTTTATTTTGCCCAGTCACTCCCAGACCGGCCTAATGACCTCCAACAAACCCCAAACCCAACTGGAATATGTTTACAAAATCTAGTACTATGTCAAGCTCCACTCCCAGAAGACCATCCTACCCTTCCCACACTATTTCGCCAAAGGTCGCCACGACTCAAAAAAATTTTTTTCAAAACAAGAAATTAAATAAAAACCAGAACTTCGCGGAATCACCGTACCCTCTTAAATGAAGGGGACCATAGGAATGGGGGGACTGGGGACAGTTGATTGGATGCTATACCAAGGGGACGTTGAAGCGGCTACAACAAGCAGCGCCGCCCACTACTGCGCCGCATGTTCCTCCTCATCTGAATAAACAAGAAAGCGAATCTGATCTATAGAGTTGTCCCTTTATCAAACAAAAAATGAGATTAAAATTTTAAATAAATCTATAGAAGAAAACTTGCGGGTAATAAACAGATGGGAAATCCCAAAATTCTGCGACGAAAACCTGCGATCAGGTCCTTGGGATAAATGAATTCCATTGCACGATTCAGTTGATATTTCAATTTCCAAAATATAGAGGATAAGATCCTCTGTCAGGCCTGTACAGTCGAGGAACCCGCAGATATGGCATTGGACTACTGGAGAGATCGCGTTATTCACATATGTCCCTCAAAATTGTCTTGATTTATTTTAATCCCTCAGTATATACTACACCCCTGCCTAATATTATACCCACCTATCTATATATATACATCATGATTGGTTCTTTAGAAACAGTTCACGAATCTTTATCTGTGAAAAAGAGTCCAACTACCGATATTTACATAAAAAAATAATAATCTTACCCTAAAAAATCCTATGTTTTCATTGATAATCCAAATAAGATATATGTCTCACAAAAATCCGAATTCATGAGACCGTCTCCACAAAATTTGTCGTTACCAATTAAAACCCATGATTTTCATAAGATTTGTTATGTATGGATCTTTACAAACTAATCCAGGCTTTACCGAGGACCAACTCAAAAAATATAAATTCATAAAAAACCACTCGGAAAGGTCTTCACACATCACTCTTGGCAAACAAAGGCAGGGCTACAACATTAGACTTGTAACTTTATGGTTAAACTCGAACATTTTGTTTTAACAAATAATAAATTTTTCTGAATTACGAGTTCCCTCAGTTTAAATCATTATTTTAGTAAGGTATTAGATCTACACCACTGCTTTAGGTCTATAATTTAGGCTATAAATAAATCTAACATTTAAATACTAAAACTTTAAAACTAAAAAATTCAAATTCACGATAAAGACTTACAATTGTCAACCCGAATGAAGAGTGAGTCCATGTGAGGACGTCTCATGGGTTCTAATCCGTTAGCCGGGTCAAACCTCCTCATCTTCACAATAAAAAGTCCTCCTCTTAGCATTAAAAAGTAATACTTTTCATGGGTGACCAAATTAAGGATACCCGTCTCACAAATACGACCCGTGCGAACCGTCCCACAGTTTTTGTCCGAATGACAGCTTTTCTCCGAAGTACTTTCACTAATAAGCCAGAAATAGAGATACCCCTTGGCAATACAACTTCTGAACTATGCTGTTGGTACCCTTGGAACACCTCTCATTAATTATTATTAGATAGTAGAATCAGATTAAAATTCTAGATTCCAACATAAAGAGTACCAGGGGGCAGTTTTTATGAAAGCACAATAATCTGTTATTAGTTGTGGTATGTCACTCTTCACATGTCTGAGGTGGCATTAGAGATGGTTAAACTTCCCCTAGGTTTGGGCCTTGCGGAAAACCCGCCACGGGGGGAGGGATCTCGATTTTTGTGAGTTGGTTCGGGTGCGAAGACTACGTTTTTTTTAAAGCTCAGATGCCGATCCTAGGGCGACGGCCCCGTGTGCAGTATTTCTTATATTCCTCTCTCAACTCACCCTTCGCCCCCCCCCCACCCCACCCCCACCTAACCCTCCTCCTTCCTGCACTCCTCCTGCCCACATTAAACCGCAACTCCCTCTCCCACATAACTTCCCTTAACTATATCACCATAGATACTCTTATCCTACCCCCCACATCTCTGTTCCACCGACACCCGCATCGTATGCATTACGATACTACCTTACACCGCTCTCTTCGCACTACCCAACCCGCCACGCTCACACAACAGCGACTCACGATGATTAATACGACCGCACCTTGCACTTAAAACACCTGTCTCTCCCACTCATAATGATATAATAACTTTGTAGACAGACTTGGATAGGGACACGCCATGACACATTGGTAGATGTCCTCTTGGACTCATCCATCGAGAACCGCTTCACGATGGTATCAATGTATGTGGACTGGGTGAGACCAAGCAATCTTTTCGATCTATCTCGATCTGTATCCCAATACAAAAGATGCTTCACCCAAGTCCTGCATCGAGAACTTACTCGCTAACCATATCTTAGTTGATTGCAACATTCCTACATCATTCCCAATGAGTAGAATGTCATCAACATAAAGCACCAGGAATGTCACAACACTCCCACTGACCTTCTTATACACACAGGGTTCCTCAGGATTCTTAGTAAATCAAACTCTTTGATTGTACTATCGAATCTAAGGTTCCAACTCCTTGATGCCTGCTTTAGATCATAAATAGATCTCTGAAGTTTGCATACCATATGCTCACTTCCGATAGATGTAAACCCTTCAGGTTGAGACATGTAAATCACTTTCTTAAAATCCCCATTAAGAAAACTGTCTTGACATCCATCTGCCATATCTCATAGTCATACCATGCAGCTATGGCTAGCAAATCCTTATGGACTTGAACATTGCAACTGGGAAAAGGTTTCCTCAAAGTCAACTCCTTGTCTTTGAGTATATCCTTTTGCCACCAATCGCGCCTTGAAGGTCAATACCTTCCCATCCGCCCCAAGTCCCTATGGGAACGTTCCCTCAGGTGGATATAAGATCCACACTTGGTTCGAATGCATGGAATTCATCTCAGATTCCATAGCTTCAAGCCATTTGGATGAATCGGCATCAGATAACGCTTCCTTGAAGGTCCTTGGATCACATCCATGGTTAGGCTCATCATGGCCCTCTTCAAGAAGCTGACCATACCTCATAGGTGGTCTCGAGACTTCTCGGATCTTCTAGGAGCTTGTATCTCCCTCTTGGCTCTTCGGGTGTGGGTTCTATAATTGTGGGTGTCTCTCGAACCTCTTCGAGTTCTATCATCTCCCTTTTCTATCCAATAGAAATCCTTTTCCAAAAAGGTTGCATTCCTAGAAACAAACACCTTTGTTTCTTGGGGATGATAGAAATGATATCCAACTAATTCCTTGGATATCCCACAAAGTACATAAAATGGATCGACTATCCAATTTATCTCCCACTACCTGCTTCACATAAGCAGGGCTCCCATATTCTAAGATAAGAATATTTGGGAGGCTTACCCATCCATATCTCATATGGTGTCTGCCTTTGAATGGACATTTAATGGAATATCTTTAATTTTAAGTTATAGAGATCGTTTTCAAGTTCAAGTACCAATAAACATTCATTCTTGTAAATGTTGCAAACACCTTTGCTAAATAAACAAGAATATCCATTTTATCACAATAGAAATGGAAACAATGTTTTTCACAAAAAGGTACAAACAAAACATCTCTTAAAATTAACTTAAAATATTGTTCAACAATAAGTAAACATCTTAAGCCTTGGCAGCAACTCTTGCTCCATTGCCCATCTCTAGAAGGTCACACCTTCCTTAAGCTTCTACTTCTTCCCATCACCTGTAACCATTACAGAGATGTGATCAAACCGGTATCTAATACCCAAGAAGTAGAGTTAATTGAAATGTTTACTTCAATTTAGAACATACCGTTTCCAGAACTTCTGGGCCAGATATTCCTTGCAATTTCGCCTCCAATGTCCAGGCTTCTTGCAGTGATGACAAACATCACTAGTCTTGTCAGCCTTAACTGGTGTGGCTGCCACAACGGGATTCGGAGATTGCCTCAACAAGGGCACGTTCTTCTTGGGACGTTGGAAAGAACTCTTCTTTCCCTTCCCATGTGGATCAATCTTCGTACCAGATGAAGAACCCACATAAAGAACCAACTTCTCTTTCTTGATGGTGGATTCAAACGTAACAAGCATATTCACCAACTCCTCAAGGGTCGGCTCATCTTGTTCATGTTGAAGTTCACCACAAAAGGATCAAATGAGCTAGGCAGCATGATAACAGCAACACGTCGGTGGTCAACTCCGAAGGCAAGATCAGATCCATGCCAACGAGCTTGTCCACGAGCCCGATCACTTTAGGCCATGCTCATGGACCGAGGCCCCATCTCGCATGCGCAAAGTGATCAGCTCCTTGACGGTAGCATGCCTAAGAGGACGTGTTTGCTCACCAAAGAGCTCTTGAGTGCAAATGAATGTCAGCAGCACTCTTTGCACCCTCAAAACGCCTCTGCAGCTCATCATTCATAGAAGTCAGCATATAACACCTGGCTATCAAGTCATGGTCACACCATTCCTTGTAAGCCTGCAATTCCTCAGGATTGCAGTCAGTCGGAGCCTCAACAGGGGGCGACTCAGTCAGTGTATATGCTACCCTTTCCGAATTCAAGACGATTTTCAGGTTTCTTAGCCAAGTGAGGTAATTAGGTCCAGTTAATATGTGTTTGTCGAGTATTACGGATATCGGATTGCGAATCGAAGACATTGTCAATTTGTACTGAAAAGTAAAAACAGATAAATGTTGATGACTATTTTAAAATATTTAGTAAGATATGAAGTTTGGACTTTTACTTCATAAATATTTGCTCCCACTGTTTTGACATCTTTCACTACCCTCTAGTGAAAACGGGAAACTCCTTTCCTCAGTAGGTACGTAAGGTCCAATTAGCGAATTATGATCCCGAATAATATCAGCCAATCACAATTCCTAAAAGGTAGTTTCCAATTGCATCACAATGCAACCCTCTACGTAAACTTTTGTCTCACGTTTGATTAGGACCCAATAATATGACGTCGTTCATCTTCACGTGTCAAGCCTTACCCATCGATGTTGAACCTTAATGGACGGTCGCCATGAGTTCCCTCAATAATATGAGCCGAAATCATGGGAGTTCCACGTAGTTCACATCACCATGTCAATGGATGTCACAGCTTTCCGGCACCCAAGCCCCCAATAATATGAGCCGAGCCCCGAGTACGGGTAGCGTTCATCATGCACCCATTGTCGATGGAAGACAAGGAAATTATAAACAAATTTATAATTCCCCTTTTCGGGCTTGATATTAATTTTGAATCTTATTCAAAATGAGGGTTTTTAATTTTGAAAGGTCTCATCATTAATTTTATTTTAAAAGCTCGCCATGTTTGATCGTATGTTTGCCGGATTCATGCAACTTTGTTATTATCATAATAATAACGCACATACTCATTATTTATAACATATCATGCATTATAAACAGTAAACAAACAAGGATGATCAATCGCCCCAATACTAATGGACCGTGTGAGCTAAACACGGGCCTAGGTCCAATCCTAGGGTAAATGCACGGGATGCAAATGCAACTATTACATTAGCTTCCAATATTTACATGTCTTCGATCTTCATAATCATCATGGCCACCATCTTCCAATCTTGATCATCCACTATACTAATATTTACAAATAAATATCCATGGCAAATAGGGATACATCTCATGGGGTGGGAACGGGCCATAAACCAAGCCCACTTTATAAATTGATAATTATTACAATCATTCAACACAAAATATCCTAGCATACACCTAGCAAATTGGGCTTGGGCTTTTGATCATCCTTCATGCATAATATCACATATCATACACCATCAATTAATTATCACAATAATTAATTGATCCAATATTATATATCTTGATCCAATCACTAACCGCCACGATTATAAACTAAATTAACAAAGTATACAAACACCTTTGTCTACTTTCAAATTAATTTATTTATAACCGAATTTCTTGTAAATCACCATTTACTATAAATAATTAAAGTCCAACTTAAATTATTTATTTCATGAGAAAATATTTGCAACTTTTGTAATTTTAAACTTAAGGGCCCAAAAACTTATTTTTCACCAAAAACATTTTGGCCCATTTAAAATTCACAAACATGTTAGCCATCCAATGGCCCAACAACTCAAGGCCCATGACACTTTGATATTCCAAAACACTTTTGGAAACCCTAGCCGTCATCGCCGTCGCCGGAGCTCCGTCGCCGGATTCCGGCCAACACAAAAAATTTTTTTTTTTATTAAAAATGGGGCTGTTCGGGCAGCCCCTCGGGCTGCCCTGCTGCCCGTCGGGCAGCCCCTCGGGCAGCCCGAGCTGCCCGAAACGGGCAGCAACATGCTGCCCGAAAAACCCCAAAAGCCTTGATTTTGCAAAATTCTTCTCATGCGGTTAGAAATCGATCTCAACATAATATCTTGTATTTGCTACACAAAACGTAACCATAGCTCGGATACCACTTGAAAGGGGATCGGTTACGGTGACCGGAAGCGCAACGGAAGTTAAAAATAATTTTATACAAAAATTTCGGCCACCTCATTTTGTGCAACAAATACAATAAACACCATGTCATACATAGGGTGTAAGAAATGTTACCTATCAATCTTGAGGTTGATGATGGCTCCAACTTGTTGTAAACAACAAAGCTCTTGAAGGATGAAATCTACAACTCTCCTCTCCTTGAATCTTTCCTTCAAATTAGCCCACCACCAACTAGGTAGATCCCCTCATTTTGCACTAGAAAAATGAGGATTTTTCGAGAAGTGAGTGTTTTTCTCAACAATTGAAGAACACAAAATGAGAGAAAAATGGAGAGAAAATGAGAGAATTTCGGCCATGTGTGTGGAGGAGAGAAGGAGACTAGCTTGGTTGTGGGAAAAGTGTTCAAAAAGTTGCATGCCATGCCTTGAAAACTCAAAAAGTAGTCTCCCAACCTTTCACCTCCCATGCATGCATATTATATGGTTTTTAATCAAATTAAAAACCATGGACTAAATTTAATTATCTCAAACATATTTGAGACTAATTAAACATTACTTGAATTTACCCAAGTCCCACTAGTTAAATAATTAATTTAATTGAGCTCTACAAGACTCAATATAATTTAATTAATTCAACACTTGAATTAATTTAATTATTTGGACTCTACTAGGTCCACTAGTGTTTAATTAATTCAACACTTGAATTAATTTAATTTAGTCCATAATAATGTTTATGAAAATCACAATTTTCAAATACATTATTCACTTGGCCAAATTTTAATTTAGGAACACTTCCATAAATTAAAATTTACATTTCTCTCATAGAAGTCATACTTCTATTTTTCTTTACACTTATAAACTCATTTATAAGTCGTTCAACACATTGAACTATTTTCTCCTTTATAGAAGTCATACTTCTAATTTTCCTTACGCTTATAAACTCCTTTATAAGCCGTTCAACACATTGAACTATTTTACTTCTCAACGGGATCTAGAAAGCTAGTACTTGTGTGGCCCTCAATGGTTCATTGATACAACTAGCCGTGGGTTCACATCTCCATGTGATTCGGACTAAACATGTCCTTATGAGCATACCCCAATTGCTCCATTCTTACTTATCAACACCTTGATAAGAACGTCAGAACTCAAGTCTGATAGTACCCAACCAATCATGTTAAACGCCTAGCAGCATCGCTTACATGATTCCCTAGGTATCAAATGATAGTGCCTGCAAGAACCATTCAATTATGGTTAGCGTACAGTACGGTCCCTTCAACTCATATATCCCGATCGATTCGACAACCATTGGTTTATCGAGAGTTGTCAATGAATCGATACTATGTGTCATGTCGTAGTTGCATCGATGGTGTAATCTATGAAACCCCTTTCATAATTACAACCATACTCTGGCCAGATGATTTCAACCTACATACACATGATAACACATAGGATATCCATACCCGAAGGTAAGCGGTGAATCCCGACTAACTACATGCATCGACTCCTACATGTTTCGAATGAACACCCAACCTTGCCACCTGATGACCCCATAAGAGTCGGTAAACAAGTCAAAGTGCAAATGCTAGCACATAGAGTCTAATGTTGTCCCGGGTCATAAGGACTAATGGTGTACAACCATAAACTAGGACGTTTCCACTCGATAAGTGAGAACACTTGGAAAGTCCTTTAATGGAGGGTTGTTCAGTGCACTCTACCAGGATCACCTATCTGCATGCTCGGACATCACAATGTCCCCTACCAATGAAACATGGTACTCACATCGCAGATACTAGTCTCTAACTCGAGCGGCCTATATCCTTCTTAGTGGCGGCTGAATCGACTAGGAACCGTTTAGAATATACAGTATTACAAATATGAGTTTCATGATACTCATCATATGAGCATCTCATATTCTTTCTACTATTTGTATATTCAAGGGCTTTATCTATGCAACTAGCATGGGTATACAGATAAAGATGTGCCAAATAATAATATCAAATATTACTAAAATAAAGATTGCTTATACATAGAGTTTCATTGTGAACACTCGGCCAACACTTGGCTCGACGGGCACCTACTCTAACATCATCTTCCACCATTATCGTCTCCACCCGTGGCTCCGTGGTGGCCTTCCTTTTTCGACGATTCAGAGGAGCCGAGTCCCCCTCCTCTCCCGAAGAGATAGGCTCTGCTCGGGGAGAAATGGCCTCCGCTTGGGCATTAATCTCTGATTCCCGAGCCAAGTCCACCTCCCGGACCCTGCGCTCTTCTGCCTCGACCGCCTCCCTGGCCCTGCGCTCCTCTGTTTCTCGAGCTTCAGCCGCTTCCCTAGCTCGACGCACTTCCACCTCACCAGCTTCAGCTGCCTCCCTGGCTCGACACTCCTCCTGTTCTCGGGCCTCCTTCGCCCTTTTCTCCGCTTTAAGCCTCTTTGCTCCGCTTTCCTCTTAGCGGCAGCTTCTTGAAAGCTCGCTCTGATCATATTTTCTTTGGCTACATCAAAGATGTCATGAATCAGGAAATTAAAGTCACTAAAGAATAATGAAAGAGTCGGGAAAAACAATTTACTTGCCCGTGACTCTGGTTGATCAACCTCATCAATGATCTGATCCACCAGATCTTCAGGTCGGGACCCGATCCCGTAGGAAATCAAGTTTTTCGTCCCGATTAGCACCGAGGATAAGAAGGATTGATTTTCCAAGGTATCCCAGGCATGTGTAAAAGAGGGGAGAAGCTTGAAATCCCGAGGAAGCTCAGGTTGTTTGGGCAGGGAAGACAGAAAACCCAAGGTACAGGATGGGAGAGTCGGAAATCGAAGATAGAAAAATTTTGTTTTCCATCCCTTTAGAGAAGAAGGGATGTCGGTTAAGAACCGGTAATGCATCCGAGCCATGAAAGAAAAAACCCCCTCATTAAATCGGCAAGAATAAAAATAGTGAAAGATGGAGGAGTCAATCGGAATAAGCTTTATGCGAAACAAAACAAAAGTAGCTACCATAATGCGAAAAGCATTGGGATGGAGATTATTGAGGGGAAGATGGTAAAATTGAGCAACTTCTTCAAAAAATGAGGAACGGGGAAACGGAGACCACTTCTGAGTTGCTCAAGGAAGAAGGCATGGTATCCGGGAGGAGGGGGTATCAGGATGGTCGTTAGGACCGGGAATTCTAATGTCATAAGCAGGGGGAATAGTTCCCAAGGACCGAATGTCCCCTACACTACCTGGACGGAGTGTGGAAGTCACCGTAGAAAACCAGAAGGGCCCTGTTATTTTATCTTTCCCTCTACTCGGGAACTTAGGGGTCGGGAAGAAACAGTAGGCATACCCCTTGGGATTTGAACAGACTGTTCAGAAGGGGTGGGGGAGTTATCCTCCGATAGACCCCTAGAATTTTTGCCAGAGGTAGAAGAAGTGGAATTGGACATGATGGAAGAGAAGTAAATAAGACGCAGAAAAGAGAAACTTACTGGGGGGAGGTGCGAACTATGGGGATGGCCGGAGAGATCGCCGGAGAAGAAATCTACGGAGAAGATCGAAAAAGAAAACAAGCAGGGCTTCGCCGAAGAATAATTTGCAAGTGATTTTTAGAAAAATCGATGGATCGCTATATATAAGGGAGGATGGAATCTATGCCGTTGATCTAACATGGATTGGACGGGCCAGATCGGCCTTGGAAATTGAGCGGCATCATTCGGCGGGAAAATTGAAAAGACAGTTGCTCAAATCGAGGCGTCAAGATAGCTGAGAATAGGTACAGGCTCTGACAACACGTCAACAGGATGTTGTCATTATGACGGCACGATAATCGGCTGAAAAGTCGAAGGGGAGGATCGAGAAAACGTGATATCTCGATCTTACTCATATCCTGGAAAACATGAGGTTGAAAAATGAATACCCACTATATTGGAAGACCGGGACTTTCGGGTCTGGTATGATCGTTTTTATAAGTAAAGAAGTAGCACGCCCCGATAGAGCATTTCATCACGGTCGAAAATGAAAACAGCGTATAGTTCTATTACCCATTATGAAAATCCAGAGTCCCGGCCTCTTACGAGATAACTCGGGAACAGGGGATTCCAGCACCCAGCTAATAAGCCCAGGCAGCAGAAGGACCAGCGCTTTGTGATATTTTGAGTTAATCTTTTTAATTCTCCGATTGGTGATTAGTTTAATTTGTGATAAGACGTTCGCAGGAAATTAAAAGAAAAATGCAAGATATAATCATTGAACTTTTTTATTAAGGAAATGGTCGGCGTCGTATTACAGAAATTTCTAAGGCCACTCGACCTTTCCACTCATCCATCCAGTCGGCAACTTCTTGGATGCCGAGGTTGACGAAAGAGTCAGTACTCGAAACCTTATTTAGATGCCGCCATTCCTTCCACAACATGGCATCCAGCAGGTTCTCGTCAGTCAACAACTCTTCAGTGCGGGATACCCCTAGCTCCCGCCTGTATTTCCTCATCACCATCCTTTGAGAACGAGTAAGGACGGTGCCGTTCAAATAAAGAAGACCGATAAATTGAAGCTTATGCCAAGTACATATGACTTTGGCCAGAATGTACTCGTCGACATTCTTTTTGAAAAGCTCTACATATGAACGTAATTCCGTTGGGATTTGGCTTTGCGCACCAACGGATGAGATAGTACTGCTGCAAGTGCTGGAGTTGCTGGAGCTTGACATTATTCTGCTGATAGGGGTGCATCTTGCCTACCAGATTATTTATAGGGAGGAGGGAAAAGACGTTTGAAATAGAGAAAGGTAAAGAGCAAGATTAATTAAAGCATGCCGCCATTTATTGGGAAGGATAATGTATCGGAACCATTAAAACCAGTGCACGTGGGTGATCAATAAAAGCCTCGAAAACCATGTGGGATAGACCAGAAGGCGTGTGCAGTTATCGAAGCGACTCAGAATGCGAAAGGTTTCCTGAGAGTATTTAATGACAATCCAGGCATCCTAATGATTACCAGGATATCATAAGTCCTGGGGCTTCGTCCCCCTCTCAGGAGAATACGAAGGCCCGGTACAATGTTTTAAGCTCCGTGCACCCGGGCCAGTAATCAATCATTCCGACTGATAGTTGGATATCTTCATTTGATTTGCTAGCAAGCATTCAGTAATAAAGATCAAGACCAGATTTTAGAAAAATACAAAGCAAGGGTGAAACAGAAGGATAATTTTATTTATTTATCAGCAATTCTACTAGTTACATCAGAATATTCTTCCTTTACGAAGAGCACCCACATAGTCTTCCACTTTCTTAGCTCATTTGTGGAAGACTTGAGGAAGCCCTCGGTGCTCGTAATGCACGAGAGGATTTTCATCTCCTTAAGCAACATCAGCTGGTAGATTTAGTCGCCCTCGAAGATGTTCACCTCTTCGGTAACGTTCAGGCATTCCCGGTACTTCTCCATCTTTACCACCAGTCTAGAAGCATTAGCTTCTCCGGTCTTGTGGAGAAGTTGTAATCTCTGAAGTTTCTCCCAGTAATGAACAATCTTATGGAACACTTCATCTTCTATTTTGATCTTCTCCTTCTCAGTTAACCGACACGAGGTTTCCTCCATATTTGAATTTCCCGGGTTACTGGAACTTGCCATTTGACCCTTCAAGTAAGTAAACAAGTTAGTGATGACTTGGAAAAGAAGATGTCGCATATATATATAATAGCCAGGGGTTAATCACAACCGTCGAATTTCTGGATACATCAACGGTTACGATGGGCATCGGAAATTGCACCAAGAAGTTGAAAAGACGTACACGCTTATCGAAATATCGTAATAAATCATCCTCGAAGAAACAACCGCACAGGAGATGTGATTGATGTATGTCACAAATCTGCATTGCGTACAGGCATCGGTATTATGATCGGTCCAGAAAGAACGCAGAAGTAACTTTCCTGACCGGGCATGAGGAACCAATCGGGACAGCGAGTAAACTCTAGCCCGACTATTTAAGGAGGGAGTGATGATGCCCCGGTATGTCCCGGGTCATCAACGGGTCCCGGGGATTTTCGGGTCATGGGTCCGGCCCATGAATGATGCCCGAGTCAGGACAGTAAGTGCGGTGATTAAGAGCCCATCCCCCGAGTTGTTGCCATAGGACGTGGCACCCGAGTTCTAAGCACTGTTATCTCTTCTGACACCTCGAAGCAAGAGAGCAATTAATGACGTTGACTTAATAGAATGCATGCGGCCGACCTGTTCCTCTTTGGTTAACATTAATGAGTGAATAGACAGATGGGATACAATTAATGTGTGATTTGACATGTCAGAACAATAGCGTATAATCAGCCACCCTACTGCATTTAATGCTCGTACACCCCAAAAAGAGCGAGGTCATCATTATCTCCTCCACTATAAATACCAGGTTTTGCATTTATTCATTCATTGAGATATTACTGAACACTTAATGCTCTCATTTATTACACACCAATCATCTTGGTTATCTTGCTTGAGTACCCTGCTTGAGTACATTGGTTATCTTGCTTGAGTACCCTGCTGACTTAAGCATCGGAGTAGCCACACCGGATACCCTTCCGGCGCCCATTCACGTGGTTGTTTTTCTTGTCTGCAGATCCTTCTAAGCGTTCGAGAACCTTCTTCCTGCTTCAACGTCCAGCTTATATTTCCTTCCATACTTTTTGATAGCCGACCCGGTCGAGTCCCCGACCCGACTCCATCGTTTGACCCGGGTTGCATCAGATGATGATATAAAACTATGGGGGAAAAGAGCATGATACACTCGGGCAATAAAACTGTCTGTGTCCTATTGATGACAAGGGGAGCAGCAAAAGAAACGAGGACATGTAATTCAGAAACCAACAGCAAAATACAAGCACTGCAAGTATGCTTTACCAGATGACTCAAATCATGAAACTCATGAGTGACCTAAAATTATTAACCAACTTCCCCGATCATTTAATTATTTTCCTGGAAATGGACCACTGGTGCAAAACGGAACAATATAAATCATGATACAGATTACAGACAAAGGCATACGGGTGCCCCAATAGAAGCGCATATCCAAGATCACCACCGTATAACGTAAATATATATATTCCACAAGCAGCTAGATCAAGAATCCTGTGGAGCCTCGAACCTCGTTGGGGTATCAATTCCCATCATGCAGCAAAGCCCAGATATCAAAATTATGAGCAAAACAATTGCCTGAAACATTGCGAAAAGCATGAATTCGAGTGTCATTGATATTGAGAATGAAAAGTAACTGAAAAAATAAATAATGCAGCACAGAAACTGATAAAGAGCAGGGAACTCCAAATTCAGAAACCAGATAAGACATATATTTGCAGTCAAGCTCCATATCTCTCATAGCAAATTATATAGACATTGGACGAATATTCCACCGACTTACCACAAGAATCCCCTCCAAAAGAGATGACTTGATTTGGCAAACTCCATCACAGGCTGATAAGTTAGATGATCCATTTCCTAAGTGAGCTTCAGTAAGAAACCTTTCTAGACCCTGACGAGATGGGTGCTGGATTGATCTGAAGGGATCCGAGACATAAAGCACCGAGTATTTCACACCTAACTGCTCCACGACATTGAGAAGTTTAGACAGAATGCTACCTACATGTTAGTCAAATTACAAAGTCAAATTGCCCGCTTATGGAATAATAAGCCTGTGAAACACCGAAGTGTCTGGTTAGTAAATATTTGAAGGCCATTTATACTTTCAGACTGTCGTTGATCAGAATCTTGTGATGAATGAGAATGTCCATGGCAGAAGACAATCAGATTTGTGTTCCTATCTGAAATTTTTTCCATCCTTGAGTGAACGTAATCCTATCAATGAATTAGGTTAAATAAAAAGGACCGGCCATCTATAAGTAAACATAATGAATAAAGATAACACTGCCTTTCTAGTACTTACATGAACCGACTGAATATCTTCTAGTTTATCAAAATTATCACTCTCCACTAAGCAAGATCCCATTAGAGCAACATTGTTGATTCCCATTTTATTCTGACAAGAATCAGCAAACTCTGCCATGAGCGTATACTCAACTGCCACTTTCTCTGATGCAGCCACATATGGGAATGCCAATGAGAAGCTGGAGTTCAAAAAGGAGTCCTAAAATGAAGAGACACTATAATTAATACCCTTCCTACCATGTGCTGCAGTAATTTTTTCTCAAATAAAGGAAGCTGTAAATGGATATAATCATATAGGTTCTAAAATGGAAATTCATAAAAAACTGGACAAACTTGTTGACCTTGAGAAAGTCTACAAGTGCTGCATCTGCCTTTGTGGGTCTGGAAATATCAATAGATTGTAGCTGCCACGGAAACAAAAATTTGGATCACTGAAGAAAATGTCAGATCAAAAATAAGAAAATTGTTTAAAGAGTTGAATATTTCTTGATTAATTACGACATACATCCTTAATTTTGAATTTGTTGCCCATGCATGTCAACGGTAGAGATTTTGATATGAGAAAAAATAATGCCTCCAACTAAAGTAGAAACAGACACTTGATATCCATCCAAAGTCATGTTCATCGATTCTAAACCGAGCATCTACTGAAGTTAGGAATAAAATGTAAGCAATCATCATCTAAAATAAATATGGGAAATTTTGTCGCCAATTCCTCTTTATTTGCATGCGTATCATGGAAGAGAGAAAGGTTGCTAGCTTTTTCCTTGACAAAAGAATAGAGAAGAGAAATACTGCTACCTCTGTTCCAACAAACAGAAAGGCAAAATTCTGTGACTCTTGAGCTTCCTCTCCAGAGCACTGAAGAGGATTTAAACACTATAAGATTTCGCTTCAACTGTAATCAAAAGAATTAATGCCCTCAACTACTGAGGGAACAAATGAATTATTGATCATACTTTTTGGGCCAAAAATGCTTTGATTCTAGGATAAGTATGGCAGGACAAAATTCAATCGAAACATAAAGCAAGTGCACAGAATATACCAGGTAGTTCGACCACCTTCCTTCGGTCATCACAGATTTTGCTAAATCTTTTGGAGAGAGGGTTCTATAGTCAACCATTTCTTTCAATCTGCCAGGCCATCAGAAGCATATATGTGATGATGTGTATAAATTAGAGTGTAAAAAGTTCAAACATAAACTATTACATAAACCAGAACAGATTTTCAGAAAGTAGAATAAAGAGGGGAGGGGGACCAGGTATGAATCAAGGAAAAAGAAGTTTATTTGGTGAAAAGTGGTACAAAGAAAAAGGAAAGAAAGGCAAGGATTAAAACATGTAGGACAGGATAGTGGTGACTTCTTTGAGCTTTATTCCTCTGCTTTACCCCATGTTCAAGAAGTAGAAAGCAAGAGTTTATACCAACGTGAAAAACTGGCAAAGTAAAGAGAGAGTGGAAACAAAATTAGTCAGGAAGGTAAGCAAAGGACAAGATATTGAGACTTTGTTAGAGAATCGGGAAGAAGCAGCCCATTTTTGTCAGTTTTCCAGTCTGAAATTTGTGCTTGAGGCGGCATAGAAAAAATTGGAACAGAGCTATATTGAAGAGGGAGAGCTCTTTGAACCATAGATTTATCCATAGCCCATGTCACCTTCCCCCAGGTAAAAATTGCTTATATCGATATTGCTGCCAATATGTATATTAAAAACTATCCATACTGAAATGAAGAAAGAAACAGAACAAAGGATATCATATTGGTAGTAAGACCGTTAAGCTTGAACTCTATGAGACATAAATAAGGCTACGCCACATCGAGAATTGTAAGCTGAGAAGTGGACCCTGGACTGTAAGTTATTCAGTATCTTTAAACAATAGGCAAAAGGAATGTCATTCAACCAACAACATCATTACTATGTACTCATGTGAACCACAGGGCGCTACACAGACAGGAAATGGTTAAGAATTTCTGGCGGCAACTGGAAATTAGAGCATTCAGAATGCTGAGATTCCTGATGAATTACATATTAAAGGTAGTTAGGTCAACAAAATCCTTTAGCTACTTTAGAAAAATGATTCAATTTGAATCAAAATAGAATTCAAATTTTTAAAAAGTAGCTTGAATTTAGTCCATAAGAACAACGCATTCAAGGTAACATAAAGGTTTCTGTAAAGGATGGACACATATCAACTCTCAGATAAACGACTATAAGGATCCTATCAAGAGATGAAACAAAACTGAAGTAGCGAGTTAAACATAGACCTCATCCTCCCTTGAAGCTTGTGTCTACCTTATGTGTTAAATGACCCACATGTATTACAAACTAGCATATCCTCGCAGCGCACATCGAAAAGAAAACACTAATATGTCTAAAAGCTTTACTCATAGCACACAAACATGTGGTATAAGAATTTAAATAAAGAAAATTCTTATTAAGCTACTCATTAAGGCCTACAATCGTAGGTGTTGTCTTGGTGACTTGGTCTTGGTCAGAACTCATGGGATTCAGCATGGTCAGAACTCATGGGATTCAGCATCCGTGGAAATTACAGTTGCAACAGTTCAGAAGTTAACCATACCAATCAAGCTAGGCAAAAAAATGTGAATTTGGTGGTGACGAATTGGTTTACAATCATATAGTCTGAGTTTTTTCATGCAAGGATTTCAAAGCCCTACAGATCTATACTAATTCATACAACCCACACTCCAATGAGATGAACCAGACAGGCTCAATTGGGCTCTCGTGACATGGCAGTTAACGAGGCAGATTTGCATGTCTCAGTAATGTCTTTAATCAAACACGGAGACCTTTCCGCATAAAAAATAATCTATACTCTGCCTGACAAGGTATTACCCCAGTAGGCATAATCCCAAGTCGCCGAACATCGATGACATTACAAACTGCAAGTTATCAAGATTATGGGCCCTATCAACCTTCCAGTATTCATTTTCAAACGCTCTCTTACACCATCCATCGTTATTTTGCAGTCATACCAGCAGGAATAATGACTCAAAAACCACAAAACTGAATATGTTACAAAATCTAGTATATGTCAAGCTATAGAAGACTTCCAATTTCGAAAGACGCCACGACTCAAAAAAATTCAAAACAAGAAATAAATAAAACCAGAAATTCGCGGAATCGTACCCATCTAAATGAGGGGACCATAGGAATGCGGGGACAGTTGATTGGATAGCTATACCAAGGGGAAGTTGAGCGGCTACAACAAGCAGCGCCGCCACTACTGCCGCCGCAACTGTTTTCATCCTCATCTGAATAACAAGAAAGCGAATCGAAAGAGTGTATCAAACAAAAATGAGATAAAATTTAAATAAATCTATAGAAGAAACTTGCGGGTAATAACAGATGGAAATCCCAAAATTCTGCGACGAAACCTGGATCAAGGTTCCTTGGGATAAAGGAATTCAATTGGCAAGATTCAGTTTATATTTCAATTTCAAAATATAGAGGATAGATCCTCTCGTCACGTGTACAGTAGAGGAACCGCAGATATGGAATTGGACTACTGGAGAAGACGAGTTATTCACATATGTCCCTCAAAATTTGTCTTGATTTTCATTTTAACCCCTCATATATATACACCCACTGCATATATATTATATTATATATATATATACATCATGATTAGGTCTCTTTAGAAACAGTCTCACGAATCTTTATCTGTGAAATGAGTCAAACCTACCGATATTTACAATAAAAAAATAATACTCTTACCATAAAAAATAATATTTTTTCATTGATAATCCAAATAAGATATATGTCTCACAAAATACGATTCATGAGACCGTCTCACACAAATTTTTGTCGTATACCATTTAAACCCATGATTTTCATAATGATTTGTTATGTATGGATCTTTTACAAAATAATCCAGGATTTTACCGAGACCAACTCAAAAAATATAAATTCATAAAAAACCACTCGTAAAAGTCTTCACACATCATCTCTTGGCAAAACAAGCAGGGCTACAACATAGACTTGTAAATTTATGGTTAAACTCGAACAATTTTGTTTTAACAAATAATAAATTTTTCTGAATTTAAGAGTTAAATAAGTTAAAATCATATTTTAGTAAGGTTATGATCTAACACAAATGATTTAGTCTATCATTTAGGCTATAAATAAATCTAAATATTTAAATACTAAAACTTTAAAACTAAAAATCAAATAAAGATAAAGACTTACAATTTGTACACCAGAATGAAGAGTGAGTCTCATGTGAGACCGTCTCATGGGTTATAATCCGTGAGACGGGTCAACCCTACTCATATTCACAATAAAAAGTAATACTCTTAGCATAAAAAGTAATACTTTTTCATGGGTGACCCAAATAAGATACCCGTCTCACAAATACGACCCGTGAGACCGTCTCACACAAGTTTTTGCTCAGAATGAAAGCTTTTAATAAGAAGATTTTACAAAGAGAAAATAGAGATATGGGAATAAACTCGACTATGCTCTTAGGACAGAAACATCTCTAATATATAGATAGTAGAATCAGATTTCAAATTCTAGATTCCAAAATAAAGAGTAAACAGGGAAAGTTTTTATGAAAGCAAATAATATGTTACATAGTGGTGGTATGTCACTTCTTCACATAGTCTGAGGTGGCATTAGAGATGGTAACTTTCCCCACGAGTTTGGGGCCTCGCGGAAAAAACCCGAAACGGGGATGGGATCTCCGATTTTTTTGAGTTTGGGTTCGGGTTCAGATATTTTTTTAAAATCTCCGATGTAATTCGGGACGGGTATGAGATTATTATCCTCATCCCGAAATCCCCGAATCCGCCCCAAAAATAATATCAATAATAAAATAATAGTATTATTAATATTAATAATATAATAATCATATTATTTTTAAAATATTAATAATCTTATTATTATTAATATTGATATTGATATTAATATTAATATTGTCTCTAATAATAATAGATAATAATAACTTTTGGTTTGAGAAAATCTCCAAATTTGTCGTCGTTTTGCCATATTAATATTTTTGAAACGGAGATGGGAAGTTGATCCCCGAAATTTCGGGTTTGGGGATTCCCCGAACCCAAAAAAGCGGGGATCGGGGCGGGTGGGGTGGGGATGGAATTCGGGGATGGATATGGTAATGGCAAATCCGCCCCCGCCCTGGCCCATTGCCATCCCTAGGTGGCATGTCACTTTCTTCACGTGGTTGTAGATCCGTCTTTTCATTTGATATTACCTTTTAATGATTTTTAATTTTTGAAATACATCATCAATAAAAATTCGGGAATATCTTCATCTTGTTCTTGAGCATCTTGCATTTGCATTAGGGGTGTTCAAACTTCGGATAAAACCGAAAAAAACCGAAAATCCAAACCGAAAAAATCGAACACTAAACCGAACCGAAAACCGAATTTTATAATTCAGATATAAATGTTAAAACCGAAATTAATTTGGTTCGGTTTCGGATTATAAATGTCAAAACCGAACCGACCGAAAAAACCGAAATTAATTAAATTAATAATATTGTTTTATTTTATATTATTTATTGAGATGATATTAGTGAATGAAGAATTATTTTGAATAATACTTAGTTGATTATTGTTTATGTAATTCATTTGTCCTTTATATTTAAATATTTTACTAAGAATTCATTTAAAAAGATAACATATTATATTTTATAATATATTTATATTGTTAATTTAAATAACTGTATCAAAACCGAAATAACCGACCGAAATAACCGAACTATTTCGGTAGAAAACCGAACCGAACCGAAAAAAATGGTTCGGATATCGGATTATATATTTGTAGAACCGAAAATCGAAAAAACCTAAATAAAAAACGGAAAACCGAACCGAACCGACCGATGAACACCCCTAATTTGCATAAGTTTCATATGTTGGGGGAAAAACCCATAAATCGCAGAATCCATCACGTTAAATCATTAAGAATTTGACTGAAAACTTAAACGGAAGCGTACCTGAAACCATAATCCTGAATTGTTTAGAACGTGTCTTGATCTTCCAGATCTACACGCTCTTTCTTGAGAGAATCCTTTAGTTTCTCTTCAGAACTATTTTCTTAATAGGGGAGAGAATAATGAAAGTGATAATGCGGGATCTGAGGACCATGACCCATATTTATAGATAATGTTTATCAATATCTTCTGATATTTCTGTTTTAGCCCATCATAAAAACAGAAATTACACTCATGTCTCTACACATTAAAGGCCCACAGCCCATTAGATACATTAAAGCCCAATAACCCGAAACATTAATTGATCACTTTATTTTGGGCTTAACTTAATAGACAACACACAACACATAATTATTCACATATAAGCCCTATAAATAAATTGATCCAACAATCTCCCACTTGGGTTATATGTGCAACTTTATAATTATGTTTGTGAGAATAACCTTATGAGCTAAAAATTGTTGTCATTCCGAAATGTATCTATGACCAATCCGGTCCATCAATCACATCAACATAGGATCAAAGCAGTCTTCGCTACACTCAAGGTAACTAGACCCATCAATGGTCACATATGCCAACACAACTGAATGACATGGATCGTGAAGTGGATGTGTAGCATGGAAATTTCATGCAATGTGACCTTAACATGCCTATTTCCAACTGGTCCTCCCTTTAACCTTATTGAGATCAAACTTTAAATCATAATCAGTGTGTGATTTAACTTGAAATTTATTTCTGCATAAAATAAATTTACATAATTGTAACTGAAAATGTCTACAACTGAAAAGCATTTAAATTAACAAACTCCCACTAAAACTGAATTTACTCAATTGACATCACACCCATACTAGCAATGTGCTCATGAAGCTGTTTGGGTGGTAGTCCCTTAGTAAACAGATCCGCAACCATAGAGTTTGTACCGATATGCTCAATAGACAACTTTCCACTCTGAATTCTTTCTTTAACGACCAGAAACTTGATGTCAATGTGTTTTGACTTCGTCGAGCTCCTGTTGTTATTGGAATACATAACTGCTGATTTATTGTTACAATGTAATCTTAGTGGCCTTTCAATGCCATCAACAATGCGTAGTCCCGTAACAAAATTTTGCAGCCATATTCCATGATTGGATGCCTCATAACACGCTACAAACTCAGCTGCCATAGTGGAAGAGGCTATAAGTGACTGTTTAGCACTCTTCCAAGAAATGGCCCCTCGAGCAAGGAGATAGATGTAGCCCGACGTAGATTTCATACTATCTTGGCATCCAACAAAATCGGAGGTAGTATACCAAAGGATCTCAAGCTGATCCAACCTCTGATATGTGAGCATGTAATCTTTTGTTCTCTGTAGGTACCGTAAAACCCTTTTGACTGCTTTCCAATGTTCCACTCTTGGATTACTTAAATATCGTCCCAACATTCCTGTCACGTACGCAATATCTGGACGTGTACAAACCTGAGCATACATCAGACTCCCCATTGCAGATGCATAGGGAATCTTCTGCATTTATTTTTCCTCAAAATCATTCTTTGGGCATTGTTTGAGACTAAATTTGTCTCCCTTAGCCACAGGGGTATCTATTGGTTTACAATCTTGCATCCCGTATCGCTTGAGAACTTTCTCGATAAAGCTTTTCTGAGATAATCCAAGAATACCCAGAGAACGATCCCGATGTATCTGAATAACCAGTACAAAAGATGCTTCACCAAGATCCTTCATCTATAAATTCTTAGATAGAAATCTCTTGGTTTCATGCAACAACTCTATATCGTTGCTAGCGAGTAGAATGTCATCAACATATAAAACCAGAAAAATATACTTATACCACGGAACTTATGGTACACACAATCATCGACCAAATTCATCTCAAAACCAAACGAGATGATCACTTGATGAAATTTGAAATACCATTGTCGAGATGCCTGCTTGAGCCCATAGATGGATTTCTTTAATTTTCAAACCATATTATTTATGTCTTTGGACACAAAATTTTCTGGCTGCACCATATAAATTGTTTCATCAATGTCACCATTTAGAAACACAGTCTTTACATCCATCTGATGAAGCTCAAGATCGAAATGCGCCACCAAAGCCATTATAATCCTTAAAGAGTCTTTCAAAGAAACCTGAGAGAAAGTCTCTTTATAATTCTGTGTAAAGCCTTTAGCGACAAGACGAGCCTTATATCTTTCCACATTGCCTTTCGAATCCCTCTTGGATTTAAATATCCATTTACAACCAATGGGCTTCGTACCTTTAGGCAATGGGACAAGATCCCTTACGTCATTGTCCTTCATGGACTTTATCTTCTCATTCATGGCATCATTCCACTTTTGAGAGTTAGAACTTTCCATGGCTTGACGGAAGTTCATAGGATCATCCTCCCTCAAACCAATTTCTGCCTCATGTTCTTGAAGAAATACAATGTAATCATCTGACACTGCATTTCCCCGCTCTCTAGTGGATCTCCTTAATGGCATAGGTTCTTGAGGTGCCTGAGTTTGTTCATCTGGAATGGGAGGATCTCTAGTATTGTCTTCCTGCATTGTCTCTTGGTCAAAGTGAGGAATGTGATCCTGATCAATGTCCAAGACACCTGTTGATGCGAACACGGGTGGTCAAGTCCCAAGGAAAGCATGGGACCCTTTAGAGTTGCTAGATGGACCAATCACAAGGGGACGCCTGAATAGGTTCAAAGAAGCAGTGAATGGGCTTATGAGCAATCAAGGAGGGCTTACGTTCAAGGAGCTAAGTGCCGAAGGGTGCGTGATGCATGGGAGCGTGTTCGGGATCCAAAGGAGCATTATTCAAGCAATATATGTTGAAGAATCCCGAGAGGCTTGCACCCGGGCGGATATAAGTTACCGCCCGAGCGGATACAATGCATCCTGAAAAATAAAAATTCGAGAGCCTCGTGTCCGGGCGCACCAAAGTTACCGCCCGAGCACGACCCAAGGAAAAGTGATCGCCGAAGACCTTCCGCCCAGGCGGACATAAATATCCGCCCGAGCGGGTACTGTTCCAAGAAAATAATTCTTTCCTTGTTTAGAGTTTTGAATGGTTTGGTAACTAGATTTTGATATCCTTTTGATATGTAAAGATATTATGGACGAAATTTGACACAATACAGATTATTATTGATTAGAATACATTGTTCTTGAGATTTTCTCTCAAAAATTTAAAGCTTTTGCTTTGTTAAAAATCAAACTTATCAATGTTCATACTTTGTGGCATTTGTCGATCGTTCTGACGCGGATTGTCAAAGGCACGTTCTTTGAAGGTTCGCTCTAGTTTCGATTGTTTCATCGTGATTATTTATTACTAAACCTCGTATTTTAGGGGTGAAAATCAGACCATACTTGATTCAAAAGATCGGGACACAACAACGATTCCTAGTTCGTTATTAAATTGAGGGCGCGATTCAACTTTAATCGTGTTTGCTTTTTATTCGTATGTGGATTCACATCATTTGGTATCAGAGCTTAGGTTCATTTAATTCAAGTAACTTATCTTGTTCTTAAATTTTCAGATCTGTGTTAGTTCTTCGTCGTTTCCATATCTGTTTTCGTTTATCGTTCTTCGTCCTTCGTGAATCCGTGATTCTCGAAGAACAGTTTGATTTTTATTGTTTTTCTTGGTGATTTTCGAGATATACTCAGTCAAAAAAAATACAAAAAAAATCCGAAAATTCATCATTATTTCTTCTTGGTATCTTGTTCAAATTTCCTTTAGAGAGTCATATTCAATTGCCTCTCCCAGTAAAAAAAATATTATATACCTTCGAATTTCTTGTCTACGCAGTCCAAGTGAGTCGGTCACAATTGTTCACGAGTTTGAACTTGATTGTTTGATATACACAAATACAAAGCTTGAGCACCATTTCGAGAATACTATCAAATTTGAGTGACATTACTTGAGTGCGAGTGAATTTTCTTTGGAGTGACTAGTGAGTATTTGTTGTGAGCAAAAAAAACTAAGGGAGGAGAGAATAGTGAATTTTCTTTGGAGTGACCGTGAGAATTTGGGTGAGGACTATTTTGTTTTCTACTAACGTTTTCTTGCAGGTACAAATCTGAAATTAAATGGAGAGGGAGATCGGAGATAATTCGAACCAAGGGTTGTCCAAGGTTCAAATGGAGGCGTTGTTTGGGCATTTTAGTAGGATGATGAGGAATGAATTAGAGCCCTTACATGAGAGGTTGGTACTAGTGGAGAAAAGTCTAAGCCTAAAGATTTGGGTAGGAAAGAGGAAGAGGAAGAATATGATTTGGGAGGAGATGAGGAGAGCCAAAATGAAAATTGGGATAGGAATGAAAGAGGTAGAGGAATTGGGAGAGGAAGAAGAGAAGCCGTACGGGGTAGATATAATGGGAATAGGGAAGATGGTAACATGGGTAGCATTAAGATGAAAATTCCATCGTTCCATGGGAAATCTGACCCGGAGGCATATTTAGAATGAGAAAAGAGGGTAGAGTTTGTGTTTGAATGTCACCGCTACTCCGAACAAAAGAAAGTTAGGTTGGCGGTAGTTGAGTTTCTAGACTATGCTCTCATTTGGTGGGATCAATTAGTGACCACTAGAAGGAGGTATAATGAGAGACCCATTGAATCTTGGGATGAGATGAAAAAGGTAATGAGGAAGAGGTTTGTGCCCAATCACTACTATAGGGAGATGTTTAAGAGGTTACAAACTTTGAGGCAAGGGTTAAAGAGTGTTGAGAACTACTATAAGGAGATGGGGGTAGTCATGATTAGGGCAAATATCGAGGAGGATAGTGAGGGACCATGGCACGTTTTCTTTGTCATTTGAACAGGGAGATACTAGATCAAGTGGAGCTTAGACACTACTTGGATCTAGACGAGATGGTGCAAATGGCCATAAAAGTGGAGCAACAACTCAAGAGGCGAGGAGTTGGCCGCACCAATCAAAGTGGGAGTTCGTCATCTTCTTGGCGACCAAATGGGGCAAAACGTGATGAAAGCAGAGTGGTGACCAAACCCAAGATGGAGGCCAAGCACGAGACGCCTAAGCAAGGAGTGCAAGGTAAATCTGAAACTCCTTATACTCGATCTAGAGATACTAAATGTTTTAGGTGTCAAGGGTTGGGTCATATTGCTAGTGAATGTCCTAATAAAAGGGTGATGATTTTGAATGACTATGGTGAGTATGAGTCTCAAAGTGAGGAGGAATACGATGATGATGAGATGCCTGCGTTAGAGGATCCTGATGAGGGATATGGGGCGGTTGTAGGTGAAGCACTAGTGACTAGGCGTATCATGACTGCCCAAGTCAAGGAGGACGAGACTAATCAAAGGGAAACTTGTTCCATATTAGGTGTTTTGTTAATGACAAGGTTTGAAATCTTATCATAGATGGGGGAAGTTGTGCTAACGTGGCTAGTAGTGAGATGGTGGAAAAATTGGGTTTACCTACATTAAAGCATACTCAACCATATAGGCTTCAATGGTTGAATGATTGTGCGGAGGTCAAGGTAAACAAACAAGTGTTGGTGTCTTTTTCTATTAGGAAGTATGTGGATGAGGTCTTGTGTGATGTGGTGCCCATGCATGCTTGTCATATCTTGTTGGGTAGGCCGTGGCAATATGATAGGCGCGTGACACATGATAGGTACAAGAATAGGTATTCATTTATGATGAAAAGGATTCCATTGTTCTACTTCCATTGTCCCAGAGCAAGTGTTGGAGGACCATTTGAAAAAAAAAGAAGAGAGATGATGCCCAAAAAAAGAGTGAACTAAAAAGTGAGATGGCCTTTGAAAACAAAAATGAGATGGCTGAAAAAAAGAGTAATAAAAAGAGTGAGATAGTCATACAAAAGAAAAATGAGAGGAAAGAAAATGAGAGGAAATAGGCAAAAAAAAATCATATATGGCCCAAAAAGGTGAGTTGAAACACTTGATGCGCACACATGAACCACTTGTGTTGATTCTTTATAAAGAGATCCTCTTTAACACAAGTGATATTGTAACGCCCCGAAAATTTTAAAGTCAACGCAAACCACGTGCATGCAATTATTAAATTCTTTTGTATTTTAATTAAATGTTTTAATTACATGAATTAATTATGTTTTGCATACTTGCATATTTAAAATATATTTTTCTACATGATTACATAGAAACTGTAGTTTTTAAGGAATATTCAAGTGACGATCGAGGAACGGGGACCGAGGGCTGAAAAATAGAAAATATTTTTATTAAATAATTATTTTTAATTATTTAAAATATCGTCGATGCTTTTTAGTATTTTTGAAATTAAAGGGTTTTGAAGTGATTTTATACGCCGGGACGTAAATTTTATCGGTGTTGGTTTTTCAACTAATATACGAACTTTTTGGCAACCCGGCTATTTAATTCACAAAATATTTTTATCAAAACATTACTAATATATTTTATTTAATTCTAATTAAAGACTAATGGGCTTAATTGTGGCTTAATAGGCCTAAAGTCTAGTTAGTAATTTAATTAGAGTATATAATATATTAAAACACCTAAAACCCTATTCTAGCATAAAAAATAATCGGCCACCACTCTTTAAAAATTGGAAAACTCTCCCCACCCCTCTTTCATACAAATTACACGGCACCCACATAATAATTTTCAAGGGAGAAGCTTCAAGTTTTTGCAAAGGTTTTCTAGCCATCGTGTCCTCGCCGTCGTTCTTCGATCCGTCAACGGTTTTTCGTGTGTTTAAAACGCAAAGGCACGTCATAATTCTCCTTTTACTCATCTATCACACCATAGTATTTATTTAATTAAGTTTTGAATGAAAACAAGTTGCACCCTTGAATATTTTCGTTCATGCATCTTCGTGAATTTTTTTAAAAGCTTGATTGTGTTCCAAAACATGATTTATATGTGCTAGAAGGGGCTGCCATGATTAGGATATGTTATAGGAATGTTTTACACGAGTCTAAGGGGTCCTAGAACTACACAACATGCCACAAACAATAATAGAAACAAGTCGGGACCGAAATCAGAACGTATTGATCATGGGGCTCGGTTTAAGGGATTATCAATGCATGGCCTAGCTTGGGTCACAGCTGGGGCTCGGTTTAAGGGATTATCAATGCATGGCCTAGCAAGTTAGGACTCCACCCGTGAGTTTAGGGGGAAGCATGCGCAGGTTTCAGAAGTGCTGCCAGGGAGGAGGGGCTCGGCCAGGGGGCTGGGCTGGGAGAAACTAGGTCCTTTAGGGTCTATAGAAGGTGGTCTAGGGTTGGGGCAGGGGCTGCGAGGGGTTGGTTCAGGCAGGGCACGAGAAGAAAACCAGAAACGTGAGGGGTGTTTGAAGCGCACAGGTTGCTGCCTTCATCAGGTGGCTCGTGCGCAGGGTCCAGGGGCTGGGTCGGTCTGGGCTTTGTCTGGGCGTGGTCCATGGAAGGTTAGGGTCATGGGTGGTCGGTGGTCAGATGGCTGGAAGAGCCCTAGGCTAGTAAAGATTCCTAGTGTAGTTAGAACTCCTCACGTACACACACATGCAAACTGGGCTGCTGTTCAGCAGTTTGTTGAGCTAGCATGGGTTAGGTTCAGGGGCTTGGGCTTGGTCACGAGGGTGCCTAGATGGGTTGGCTAAGTTTTGGCTCGAGGTGGCTCGAGCCTGGCTCGAGTAAATTAGGAGATGGCTCGACGTGTTCGATAAAGGGTCAAAAACGAAAATTTAAGAAGTAAAATTGAATCCAATGGTCCACGGGGGTGGCTCGCGAATTTTGAAAGGTAGGATAAATCGTAAAATGCTATGTTAAAAATTTGGGATCAAAATAACGAGTTTTTGATTTATCCGTGATTTAATCGCCGCACGAAACGCTAATTAGCGAGTTAATTGAAACGCCTAGATTTAAGCTTAATAAAATTATGAAAATTAGGTTTCAGCTTAAATAATTACTATGAGTCTAAATTTTTAAGTTAGGAATTTTATATTGAAGTTTGAGATTTTTCGGGATTAAAACACCGTCAAAACAATTAAATAAGGATAAATGAAAAAGTCTAAGTATTAAGCCAAATAAAATTATGGAAAAATTAATTTAGGCTTAAATAGTTATTTGGGACATGTTAGAGTCAATAAATCACGAAAAAAAGTCGAAATCGTAAAATATCGAGTCTAGGTGTAAAACGGTCTTTTTACACCTAGAAATTAGTAAAGGTCATGGCAGTGCCCTAAATGCTGTTTTTATGGAAATATGATTAATTTTAAATGCTTATGAATTCTTCATGATTAAATTATGATTTTTAAATGTCTAAGGAATTTTCATGATTTAAAGAAGACATTTAAAAGACATGTTGCATGTTTGGTTTCAAAAACAAAATGTAATGTTATTCATGATTTTTCTAAAAGTGATGTGAATGAAAAATGTTGAAGGATGTGAAGTGATTGTGACTAATTCGTTAATGTTGACGATGTCGTGAGGGTTATGGTCTCAGTGAGAGCCCGACGATCGTGTTTCCATCATTACGAATATGTGGTAACGGTTAAGTGGTAACGGTTTGGTGGTAACGGAAGAATGGGAATATCGTGAGGGGAAAAGGCCCCAGAGGAAGCCCATTTATGGGAAAAAGCCCCCAGAGGGAGCCCCGACGATCGTATTTCTATTCGAATAATGATAGGCCAGGGCTTAGTTGACTGTGAGAGTGTTGCTGGTGTCCCCCGCCGCCCAGTACTGTGGTTACATGTAGATGGATCCATCAACCTTCACGATCATGATCAGGAAAGTCACAATTAACGATCTAAATTCAACAAAGGAAAAGGAAAAGGAAAAGGAAAAATGTTTATGATCATGAAAAAGGTTTTATGTTATATCATGTTGAGGAAAAAGGAAAAAGTTAAGGTTTATGCCTATCATGAAAATGTTCTTAGGCATCATGAAAATGTTTACGAAAATGTTTATGTTTATGCATCTTCATGAAAATGATATTTTAAGTACAAGTATTTTTCACTATTGCATGTGGGTTTATACGTATTATTTGGTATGAAGAATATGACGTGTTGAGTGTTTAGACTCACTAGGTGTGATTGATGCAGGTGATTGATAGTAATGTTAATGGAGGTCTTGATGGATGATCTGACTGGACTGAAGGTGCAAATAACCCATAGGACCAGCGCTTCTACTTTTCTGCACTTACAATTTATGGTTCATGATTTACGTTAAAGTTTTTACGACTTTTTATTTATGTTGTTAGAAACTATAGTATGGGCTGTATTTCTCCAATGTATAATGGGTTGTTTTATTTAAAAATGATCTCCAAAATATTTTATGAAAATATTTTTATGTATTGTAAGGGTTCGGCCGATTTAGTGAGGTTTTTTTTTAAAAAATTCCAGTACTTTTAAAGCAATAAAAAGAGCATACGTTTCAGTTGGTATCAGAGCAAAGGTTCTGTAAAGGGTTGTGCCACCATCAGCACCAGGAAGATCAGTCGTCAAGCCTCAAACTTGTAAGTTTACATGCTTTATATGATTTTATGATATTACCTGCATAATTTATGAATCACATGTTTACATCACATGTTTAATAGCTTTATGAGAATATATGATTTATATGTTTTAGAATTTTTATACGTGATACGATATGAAATAAAAAATTATTTTATTTTAACGCATGTTGGTTTGTGGTGGAATTGGATTATGTTGATTTTTGGGTTTTAGTATCGACGTTCTATTTTTGGGCTATAAGTTAATGGTGAAATATTATGAATGCTTTGGGACACGTAGATTTTCTAAGAAAATATTTATGATTCATGGTTACTAGTCGAATTAATTTTTGGAATTACTCGTAAGTAATAATTATTCGAGGACTGTGATTATCTTGGGAAGTAAGAAAATATATAAACTGGGATTTTAAGTTTGATGAAAGGTAAGATTGGTTTTAGGAATTGATTTTTGGGTAAATAAGTGTAAATTTTTGAAATTTTGCTATGAGAAACCTATAGAAGGAAATTAAGAATGACAAGAATTTATGGGCTAATCATAGGATATTTGAAAATAAGGACCAATTAGGATGATTTTTGAGGAAATTAAGAATTAATTTTGTAAATATTAGGGAATTTGGGGACTAGTTTAACATTAAGCGATAATTAAATGGTTTAAACGATAAGAATTTTGAGGATTTAGACTTTTAAGAATATTTAGAACTTTGAGATATCTTGGGTTATAATGTTATAAGGAATGTTAATCAAGGGTTTTTAAGAATGAATCGATAATAGGCTTGAAAATCTAAGCGTTAGCGCCTAGCGGATGCGTTTGGAATTTTAAGGTTGAAATTTGATAAGTCGATGAATATTTTGGGTATAAAATAAGGAAAATAATATACGATAAGTATGGCACTCCATCTTTTAATATTTAGAATTGTAAGAAAAAATTGAAATTCGAGGTTATGATAATATAATACTAAGTTATTTGGGTCTCTTTAAGTTGCGATTTGAAAATAAGGATTTAGAAAGAAAATTTAATTGGGATCAAGGAGACGTAAGGACATTCTAGAACTTAAGTTTGATCAGAGTAGCGCAGCGAAAGCGTGAATTTTTGGGATATTAGAACTAAGCCTAAACTTTGGGTTATCTAGGATAAGCGAATTTCGAGAACAAAATTCAATTTAAGGGGGGAAGATTGTAACGCCCCGAAAATTTTAAAGCCCACGCAAATCACGTGCATGCAATTATTAAATTCTTTTGTATTTTAATTAAATGTTTTAACTGCATGAATTAATTATGTTTTGCATACTTGAATATTTAAAATATATTTTTCTACATGATTGTAAAAAAATTGTATTTTTTAAGGAATATTCAAGTGACGATCGAGGAACGTGGACCGAGGGCTGAAAAATAGAAAATATTTTTATTAAATAATTATTTTTAATTATTTAAAATATGGTCGATGCTTTTTAGTATTTTTGAAAATAAAAGGTTTTGAGGTGATTTTATACGCCGGGATGTAAATTTTATCGGTGTTGGTTTTTCAACTAAAATACGAACTTTTTGGCAACCCGGCTATTTAATTCACAAACTATTTTTTATCAAAACCTTACTAATATATTTATTTAATTCTAATTAAAGACTAATGGGCTTAATTGTGGCTTAATAGGCCTAAAGTCTAGTTAGTAATTTAATTAGAGTATATAATATATTAAAACACCTAAAACCCTATTCCAGCTTAAAAAATAATTGGCCACCACTCTTTCAAAATTGGAAAACTCTCCCCACCCCTCTTTCATACAAATTACATGGCACCCACATAATTTTCAAGGGAGAAGCTTCAAGTTTTTGCAAAGGTTTTATAGCCGTCATCTTCTCGCCGTCGTTCTTCGATCCGTCAACGGTTTTTCGTGTGTTTAAAACGCAAAGGCACGCCATAATTCTTCTTTTACTCATCTATCACACCATAGTATTTATTTAATTGAGTTTTGAATGAAAAACAAGTTGCACCCTTGAATATTTTCGTTCATGCATCTTCACGAATTTTTTTAAAAGCTTGATTGTGTTCCAAAACATGATTTATACGTGCTAGAATGGGCTGCCATGATTAGAATATGTTATAGGAATGTTTTACACAAGTCTAAGGGGTCCTAGAACTACACAACACGCCACAAACAATAATAGAAACATGTCGGGACCGAAATCGGAACGTATTGATAATGGGGCTCGGTTTAAGGGATTATCGATGCATGGCCTAGCTTGGGTCTCGGTTAGGGGCTAGGAAGGAGTCCTAGCAAGTTAGGACTTCACCCGTGAGTTTAGGGGGAAGCATGCGCAGGTTTCAGAAGTGCAGGCAGGGAGGAGGGGCTCGGCCAGGGGGCTGGGCTGGGTGAAAATAGGTCCTTTATGGTCTAGAGAAGGTGGTCTAAGGTTGGGGCAGGGGCTGCTAGGGGTTGGTTCAGGCAGGGCACGAGAAGAAAACCAGAAACGTGAGGGATGTTTGAAGCGCACAGGTTGCTGCATTCTTCAGGTGGCTCGTGCGCAGGGTCCAGGGGCTGGGTCGGTCTGGGATTTGTCTGGGCGTGGTCCGGGGAAGGTTAGGGTCATGGGTGGTCGGTGGTCAGATGGCTGGAAGAGCCCTAGGCTAGTAAAGATTCCTAGTGTAGTTAGAACTCCTTACGTACACACACATGCAAACTGGGCTGATGTTCAGCAGTTTGTTGAGCAAGTATGGGTTAGGTTCAGGGGCTTGGGCTTGGTCAGGAGGGTGCCTAGATGGGTTGGCTAAGTTTTGGCTCGAGGTGGCTCGGGCGTGTCTCGAGTAAATTAGGAGATGGCTCGACGTGTTCGATAAAGGGTCAAAAAAGAAAATTTAAGAAGTAAAATTGAATCCAATGGTCCACGGGGTGGCTCATGACTTGGAAAGGTAGGATAAATCATAAAAATTCTATGTTAAAAATTTGGGATCAAAATAACGACTTTTGGATTTATCCGTGATTTAATCGCCGCACGAAACGCTAATTAGCGAGTTAATTGAAACTCCTAGATTTATGATTAATAAAATTATGAAAAATTAGGTTTAAGCTTAAATAATTACTATGAGTCTAAATTTTTAATTTAGGAATTTTATATTGAAGTTTGTGATTTTTCGGGATTAAAACACCGTCAAAATAATTAAATAAAGATAAATGAAAAAGTCTAAGTATTATGCCAAATAAAATTATGGAAAATTTAATTTAGGCTTAAATAATTATTTGGGACATGTTAGAGTCAATAAATCACGAAAAAAAGTCGAAATCGTAAAATGTCGAGTCTAGGGATAAAACGGTCTTTTTACACCTAGAAATTAGTAAAGGTCATGGCAGTGCCCTAAATGCTGTTTTTTATAAAAATATGATTATTTTTAAATGTTTATGAATTTTTCATGATTAAATTATGATTTTTAAATGTCTAAGGAATTTTCATGATTTAAAGAAGACATTTAAAAGACATGTTGCATGTTTGGTTTCAAAAACAAAATGTAATGTTATTCATTATTTTTCTAAAAGTGATGTGAATGAAAAATGTTGAAGGATTTGAAGTGATTGTGACTAATTCGTCAATGTTGGCGATGTCGTGATGGTTATGGTCTCAGTGGGAGCCCGACGATCGTGTTTCCATCGTTACGAATATGTGGTAACGGTTAAGTGGTAACGGTTTTGTGGTAACGGAAGAATGGGAATATCGTGAGGGGAAAAGGCCCCAGAGGGAGCCCATTTATGGGAAAAGGCACCAGAGAGAGCCCCGACGATCGTATTTCTATTCGAATAATGATAGGCCAGGGCCCAGTTGACTGGTGAGAGTGTTGCTGGTGTCCCCCGCCGCCCAGTACTGTGGTTACATGTAGATGGATCCATCGACCTTCATGATCATGATCAGGAAAGTCACAATTAACGATCTGAATCGACAAAGAAAAAGAAAAAGGAAAAATGTTTATGATTATGAAAAAGGTTTTATGTTATGTATGTTGAGGAAAAAGGAAAAAGTTAAGGTTTATGCCTGTCATGAAAATGTTCTTAGGTATCATGAAAATGTTTACGAAAATGTTTATGTTTATGCATCTTCATGAAAATGATATTTTAAGTACAAGTATTTTTCACTGTTGCATGTGGTTTTATATGTATTATTTGGTATGAATAATATGACGTGTTGAGTCTTTAGACTCACTAGGTGTGATTGATGCAGGTGATTGATAGTAATGTTAATGGAGGTCTTAATGGATGATCTGACTGGACTGAAGGTGCACATTACCCGAGGACCAGCGCTTCTACTTTTCTGCACTTACAATTTATGGTTTATGATTTACGTTAAAGATTTTACGACTTTTTATTTATGTTTTGAGAAATTATAGTATGGGCTGTATTTCTCCAATGTATAGTGGGTTGTTTTATTTAAAAATGATCTCCAAAATATTTTATGAAAATATTTTTATGCATGGTAAGGGTTCGACCGATTTAGTGAGGTTTAAAAAAAAATAAAAATTTCTAGTACTTTTAAAGCAATAAAAAGAGCAGACGTTTCAGATATAACCGGGTGCTTTCCGAGCATTGTTGTTTCACTTTTGCAGGAATTTGATGATATATTTCTGGAGGAGCTATCTCAAGGACTACCACCATTGAGGGGGATTGAGCACCAAATTGATTTGGTGCCCGGGAGTGCATTGCCAAATCGTCCAGCCTATAGGAGCAATCCGGAGGAGAATATGGAGCTTCAACGGCAGGTAAGTGAGTTGTTAGATAGAGGTTTTGTGCGTGATTCCATGTCACCTTTTGCTGTACCTGTTTTATTAGTTCCTAAGAAAGATGGCTCATGGTGTATGTGTGTAGACTGTAGGGCAATCAATAACATAACCATTAAGTATAGGCATCCCATACCTAGACTAGATGATATGTTAGATGAATTGCATGGTGCATGTATTTTTAGCAAGATTGATTTGAAGAGTGGCTATCACCAAATTAGGATGAGGGAAGGTGATGAGTGGAAAACTGCTTTTAAAACCAAATACGGGTTATATGAGTGGATGGTCATGCCGTTTGATTTAATTAACGCTCCTAGCACCTTTATGAGGTTAATGAACCTTGTGTTGCGTGCATGCATAGGAAAGTTAGTGGTTGTTTACTTTGATGATATCTTAGTGTATAGCAAAAACTTGGATGAGCATGTTAATCACTTGATACTTGTGCTAATCACACTAAGGGCTGAAAATTTATATGCTAACTTAAAGAAATGTGAATTTTGTACAAGCAAACTTGTCTTTCTTGGTTTTGTGGTAAGCTCGCAGGGGATACATGTGGATAAAGACAAGGTAAGTGCTATTCGAGATTGGCCAACGCCTACTACTGTTGGTCAAGTCCGAAGTTTTCATGGACTTGCAAGCTTCTATAGGAGGTTTGTAAAGGATTTTAGCACATTGGAAGCACCGATGACAGCGGTAATCAAGAAGAACGTTCTGTTCCATTGGGACGAGGAGCAAGAGAAGTCTTTTAATCTAATTAAGCATAAATTATTTAATGCTCCTTTACTTGTTTTACCTGATTTTGTTAATACTTTTGAGGTTGAATGTGTTGCTTCAGGTGTCGGTGTTGGCGGAGTTTTGATGCAAGGGGGACGGCCAGTGGCGTACTTTAGCGAGAAGCTCAATGGAGCAGCCCTGAACTATCCCACGTATGACAAGGAGTTCTACGCACTTGTGAGGACTCTAGAGACATGGCAGCACTACTTGAGGCCAAAGGAGTTTGTGATTCATATGTATCACGATTCTCTAAAGCACCTTAAGGGTCAACAAAAGCTGAACAAGCGACATGCCAAGTGGGTAGCATTCATAGAGACATTCCCCTACATAATCAAGTACAAGCAAGGTAAGTAAAATGTAGTGGCCGACGCACTATCACGGAGGTACGTACTAATCTCTACCATGGAATCTATAATTTTGGGGTTTGAGCATGTCAAGGAGTTGTATGTGCTAGATGATGATTTTAAGAGTGAGTTTGAAACTTGTATGCATGGTCCACATGACAAATTTTATTTGCATCATGGTTTCTTGTTTAAAGAAGATAAATTGTGCATTCCCAAGTCATCAACTCATGATACTTGTTAGGGAGACACATGGGGGTGGTTTGATGAGACACTTCGGTGTGGCAAAAACTTTGAATGCTTTGCATGAAAATTTTTATTGGCCACATATGAAGCGTGATTTTGAACGAGTTTGTGATAAGTGCATAACTTGTAGGCAAGCTAAGTCTAGAACACAACCACATGGATTGTATACACCACTTCCTGTCCCTAGTGAACCTTGGGTTGATATTTCTATGGATTTTGGTTTGGGGTTGCCTAGGACAAAGAAGGGGATGGACTCAATATTTGTTGTTGTTGATAGATTTTCAAAGATGACGCATTTCATTACTTGTCACAAAACTGATGATGCTTCTAACATTGCGGACTTGTTCTTTAGAGAAGTCGTTAGGTTGCATGGCATGCCTAGGACTATTGTGTCTGACCGTGATGTTAAGTTTTTGAGCTACTTTTGGAAAACTTTGTGGGCTAAACTTGGCACAAAATTGCTGTTCTCTACTACTTGTCATCCTCAAACGGATGGACAAACTGAAGTTGTCAATAGAACTTTAGGAACACTTTTGCCTGCTATTCTTAAAAAGAACTTAAAGAATTGTGAGAATTGTTTTCCATTTGTTGAATTTGCTTATAATCGCTGCATGCATTCTACTACTTGTTATTCGCCATTTGAGATTGTGTGTGGTTTTAATCCTTTGACTCCGTTGGATTTGATGTCTTTACCTGTGAGTGAAATGTTGAACATGGACGACAAAAAGAAGGCTGAATTTGTAAGGGGGTTGCATGAAAAGGTCAAGGCCAACATTGAAAAAAGAAATGAGCAATATTCCAAGCAAGCCAACAAAGGGAAGAAGAAGGTGATATTTGAGAAGGGAGATTGGGTGTGGCTACACTTGAGGAAGGAAAGGTTTCCTGAGAACAGGCGTTCAAAGCTATTACCTAGGGGTGATGGACCATTTCAAGTCCTTGAAAGGATCAATGATAATGCCTAAAAACTTGATCTTCTAGGTGAGTATAACGTCAGTTCTACTTTTAATGTTAGTGATCTTTCTTTGTTTGATGTAGGCGAGGAACAAGATTTGAGGACAAATCCTTTTCAAGAAGGGGATGATGATGTGAACACGGGTGGTCAAGTCCCAAGGAAAGTATGGGACCCTTTAGAGTTGCCAGAGGGACCAATCACGAGGGACGCCTGAAGAGGTTCAAAGAAGCAGTGAATGGGCTTATGAGCAATCAATGAGGGCTTACGTTCAAGGAGCAAAGTGCCAAAGGGTGTGTGATGCATGGGAGCGAGTTCGGGAGCCAAAGCAGCATTATTCAAGCAATATATGTTGAAGAATCCCGAGAGGCTTGCGCCCAGGCGGATATAAGTTACCGCCCGAGTGGGTACAATGCATCCTGAAAAATAAAAATTCGAGAGCCTCGTGCCCGGGCGCACCAAAGTTACCGCCCGAGCGCGACCCAAGGAAAAGTGATCGCCGAAGATCTTCTGCCCGGGCGGGCATAAATATCTGCCCGAGCGGGTACTGTTCCGAGAAAATAATTCTTTCCTTGTTTAGAGTATTGAATGGTTTGGTAACTAGATTTTGATATCCTTTTGATATGTAAAGATATTATGGACAAAATTTGACACAATTCAGATTATTATTGATTAGAATACATTGTTCTTGAGTTTTTCTCTCAACAATTTAAAGCTTTTGCTTTGTTAAAAATCAAACTTATCAAAGTTCATACTTTGTGGCGTTTGTCGATCGTTCTGACGCGGATTGTCAAAGGCACGTTCTTTGAAGGTTCGTTCTAGTTTCGATTGTTTCATCGTGATTATTTATTACTAAACCTCGTAGTTTAGGGGTGAAAATCACACCATACTTGATTCAAAAGATCGGGACACAACAACGATTCCTAGTTCGTTGTTAAATTGAGGGCGCGATTCAACTTTAATCGTGTTTTCTTTTTTTCGTACGTGGATTCACATCACCTGTGGGAATATTTACATATTCCTCTTCAAAGACAATATCCCTTACTTTATCTCCCCCCGCAAACTCAACATTCTCAAAGAATCGGGCATTTCCTGACACAAAAATCGACTTACTCGTGGGATCATAAAACTTGCACCCCTGGATCTTTCAAAGTATCCAATAAAATAACAACTAACCGTCCTTGAGTCCAGTTTCTTTTCATTAGGCTTGTAAGGCCTTGCCTCAGCTGGACATCTCCAAACGTGCAGATGCTTAAGACTGGGCATTTTACCCGTCCAAAGTTCATAAGGGGTTTTGGTCGCTACCTTAGTTAGAACCTTGTTAAGGATATATGCCGCGGTCTTTAGTGCTTCTCCCAGAGTGATTCTGGTAAGGTAGAATGATTGATCATACTCCTCACCATATCCTTAAGCGTTCTGTTTCGTATTTCAGCAACACCATTCATAGTGGGCGAACCCGGCATAGTGTACTGTGGGACGATACCGCATTCCTCCAGGAATCTAGGAAAAAATCCTGGACGTTGTTCACCTGGACCGTCATATCTACCATAGTATTTACCACCTCGGTCAGATCTAAAGCTTTTAATCTTTAAGCCAAGTTGATTTTCAACTTCAGCTTTATTGTTTTTGAACACATCCAATGACTGTGCCTTTTCATGAATGAGATAAATGAAGCCATATCTTGAAAAATCGTCTGTGAACATTATAAAATACTGTTGACCATTCCAAGAAGCCGAAGAGAATGGTCCACAAATATCAGTATGTGTAAGCTCTAAGACGCCTGAACACCTGTTGGATTCAAATCTCCTTTTTTTGGTTTGTTTTCCCTTTATACAATTAACACAAATATTAAAATTTGTGTAATCTAAAGGTTCGAGAATTTCGTCTGACACGAGTCTCCTTATTCTCTTTTCAGAGATATGACCTAATCTTTTGTGCCATAACGCAGCTGAATTCTCACTGGTTAATTTTCTTTTAGTGCCTCTACTTGTTTGCAGGGATTCATTAAATGAAGCAATAACATCCAAAGAATAAAGATTATCGTATCCTGATAAAGAACCAGAACCAACCAATTTTGAATCGAGAAACAAACTGAATATTCTATTTCCAAAAGAACAAGAATAACCAAATTTATACAATGCAGAAATGGAAATCAAATTCCGTCTAAAAGACGGCACAACAAATGTTTCATAAAGATCCAAATATATACCAGTCTTTAACAATAACCTAAATTTTCCTATTGCCTCAACTTCAACTTTGTTTCCGTCACCAACATAGATGAATCTTTCAGCATCACTTGGTTTTCAGCAATCTAGACAACCCTGCATAGACACACTGATGTGAGTTGTTGCACCAGAATCTATCCACCACGTGTGTCTAGGCACTGAAGTTAAATTAACCTCAGAACAAACCATATTCAGAAGCATACCTTTCTTAGCACACCAAGCGTGATAATTACTGCACTGCTTCTTCATATGCCCATCACTGCCGCAGAAAAAACAACCAGAACTTTGAGAATCACTAGGATTCTTCTGTTGTTTCTTCGGAGGTTGTGTATCCGCAGCTACCTTATCCTTCCTTTTTTCTTTCCCTTATCCTTCGAGGTAGAGGCATAATGATCACTTTCTGTCTTGTCTTGCTTCAATCTTTCCTCTTCCTGGACACTGTGCAAGTTGAGCTCATTCAGAGACCAAGTCTCTTTCTGACAGTTATAGCTCACCTTGAACTGATTATACTGAGGAGGAAGAGATATCAAAACCAAATGCACCAGCAAGCCCTCAAAGAGGTCAAGCTTCAGTGCTTTCAACCTTGAAGCAAGATGAGACATTTCCTTAATGTACTCCCTAATTTTGCCTTTACCCCTGTACCTCATTGAAACTAGGCTAGCCAAAAGTGTACCGATTTCAGACTTTTCACTTTTAGCAAACCTCTTTTCGAGGTTGAAGGAAAGCCTCAGCCGTAGCAATGTCGCTAAACATTGTGCCCTTGAATATTTCTGGAATGGCCATCTTCATGATCATCATGCACATGCGATTTGATCTCTCCCACCTTTCAAACTCCCTCTTTTCATCAGAGGTACTCTGATCCGTAACGACAGGAGGAGAGTCAACCCTTATCGCAAGGTCCAACTCCATGACTCCGAGAACTATCAATATATTCTCTTGCCATGATTTAAAATTAGAGCCATTTAACATAGGAATATAATTTATGTTGGAATGAATATTTGCAGGAGTCAAATCTGAACATAGAACAAAAACAAAACATACATGCTCAACCAAATATCCAAATAAAATAATCAATAAATTCAAATAATGTAAACCCCATAAACTGAATATCGAGCACTCCATTAATGTTTCATCTTTGGACAAAAGATTAACTTGTAATAGATATCCTGGCGCAGCAGTCAAACACTGATAGTAACTATTATCAAATAACAACCTTCCTTTGGGCCGATTTATTATTTATATGAAACCGAACAACTATCACATGTTTACACCACAAGTGCATATGTAATTATATTAAATATTAACATTCCTTTGTGCCGATCAATATTCATATAAATCACATAAACCCAAAATCCTTTTGTATTCCAAAATAAAATTAATTTCCATAAAGGATGTCACTTTGGCGACATTTTATTTCAATTAATCAATTTTAAAAATACATATAACCTTATTATTATTGAATTAATGAATATTTAACTTAACCGAAAAAAACCTGAATCGGAATTTTTTTATAAAAAAAATCGAAATTCCGTACGGGTCGGGTCGACCCAGCTCGATTCCGTACGGGTCGGGTCGACCTGTGTCCGTACGACCCGGCCCGAATCCGTACATTTTTTTAAAAAAAAATGCGAATTTTCGATTTTCCTCTAAAATATTTTGTTGAACAAATCTGGAAGGAAAATCGAAATTTACACCAAATATTTTGAAAATATACAACCAAATCTTTTTGTCAAAACTGAAACTTCAAAAGATTTGGTTTTCAACCAAAATATTTTCCAGATCTGAAGCCATAGAACAAAAAAAATTCAGATCTAAACCAAAAAAAAAAAATTCCAGATCTGAAACCATATCAAAATATTTTCAGATCTGAAAACATATCCATATATTTTCCAGATCTGAAGCCATATCAAAAAAATTTTAAACAAAATTTTATTTTTCAGATCTGGATCCAAATAATATCCAAAACTTTACACAAATCTCAATGATTCAAACATGAATGGCTCTGATACCACTTGTTGGGGAAAACCTCATAAACCACAGAATCCATCACGTTAAATCATTAAGAATTTGACTGAAAACTTAAGCGGAAGCGTACCCGAAGCCATAATCTTGAATTGTTTAGAACTTGTCTTGATCTTCCAGATCTACACGCTCTTTTCTTGAGAGAATCCTTTAGTTTCTCTTCAGAACTATTTTCTTAATGGGGGAGAGAATAGTGAAAGTAATAACTCGAGATCTGGGGACCATCACCCATATTTATTGATAATGTTTATCAATATCTTTTGATATTTCTGTTTTAGCCCATCATACAAACAGAAATTACGCTTATGTCTCTACACATGAAAGGCCCACAGCCTATAAGATACATTAAAGCCCAATAACCCGATACATTAATTGATCACTTTATTTTGGACTTAACTTAATAGACAACCCACAACACATATTTATTCACATATAAGCCCATATAAATAAATTGATCCAACATCGTAAACTAAGTACCACTTGACCCGAGGTCATTGATTTATCAAATTTCGAATAGGAACAACCTATATTTTTATAGAGGTCCTTCTTCATTTCTTCAATACATAAGTCAATCGTTTTTCCTGAATAAATCTCAGTAAATTTGTAAGTGATGATTTTGAAGGGACTGATAGAATCATTTCCTTTTTCTTGTTCTTTGTCAAATTCTTGTTTATATAAAGAAATTTTTTCCTCCAAATACTGGATAGTTTCGAACTCATAAGGCTTTCCTATTTTAGGATCATTTCTTAGCATCTTTTCTCAGAATTTTTTAAGGTTAACCCACCATAAACATGGAATTTCATTTTCAGTATAACCGAATGCTTGTTTCCATTTCCAGATCCATGGAATACCAAATTCGATAAAGAATAGACACATAGTTTTTCCATCCATCAAATTTTCAGAAAACTGTTTTTGAACACTTGGAGAAAAAAAGATCTATTCCTCCATAAATTTTTGAAAGGTTCTGACAGAATTGTTGCTGAAGCATCAAATATCTTCAACAAGGTGAAAAACCAGATTGGGATCGAGTTTTGAAAAACATTTGTTAGGATCGGTTAAGGAGTAAATCGTTTAGCTACAATAGCTCGGTTCTTGAAATATTGAACACCGATGAATTAAATCGAGTTTGGTTTTCAAACCAAGCAGAAACACTCGAAATAATCATTCGTAGAAACCGTTTAAACATTTGTAAAGAATTTAAAATATATGCAAGTTGAATGAGTAAAAAATATTTTGTTTGAAGCATTTTATCAAACACTTGATGTGAAATATTTTTGCATTTGAAGAAATATAAAATGCTTCAACAATGCATCCTTAAAACAATATAAATGATAAGTAAATGCAATAAACAAATAGACGAGAATTTGTTTATGGATGTTCGGAGACTTCAAATGCTAATACATCACTCCTTCTTTCACCTTGGGAAGATTCACTAGAAGACTTTGATTTATACAACTCTTTGTATAAACTCATTCCGGAAGGGTAACCCAACTAGAACTCCTAGCATTCAAGATTGTAGGCAACACCTCATAATCAGTATATTGTTTAATGTCTCATATGTTATAGAGCCCAAAATCAGTACACATAAACTCATTCATTTTTTTAATTGTTAAATTATTTATTTAATTTTTTTTACAAAATGATTTTTTTTAACGATGGATGATTTATGATTTGTATTATTTTAAATTATTACATGTTTATTTGATGCACGTTAAAACTTTTTCTTGAGTTTTATGTTTCAGGCGAATATTCAATACGGGATCGAGAAAAGAAACCGATGACGATTTAGGCGATTTTTTTATTTATGTGGTATTTTATTTTAAGACAAGAAAATTCATATTTTAAGTGATTTATGAAATATTTTTAGCATATTAAAGCCTAATTTAATTTATCAGGTGATGTTAAGATTTTAAAATTTTCAAAATACTAATTTGAATAGTGGGGATTTAAACCTTGAAAATTTGACACATGTGGTATTTTATTTAAAATATGGGTGATTAGTATTTTGTTTAGCATATTCATTGGTTATTAATATTTTTATTTAACTAATTAATCCCTAACTGTCCCTAATCATTACACACACACACCTACACATTTTTACACTCTACACACACACTCGACACACACTCACACACACAAAAACACACTTTTTTTGTTCTCTTTTTTATAAGAACTAGGGTTCTTAGAGTATCCAGCAGCCACCCCTTTCCCCTTCGATTTTCTTCAGTAGATTTACGTTCGATTATAGCAAGAAACGTGCCACTAGTCGTCCCAGATCGATTTCCGCATCCCCTCGCGTCGTTATTCAACGTTTCGTGAGTATAATCATCAAGACATGTATATTCTTTCATTTTTCTACATCGATCTTGTCATAGTAAATATTTTGATGTATATTGTATGTAAAAATCTTGTTATGTTTATGCGAAGTTTGAACAAGTTTTTAGGTATCAAAAACCGAATCTGCTGTCATTTCGAATCCTGAAAATTTTTGATCGGTTTTCTGGAAAAGCTTTCAATATATAAAACGTAGTACTTTTTGATATCTTCGATTTGATAGTAACTTCGTAATTTTCAGACAAGAGACGAGCGAATTATGATCATTTTTGTGTGACTGCTCAAACTGTGATGTTAAAAAAATGTGTTCTTTGTGAATCTAAGGGCGGCGCTCGGGTGCGAGATTTTACCACTCAGGCGCCAAGCCTTCTAGACGGGGCAAGCTCGAGCAGTAAGATGTTTACCGTCCGAGCCAGGTATTCTGGATTTTTGTCTTGGGCAGGCATGTATATTGTGTTAGTATGTGCAGCAGCCGCCCAAGCGGGATCCAAAGAAGCTCTCGACGGTTTTAAGTATGTTAGATGTGCAAAGAAAATGTTTTATGTTTTTGAAGTATGTGAATTGTCTTGTGACCAATTTTTTTATGTTATGGGTTTGGTAGCTGTAGAACGTGTCCGGGGACCTCTCCACCCCGATAAAGCATGACCGGGTTTTGATCAGGATTGGGAAGCGGTAAACCATGACCAGAGACCAATCCACCCGATAAAGCATGACCAGGGATCTTATGTACGTGAGAGTGGACGTTCGGTCGAAAGGTTGTGATGATCTCTACCAGCCCAATACTGTGGTTTATTCTGATCAGGCGCATTATGTTATGAGTCACTTGCTTTGAAACATATTTTTACGCAAAATGATGATGATTATGCTTGTTTAAGTATGTATGATGCAGGATGTTTATGAAAACGTTTATGAAATGATGGCACATCTATGTTTATGTAAGTATGTTTAGAGTTTAAGCATGTATGGCCTACTTTAAAATACATGTGGTTTTATTATATATTACTTGCTACTCTCGGTTTATATATTTTGAGTCTTTAGACTCACTAGACTTGATTGATGCATGTGAGGAGGAGTACGAGGAGACGAGAGGTGGGGGGACCAGTGAGTTGGCTCGGACTGAGCGGAGGATTAACACAAGGACCGCCTAAGTTTTCAAGAATTTTTATGCACGTTAAATTCATTTCCTTTGATTTTATAGAAATTACTTTACGTTGTTTAAACAAGTACCTGTTGCAAGCTCTTTTACATTTCAAGTATTTGGACAAGCATTTTACTTGAATTTCATTTTGAGAGACTATTATTTATTTAAGAAATTAATTTTTTTTTATTTTCCGCAAATTTTAAGTAGTTTTAAAGTACGGTACGTTACAGTTGGTATCGGAGCGGTGTTCTTATAAAGAGTTATGCCTACTGCCGATTGCAAGAAGATCACGAAGTCAAGCCTCAATTCTGTAAGTTTTAAAATTCTTTCATGTAGTAAACATCAAAGTCATGGTTTCAGCATTTACATGTTTAAGTTTGATTTACGTTCACCTTATGATGATATGGATATTATGTTCATGAATGTTGGTTTATGTGTTGGGTAAATATTGGAACGGTATGCCTCCTAGACGTATGATCGCATATGGAACATGCGAAGATGATAGAGAGGCTCGGGATGGGGAGAGGGCCACCCCTCCGCGTCCACGCTAGATATGCAGGAGCAGATGCTTGCAGGGATGACCCAGTTCTTCGCACGGTTTGCGGGGAACAATGCTGGAGTAGATACGGGAGCGAGGCCCATGCCAGAGGCGGTGTATGAGAAATTCAGGAGGATGGGTCCGAAGGAGTTCTCGGGGACTACTGACCCGATGAAGCGGAAGGATGGATTAAGTCCATCGAGGTGATATTCACTTTTATGAAGCTGCAGGATGCAGACAGAGTCAGATGTGCCACTTTTCTGTTGACAGGGGATGCCAGACTGTGGTGGGAAAGTGTATCGGTGGAAGTGAATTTGCATACCCTTACTTGGGAGGGTTTCAAGGAGGTGTTTTACTCCAAGTACTTCACTGAGGAAGTATGCTCCCAATTGACTAGGGAGTTCATGACTTTGAGACAAGGAGACCGCAGCGTGGCACAGCTTGTGAGGAAGTTCGAGCAGGGATGCCACTTTGTGCCCTTGATAGTTAACGATGCTAGATAAAAGTTGAGGCACTTCCTTGATTGTTTACGGCCAATCTTGCGTCATGATGTTCGAGTGGCTGGTCCTACCACCTATGTTTTTGTTGTATCTAAAGCCTTGATAGCTTAACAGGACCAGAAAGACATCGAGAATGATAGGCAGGGCAAGAGGTGATGCGACTTTGATTGTTGCACTCCCAAGAGCAAATTGTCCACAAGTAGTATAATTCGGTAAGTCCGAATATTGTATCCATATGGAAGCTAAGGTAATTACAAGTCCACTACAATGTCCTTTTGTTTTTTTTTTCTTTTGATTGTTTAAATCTTTAATTGGTAATTTTTAATTGTTCAAATTTTAATTCAAGTAGTTGAGATCAGAGGATTCACTCTTTTGTATTTTAATAAAGTTAACATTAATGATCATTATTGAAATCCACTTAATAAAATAATTCCAATATATTAAATAATCATATTTATATTATGTTATATATTATTATCTTATAAGTATATAATATATACCAAAGCTTATAAATGTTGTCAAGTATTTATTGTGCTATATATATTTTTGTAAACTCTAAATCAAGGTTCCCACTTTAAATGGTTGGTAAAACCAAACAAACATTTAAATGGTACCAAGAAATTAATATTATAATATATTCATATATAATAAATCAAGACATCCACTTTAAATGGTTGGTAATACCAAACTAACATTTAAATGGTTCCAAGAATTTAGTTTAATATATAAAAATAATAAATCAAAACTCCCACTTATAAGTAGAGTATAATAATGTTTAAAGAAATAAATATAACATAAACAATAAATAATGATTAAATAATATAAAACATAAATTATCACTTTTAATAACCTTATTATCATACCAAGATTTTCACCTTTTCATCTTAACTTTGAGAATTGGGAAGTTAGCTACTCATTATTCAAAGTGTAAAACTTTGAATATGAAATTACCATGGTAAATATATTTAAATGAAAAAATAAAAGAAAAACAAATAGATAAATATTATGAAATTCAAAAGTTTGTTCATAAAAATAAGGGATATCTCAATACATTATAATGTATCCCTATTTATAGCCAAATTTGAGGAGAAAACCACAAATAAAATATTATTTTTTTACACATAAGTCTTCGTTGGTGTTCCAAAAATCATGTCATCATTCACATCACTTTTTAAAATCTTCTTATCCAAATTTTCTTTTCCATATAAAACAAAACATGTAGATAATTGAGTTGTTTGAATTGTGATATTGTTTTTTACCATTTGACCATGTAATTTGAGAGATATGGTCAAAATGCTAGAGCACGGTAAAACTACCACTCCTTTAGTAACTGTATTTGTTGCTTAATTTGATCCCAATTGTGATAGGATTTTTATCTCATGCTTGCCACCAATATTGTAAATATTAACATCAGATTTCTACAGGTCCAAGAATCATCTTAAATCTCATTTTCAAAGGCAAGATTATTCTTGTTTTATCGAACCTATAAAAATAGTAAAACTTATAATTACACAACAACTTATATTTTATACAATTTATTATAAAACATATAATATTTAAAAATTTAATAAAACAAAAACTATAAATTTATATTATAAAACATTTAATTAATGTACAATTTTTTTACGTTTATTACACCCTCCAACCAGCTTATAGCTAGTCCCTAATAATTTAAGCGTTAATAGCAATACAAAACATATTAATTAATTAAATAGAAATGTAATCGGAACTATCAAAGTGTTTAAATTAAAATTTAAAACTGTCAAAGTTATATCAAGATCATCATAATTATAATTTATAAAATAATCCGAGCTGATCAATTCAAAGGTTATTTTCAGTTAATTAAATGTAAATGACCTTCAGAAATTCCTAATAAGAGTCTCAACTCCATATCCTCACATGTTAATAAATTTTCAATTCATGGGAACGATTTCTCTCCTGGAGTTGGAATACAGATAAATGCTCAGGAAAATGGTTTACAGAATGTGACAAACAAACAAGCTAGATTAATCAAAAGATAGGAAATCCAATGATTCAAAGTCTAGTTATTCTTATTATATACATATATTTTTTCCTGATCTTTTTTCATAATATCATATAATCAGACTAAGTTTATGCTCTTGACCACATATTTATTTAATTTGTACAATATATTTATCTCTTTCTATTTTTTTTATGAGAGATAATTGGGTCGTAGCATATAACTTTAAAGTTAGATAGATCTTCAACATTTTTTCTCTTTTTTTTCAGGATCCTCTCCACTCACTCACAAAGTATCTTTGAGTTTAAAATTTCAGGCACTCTCATCAAGTATATCTTAGGCCACATACTTTAATAAATGATCTCATCACAATGTTTAATCACTCAAAAAAATTTCATAAATCATATTTTTATAGTGATCAGAATTTTAAAATTGATTTTTTGTTTAAAATAAAAATTTAAACATCCTTAGATAGATTAATACATTTTCTAATTTAAACCTTTCAAACATGTAATGTGTGATTTTTTTTTGCAAAAATTACTAAGATAAAAACAATAAATATGGTTTTATTTTAAAATAATATTTTTAATATAATTTTTTTTATAAGTTTGTTCTCCCCCAATCAGAATATTACATTGTCCCTAATGTCAAAATAACTATTAATAAAGAGTACATAATGAAAGAGATATCACTTGGAATTTATTGAAGATAACAAATTGAACATTTGAATCAATGATCCAACTTTCTTTTCTTATTGCTTGATTGCGATCAATTGATTTTTGTTATTATTTGATCAGGCTTATGCACAAAAACTTCTAAATAATCAATTAATTGGTCAGCTTTGTCAAGAAATATCAACAAACTGTCATAATAATTATTGATATTCAACAAGCCCACAGGTTTATTATGGATATTAAATTGTGCCCAAGAAACAGTGTGAAAAATTTCTTCTAATGTACCAAAACCACCTGGTAGTGCGATAAAAGCATCAAAATTTTCAATCATTATGGTGATTCTTTCATACATAGAAGAAACTTTTAATTCCTCCACAATCGTAACACCTATAATATTTCCTTCAACTAAAGTTGTAGGAATAATACCCAAAACCTGACTACCTCCAAGAAGAGCAGATGTTGAAACAGATTTATTAACTCAATATTACCTCCCCCATATACCAAGTGAATTTTCTCTCAGCCAATATCTTTCCAAGATTATTCGCTGCTTCTACATACACTTCATTTTTTCCAGGACTAGAGCCACAAAATACACAAATATTTTTTAATGTTTGTGCAGAGGATCCAGCAATGTTTTTACTTTCTTTTGCTCTCCGAAAATAGAAAGAAAGATGAGAAATTTTATATAGGTAATATGTTATCATGACAAAACTATGGGTCACGGCTGTAAGCAGAATAAACAGTAAAAACAATAATAACACGTGCATATAGACAATAATGTGACTGTGGCTCACAATTTTCCTCTGGTTTTACGTTCATAAACGGTTTCAATGCCTTCTATGAGTCGATGATATGCTTCCTATCCAATTTTCTTATAAATTGGCAAACATGATCTTTTTTATTCGGATTCCCAAGACTATTACGATGACGCTCATCTTGGAATTGTTTCAATAAACGGAGAAGTTCAATATGCACGTGTCCACTAGAATGTGTCTCAAGAGTCTTTAGATGACAGAGTCAACAAGATGTAATCTAAAGACTCTTAACTCAACTCATTCTTAATGAAACCAATTTTATCTTCTCCGTTATTGGAAACACATCCCAAAGATCTGCATCGTTTGTCACAAGTCCATTTTACACACTTATAACAAACCCCTAACCTTCTGGCCTTTCGTTTGTTTGCATCAGTACTTTTTCCTAATCCAGACATATACAGAATGAGTAATGACTGTGGAACTTTTCCTCCTAATCGGACTTTAGCTTCTATTACAAGACGAATATCTTATGGAATTCTTTTTTTGCATTAGCAATCTCAATCTTTCACGTATACCTGTATAAATTTTTCTTAGAACATTTTCAGAAACAAAGGGAAAATTTTTACAAATTTTGAGAGAATTTAATCCATTTTAAAAGAAAAGAAAAGATTTTTTTTGTAGCAGCAATTGTGGGAAACTGATTTAACCGACTATGAGAGTCACAGAATACCGTTATTTGCCATTTAACCGGGAAAATAAAAAGATTAAGGAAACCTCAAATACAAAAAAACAGAATTAAATGAAACACAAAAAATCAAGGATCAGAAAGGGAAATAAACTCTTCTTAAAAGATTTCATTTTTCTAAAAAAGATTTAAGCCTTTGTCCATTTACTTTTACAACATATGGGCATGTCCATCTTGATCGTAAATTTCTCGAGAATATGTGAAGTCGAGAATTACAAAGCAAAACTTTTTTACTAACCTCAAATGATTTTCTAAGAATTTTTTATCATGAAATGATTTGATTTTTTCTTTATAAATCCTTGAATTCTCATACGCGTCATTTCTGAGTTCATCAAGTTCAATAAGTTGTAATTTGCGCGATTTGGTTGCATCATCCATGCTTGAATTAAAAGTTTTGATCGCCCAATAAGCTTTATGTTCCAATTCCACAGGCAAATGACAATGGTTTCCGTAAACCAACCTATAGGGAGACATATTCAATGATGTTTTAAAAGCTGTTCGATATGCCCAAAGTGCAACATTAAGTCGTAGAGACCAATCTTTTCTATTTGGATTAATAGTTTTTTCCAAAATTTGGTTTATCTCCCTATTCGCTAATTCAACTTGTCCATTTGTTTGAGGATTATAAGGAGTAGTTACTTTGTGAGTAATACCATATTTTTTTTTAATTAATGAAGCAAATGGTTTATTAACAAATTGAGTTCCCCCATCACTTATCATAGCTCGAGGAATTCCAAATCTACTAAAAATATTTTTTAAAAAATTTGATGACGATTTTATGATAATTTGTTCGACATTGCCTCTATCCATTTGAAAACATAATGAACTCCAACTAAAATATACAAGTATCCAAACGATGGTGGAAAAGGTCCCATAAAATCAATTCCCGAACAGTCAAAGATTTCAATTTCAATTATAAGATTCAAAGGCATCATGTTTTTTTTTTGAAATTCCACCCAATATTTGACAATTTTCACAAATCTTGCAGATTTCGTGGGTGTCTTTAAATAAAGTGGGCCAATAAAATCCACACTGCAAGATTTTTGCATCCTTTTTTTGAAGAAAAATGTCCTCTGCATGCTTCTGAATGACAAAATTTAATGACACTACTTACCTCATTTTCGGGTATACAACATCGAAAAATTTGATCTGGACAATAATTAAACAGATTCGGATCATCCCAATAAAAGTTTTTTACCTCATTCAAAAATTTTCTTTTATCTTGAGAACTCCATTGCGGTGGCATTTTTCCTGTCACAATAAAATTTACTATGTTAGCAAACCAAGGTGCAGTAGTACTGAAAATGGATGTTCATCAGGAAAATTATCATCAATTGGTGTCATTTCACAAGATGATCATGTTATAAGTCTCGATAAATGATTAGCTACGACATTCTCCATTCTTTTTTTTATCTTTGATTACAATGTCAAATTTCTTGGAGCAACAAAATCCATCGTATCGGTCGTGGCTTTGCATCCTGTTTGGTCAATAAATATCTAATAGCAGAATGATCTGTAAACACAATAGTCGTTGATCCAATAAAATAAGAACGAAATTTATCTAATGCAAATATTATAGTAAATATTTCTTTTTCAGTTGTGGAATAATTCATTTAAGCATTGTTTAAAGTTCTACTTGCATAATATATCACATAAAGCTTACCGTTTCTTATTTGACCCAATACTGCACCGACTGCATAATCACTCGCGTCACACATGATTTCAAATGGTAAAGACCAATCAGGAGACATCATGATAGGAGCTGATGTTAAATTTCGAATGATTTTATCAAAATCATTTTGACATTATTGAGTCCACTCAAATGCAGTATCTTTTGTTAAGAGGTTACAAATGAGTTTAATGACTAAACTAAAGTCCTTTATAAATGTGGGGACCCGGACGTTAATCATATTCTTAATCGTTCTTTGGGACTAATTGGATCAATTATGTATACTACTTTGATAAAAAAAAATTATAATATCAAAGCATTACTAACCAAAATGTATACAAACATACAACAAGTTAAGTTCTTTATTATACAAGATCAAATGTAAAGTCTACAACACATGATCAACGTACAAATTTATTCCAAGACAAGTCTAAGGGTCTGAGGTTGTATTCTGTCGAGGATGGCATAGTCCGATATCGCGACAGACAGTGGATTCCTAGTGGTGATTCACTGAGAGAAGACATTATGAAGGAAGCCACAACACCCTGTACTCTATTCACCCAGCAAGTACGAAGATGTATAAAGATTTGCAACCTTGTATTGGTGGCGGGGCTTGAAACGAGATATTTTGTGTTTTGTATATGAGTGCTTGACATGTCAGTAGGTCAAGGCAGAGCATCAGAGACATGTAGGAAAGCTTAGACCACTCCCTATTCCAGAGTGGAAGTGGGAGAACATCACGATGGATTTTGTGAAAGGGTTACCCAGGACAGTTGGGAGATATAATGCCATTTGGGTGATAGTTGATCGGCTCACTAAATCAGCACATTTTCTACTGATCAAGAAGACTTTCACCATGGCTCATTACGCAGAGTTGTACGTTAAGATAGATAGTCAGATTGCATGGGATTCAAGTGTCCATTGTGTCAGACACGGACCCAAGGTTTACATATGCATTCTGGAAGAGTCTGCATCAAGCATTGGGTACCAAGTTGCTATTCAGTACGACTTTCCATCCTCAGACCGACATTCAGTCTGAGTGAGTGATTCAGATATTATAGGATCAACTCAGGGCTTGCATGATCGACTTCCAGGGCAGCTGGAGTCGAAGCTACCTCTCTTGGTGTTCACAGTGCAACAACAGTTATCAAGCATCTATAGGTATGGCTTCTTACGAGGTACTTTATGAGAGAAAGTGTAGATCACTGATCTATTGGGATGAGGTAGGTGAACGAGCAGAGTTGGGTCCAGACATTGTCACACAGACTGCAGAGCTAGTATTCAAGATCCGTGATAGGATGAAGACTACTCAGAGCCGACAGAGAGTTATGCAGATAAGCGGCGCAGAGATCTAGAGTTTGCAATGTGTGATCACATCTTTGTGAATGTTGTACCTATGAAGGGCGTAATGAGATTTGCCAAGAAAGACAATCTCAGTACAAGATTTATAGGGCCATTTGAGATTCTCGAGAGAATTGGGACACTAGCCTAAAGAGTTGGATTTCCTCATAATCTGGCGGGAGTTCATAACACTATTCCATGTCTCGATGCTGCGGAAGTACATGTCAAATCTTTTGTATGTTCTGAATTATGAGCCTCTGCAGTTGATGTCAAACCTGTCTTTCGAGGAAAGACCTACCCAGATTTTGAACAAACAGTAGAGAAGTTTCCGGAACAATGTGATCCAAAGGCTACTTGGGAGACCGAGACTGAGATAAAGAGTCCATACCTAGAGCTTTTCGATAAGTTTTAAATTTTGAGGACGAAATTCAATTTAAGGAGGGAGGAATTATAAGGTCTAGAAATTTGAATGACGTAACCTGACTGCATGCAAATCTAGGGTTTTATTAAAATGTCTGAGTTATTATTTTTAATGCATCAATACGATCAAGACATGATTTTATGCTTTTATTTCATGAGTTACTGGAATTTCATTTATTTGGACTTTTAGCAGTACTTTCACAGCTCGAACGAGGAATGGAGACCGGGGACAGTTAAGGAAAATATTTTATTAAATAATTACCTTCAATTATTTAATATATGGTGTAGTTAATATGAATTTTATTAAATGAGCATTTTTAAGATATTTTTACACATCGAGCCATATTTTAAACCGATAGATGAGTTTTAGCTAAGTGGAGGACTTTTTGAGGGTTCAGGTAATATTTTCGAAAACTTACCTAAATGAAATATTTTATGTACGTATATGTCATGGGACTAATGGGCTTGTTTCATTGGGCTTTTGGGCCTACCTCTACACTTTAATATTTTAAACCTAGGCCCATTATCCTAATTAATTTTTATATTATTTTGCACTCCCAAAACCCTACCCTCACCCCTCGAACTCGGCGGCCACACTCTCCTCCTCTAGCAGCTAGGGTTCATTCAGTTTTGGTAAAGAAAAACGTATCCAAAGTCTTCCATGTCCCTTCGGTGTTTGTTCCTCACTCCGTTGGTTGTCTTTTTGAGTGCAGTTCTTCGTCAAGGCACTCCCGATTATTATTTTCCTTATCGATCACGTCATAATATGTATTTTGTTTGCCTTTGAATGATGTAATATAGATCTACTGATATGATTGGATTTTACATGAATTTCTATTAAAAAACATGCATATGCTCACGTTTTTTTATGGCTTGAAGGAGGCTTCCATGGCCGATGGTTAGGGTCATGAATCACACCAGGGAGAGGATTTTTAGGTTCTTAAATTAGATTTGGAGTGAGTGTTGTAGGTAGCCGATCGTTTCCCTTGTTGTGGCTCGCATTTGGAGAGTTTGGTTGATTCACATGTATTCAAGAACATTGGGCTGAGGGCCAGGCTAGGGCAGTTCAGGAAGGTTTGGTTGTGGTCTAGGATAGGTTGGTTCGAGCCTAGTTCGGGCCGAGTGAACGTAGGATGGCTTGGCTTCGAGGTGGAAATTTAGGGATTTTCCCGCAGAGCGGCGCCACCCAAATTGCGTTGTCGCTCATTGTCATGCAACCTCATTGCACCGACGATCACCCCTCGCCCTCTTCAGTCCGGGCCTCACATGCCCACCAGCTTCCTCTTGGTTCGTCCTCGAACCACACCGTATTAAGAGAGGTCGTCTCTGATACCAACTATAATGCTTTCTATTTGACAAATGTCCTCACTGTACCAAGATGTGTATTTCCAGCATGCTTATGTACTCACTCACACACACCCTATGAAACTTCTCAAGGGATCACCCATCTCAGTATTGCCCCAGGTCAAGCAAACTTAACATTGGGGTTCTTATGTGATAAGATCTCGAAAATAAGATGCACGTTGTTGATATAAGTAATACATATAAAATCTTTAAGCATTTTCAACTGCAGAGTCTCATACAACAACAATTGGCAGTAAGCTGACCCAACATGACACTCAGCTCATGCCCATGAACCACTACTGGTCATGGGTCATAGGTTGGTCCAGCAAGGTCTTGCACCATCATTTATAGAATATCACACCCTGGAAAGTGGTTTCTTTCGCCTCTCCCAACACTTTAACCCAAGACCTCTAGGCTTAAGTACATAAATTCTTAAAGTGTTGTTACCAACTAGCCCAATTGGTATGTTTCAAGACACACCCATATGGTTACAGGTCTACCAAAAATTGAAGTTTCAAGACAAAGAATGTTCAGCTTGCCAGTTTGGGAAGCAAGTTATGTCATCTTTTAAAAACAAATGGTGTAACTCATCAACCCGAATCATAGAACTGTTGAAAATGGACTTGTTTGTTACTGTCTCAGTTATGAGCTTAGGGGAACTAAGTACGCTCTAGTTATTATTGATGATTTCTCAAGGTTCACTTGGATAATATTTTAAAATCAAAAGACCAAACTGCTGCTCAACTAATCAAAATTTCAAAAGACTTTTAAATCAAAAATCAAAATAGATTTACCAAATCAGATCTGATAGAGAAACTGAATTCATCAACAAAAATTTGTCTAACTTCTTAGAAAATCATGAAATCAAACATGAATTTTTAGCAGCTAGAACACTTCAGCAAAATAGAGTTGCTGAGATAAGGAATATGACCTTTAAAGAGGCTGCTAGAACAATGTTTGTTGATTCTAGAAATTCTCAGAGATTTTGGGCTGAAACTGTGAACATTGCATCCTATACTCAGAACTGCTAGATGATTAACAATAAACATGCAAGACACCTTATGAGATCTAGCATGGCAAGAAACTTATGATATCCTCCTTCAAAATTTTTGGTTGCAAATGTTTTATCCACAACAATTGTAAAAAATCATCTGATTGGATTTGATGCTAAGTCGGATGAGGATATATTTCTTAGATATTTTCCAATTAGCAAAACTTATAAAGTATTTAACAAACAAAATCTAAATGTTGAAGAATCCGTTCATATTGTGTTTGATGAAGCAGTGTTGACTGACCAACCAACTGATACAGCTACACTGGACAATCGATTGAAGAAATCAGTCTGGAAAATGAAAGTGAGGATGAAGTTCATATCAACAAAAGAACACTTAAAGTCCCAAAACATGAGATGTTTGAACAACCAGTTGGACACGATGATACAGTTGGCCAGTTTTTTTATACACAAAGATATGATGAGATCCAAACTGATGCCAACCAGCTGATGTTAACTCAACTGAAGCCAACCCAATTGATTCAGCTCCACTCAACAACAATGATGAACCTTCTTACAAATGGAACAAGAACCATCCACCTAGATCGGTAATAGGTAACCCAACTTCCCTTATAAGAACCATATGGCATATGATCAATCATTTTTTACATACTACGTTTATTTCTAATATTGAACCTAAAAAGATTGATGAATCTTTAACTGATAGTAGCTGGATTGATGCTATGCAAGAAGAGCTCAATCAGTTTAGTAAAAATCATGCCTGAGACTTTGTTCCATGATCTTCTTATTAATCAGTTATAGGTATAGGATGAGTGTACATGAACAAACTAAATGAAGATAGAATTGTAGTGAGGAATAAAGCAAAACTAGTTGCCAAAGGATTCAGGCAAGAACAAGTAATTGATTAGGATGAAACATAAGCACCAGTAGCTAGACTAAAAGCCATGCATATACTTTGTAAATCATGACTTAGTGTATGAGCAGTTTTTCTTTAACTTTGAAACTTGGTAAGTATTCTTGAAACATGATAACTTTGGTAACTTGGTAACCTCTGCTCAACTGATTTTCATCTCTATTTATAGATTTCAAACTGCAACAGTCACAAACTTAAGAAAAAGAATTGTTCCAAGTAATGTAGTCGTTGATGCGTCTTTTGTCCAGGTCATCATTCCTGACATCCATACAAAAATTTAATGCAGTTGATTCTGGATGTGTCATCAACGTACGGAAAAACTAATCCAAAAATCAATTTATCCTTCTGGTGTAAACTAATATCCTTGAGATTGAATGATGATAATTAATAAAATGATTAGAGTGTTAAGATACATTTCAGTTTAGGTCTGAGTTAGTTTTACTTTGAATAGTCCAGTTTATGTAAACAAGATTAGCTTATGGACAGTCAGTTCCATTTGGAGTTCAATTTAGCTTAGATAAGTTTTGCGTGGTTTGGAGTTCAGTTTCATCTTAGATCTGTTTTGCCTTAATTATTTTTTAATACCAAAACATAAATGTTATGTTCCAACAATGCTTCTCAATCTTATCTTCTCCAAATCCAAATTCAAGAAGATCTACCAGAGGTTCCCCTAATCTATGTGGATGAAGTTGTCACATCATTGTCACAATTCTACTTTGATCAATCCAAAATGGACCCCTCCTCCCCTCATGCTTCAAGACAAAACATTTGGGATGGAATGAGTTCGTAAGGAAGTTGAGGCTCAATTCCAACCACCCCGACTGGCACATAAATAAAATCAGATCCTGGTCTTTATCTTGAGAAGTTGACCAGCTTGAAGATGGTTGTTTAAAGTGCAGAGTAGGCACAAAAATAGATGTTGGCTTAACAACGGCCGGAAGATCCACAAATTTCAGCAACTGGCCCAACCGCAAATACTCAAGAATAAATCTCCTCTATTCTTCCTCTCCATAAGCTACAACTTCAATCAGGCTCTCCGATTCTTGAAGAAGATTCTCCATCTATATCAACTTAAACGTCTTTTCTGAGTTCGATGATAAATTATCTAAAGTTCTACTCGATATAGTTCAAATGGAAATCAATAATCTCTCCACAATTGTCAATAATGTAGAGATCAAGTAGTTTGCTCATACCGTTTCTTCTGAAAATTTTTGGAGAGATGTTCTATGTGATCTTGGTTTTCTAAACAAGAACTTCATGCTTTTCACCGCTGATCTAGCCACAACCAAGAGTTAGATTGTTAATTTGGGTATAAATCTATGAGGTCAAATAACTCGATCTCAACAATACATGGACACCCAGTCCGATCATCTCCAAACCGCCATTGGCAGTCAGCTGCAAGAAATTATTGATCATATACAACATGTTGATATAAAAAGGGGAAGTATTAGATTACAAAAGGCTAGAAGAGCAGAAAAGATGTGATGAAAGGGCTAAATTTGAATAAGACAAGAGGTGGTCTGAAAAAGATATGAGAAGAAGTGGAGGCAATGTCGATTCGAGCACTAGAAGATGATTTTGTTTTGAACTTGCAGGTGTAATAGGCTCTCAAATTTTACGCACCTCTAACGTTTTCAATTCATTAACTCAACGAAATAAAAACAATTTTTCTTTAAATCTCAATTATGGTATATTTTTCTGATTAATCGTATAGATTTACAGCTTCGTTTCATTATCACCAAAAAAAAGAAGTTGTTAGAATATTTCTATTACCCTTAAGTTTTGGTGACTTTTTGTTTCAGAATCTAGTCTTTTTCTTTTACCGTTGGATAAATTCAGGCATTTCAATCCGTTCGAGAGTTCAAGCCGTTATGTCAAGAAGTCAAACCGCAATTTTTATTGAACTCCAGCTACAAGAGATCATCTAACAAAACTGGTGTGAAGATTCAAACCGTCTCATTCCTACCACATTACAAACGACATTTTTGAGAATTTCAAGGAGGATATTGCAAGTCAACCCATTTAGACGAATGCTGCAAATGAAAATATTACACAGTATCCTACCAACCCGAAGTGAAAGAAAGTTACCTACTTGGTCTACGATCTATCAGTTTTTCAATAGCATGGACATAAAGTCGTAAAAGCAAGAAGAACATTAAAGATCATTTAATGATACATACGACGATTGAAAAAGACTTGTTCATTTTGTCGGAAAACAGTACATATGATTGTTGAAAAGCAAAATGATTGCTGGAGCTTTTCAACTATAAATATGCAGAACACTCAAAGTGAAGAACATCGAAACTCTGATCAATCAAGTTTTCTAGCCACTGAATTAAAAATCATACAGTCTATATTTTCAGAACGTTTGAGAAAATTTAACAGTTTACATTTTAGACTGCTCAACAAAGCAAACACTTACCATATTAATTCAGATCTTCAAGGATCAACCTGTGTTACCTCAACCAAGTCAAATCATTATCAAATTGACCGTTGGGTCAACATTATTTATTGTATTGTCTCGTTAACTAAGGGTTATTAAACATTCAAGCCTTGTAAAACGATCACCAAGAGTTTCAGTTTAGGTTGTTTATTAGTCCTGACTGAAGAGGGCTGTTATAAGACATTGTAAAAAAAATCTTTTAGTGAAAATATTGCTAATTGGAAGAAGGGGTATGATATATGAGTTTTATCACTGAACATTTAAAAAAAACTTTATGCCATATACTTATGCAATTTACATTTCTTTACATTCAAGTTTTCTGACCTTTTCTTGTTATACTGTCAACCTTTTATCGCTAGTCAAATTGGACCGTTTCCACACTTACTCTATTTTAAAGTGGTTCAGTAAAGCTAGTCATTCAAGAATAGTTCTTAATTACTTAAAAATTGTTAAACACAGTTTAAAGTTCAAAGAATTTTTTTAAAATAGTTTATTCACTCTCCGTATAAACACAACTCAATCCCAACAATAATATTATGTGTGTATAACGTAAAATTATATTAATATTTTACTAACATGAGGCGGGGGAGTGCCGCAAAAAAATATTTTACTTCCCTCTCTCCAAAATAGCGTAGGAACCATTTGTTTTTAAAAAAATTTCCTCGCCTGTGTCAGTGGGGCATTAAAAATTTTGCATTTTTTCCCCGATCTTTCAAGAGGCGGTGCAGTGGATAATGATAATTTTTACTCTTTTCGCTATTATTTTCATTTTATATTTATAAGCTTCAAAAAACCCCTTAGTTGTGTTAGGATCAGAATAAATTTAGATAGGTGGTGAATAAAATATTTTAAAAATTTTCTAACTTGGAATTGTTTTTAATATTTTTTAGATTGTTAAGAAATATTCTCGAACTGCTAGTTTTTGTTGGACCATTAAAAAGTAAATAAGTGAAGAAATTGTTTGGCTTGACTGGTTATGAACTATATAATGCAATCAATAATTAACAAGAAACGACTTGAAAGTAATATGCAAGAATGTAAATGAGATATATATTTTTATGGATGCTTGGAGATAACGTTCTTATTTCACCTCTTCTTCTACTTATGAAGAATTCTACTATGGGACTTTGGTTTTACAATGCCTTGTGACAACTTACTTTAGTTATGACTTATCACTGTCTAAGCTGAAAATCTCAGTGATCACTTTATAAAATCTGGATGTATAAAAATCCTCGATTCACAAGAAAACAATATAAATTAAGCCAACAGTCAGCTTGACATCTTGAGTTGGTAATGTAGCACATAATGATATTTGGAGATCTGATATATTCTAATAGGTGTTTGTTAAGCGAGTACCTTGAAATTGAAAGCTTGAGTGTAATCAAATTTTTTGAAATATACAGGATTTGAGAAAGTAATCAAACAATTCAATTGGTTTCAATCTGTTCTGCTATTTGAAATCTTCATATATATAACTGAAAAGCTCCAACGATCGGATTTGCTTTTCAGCGATCATCCATACTGATATCCGACGTAATGGACATGTCGCTTTACATCTCCATACCTATCATTATATTTTCATTTAATGTTCCTTGTACTTTTGCAACTTGGAGGTCCCTTCTTTTCAAAAGGCTAACAGACCATGGATGAAATAGGCGATTTTATGTCATTTAGGAGTTGGTAGAAAATTGTGTAATCATTTTAAATATGACAATTTTTGAACGGCTTGACTTCCAGTATCCTTTTTTGAAATTACTCAAGTCTGTGACTGGTTGCAGCAGCGTTGGAGTTTCAATGGTTTGAGCATGCGTACTGCAAAAAGAACTTTGATCCGGTGAGTTTGACAGATGATATCTTGTAGCTAGAGTTCAGATAATATGTCGTTTGGTTTTCTTGCGAGAATGACTTGAATTTCTGATGTTATATCTGAATGATTTGAAATGAATTAAATGATAATTCAGTCGAAAACCTGAAATTATAATTAAAGAGCAGCTAAATCTAAAACAATTCGATGATGATATTTGTCAATCACAAAAACTGGTAATAGAAATATTCGATAATATAAATATTGCACCTATCATTATATTTTCATTTAATGTTCCTTGTACCTTTGTAACTTGGAGGTCCCTGCTTTTCAAAAAGCTAACAGACCATGGATGAAATAGGCGATTTTATGTCATTCAGGAGTTGGTAGAATACTGTGTAATCATTTTAAACATGACAATTTTTGAACGGCTTGACTTCCAGTATCCCTTTTGAAATTACTAAAGTCTGTGACCGGTTGCAACACCGTTGGAGTTTCAATGGTTTGAGCATGCATACAGAAAAAAGAACTTTGATCTGGTACGAATTTGGCAAATGATATCTTGTAGCTATAGTTCAGATGATATTTCGTTGGATTTTCGAATGACTTGAATTTATGATGTTATATCTGAACGATTTGAAATGATAATTCGGCCGAAAACCTGAAATTATAATTAAAGAGTAGCTAACACTAAAACAATTCAATGATGATATTTGTCATTCACAAAAACTTGTAATAGAAATATTCGGCAATAGAAATATTATAACATGTTGATAAAAAAATATTTAAAAATAAAATATTCTGATAAAAATTCCCAAAATCATCGATACTGTTAAATTTTGCAAGTCGTCTCTCTTTGTTTGTTTTTAGGGGAATGAAAAACAGTAATAAATGTTAAAAACCCTAACTGCCATGCTCTCTTCATTTCAATCAGGAAAAAGGCAATAATATTACACAATACTTAATTCACGAAGCACAAGCAGAAGCACAAGAGGAGGTGTTCTATTCAAATTCAAGCAGCTTCCGGTATAGATAAAATGACGGGTTTTTTTTATTGGAACGTGGGCTGCGATGATTAATACTCCCTTCAATTGCACTTGTAGCTACAGAATTCTATGCGCATTTGTCTGTGATTTGGAATTGAATGGATTAGTAATTATATAAATGATGGGCTGTAATGGATGTGTGTTGAGGTGGACAGATATCGAGCCGTGGATTCAAGACTATGACAGGATTCAGTCTATGGCAGTGAAACTCATCTACGCTCAGATTGGGTGCGCATTGATTGGATCGCTTGGAGCGTTCTTCAACGCCGTGCTGCTTGTGAATTTGGGGGTTTCTTTGTTCGCGCTCTTTGCCATTGAGAGCAGCAGCCAGAGCCTCGCTAGGACGTACGCTGTCCTCCTTTTCTGCTCCATATTTCTTGATGTTTTTTGGTTCATTCTCTTCTCTCGCGATATCTGGTACTTCCACCCATACATTTTTTTTTTCATTCTTTCTTTTATTTACTTGTTTTTCTTTTTAGTTATCTTGCTTTCACATTCTGTTGTAGAACGAGTCTCGGAATATCTGCACTATGTTGGTTCATAATCATCGTGCTTAAATATTGGCTCTTGTTGTTCCACCATTATGACCGCATAAAGATTAACATATAAGCTTTGAACCATGATGCCATAATGTCCGCTGATGTGAGTTGGTTCAGTACGTGAGCTGATGAGCATGATCATTGGTGTATTTTAGCGTGTTTTTTAGCATTGGTTTTGTTGAACGTGTGATGGTTATTTTTCAGAATTATAGTTTAAGATCCAAGCCCGTGACTAAGAACAAAATGCTTGGATTATAGGTCATGCTGATACGAGTTTACAATGTCCATCAGATTGTCTTCTATTTATCAAGGTTAACTGCCAAACGTTTTGGGTATCGGTGCTGCAAATGGCTTTTTACTTGTAATGTCAGATACTAATTTCAGTTTCCCGTGTTTATGGAGCTATAGGAATTTTATAAATTGGAGTTGTTTTCTTGTTCTTTTATCTAGGACGCTATTCATATTACTGGGTTGTGAGTTCAAAAGTTGATTCTTCATATTAACCGGGGGGCTTATTGTGAAAATTGTTTATCGATAATTGTATTCTACTTGCCCCCCGTATTTAGCATTTTGTTTCTTCAGAGAAATTTTCTGAAAGCTATTTCGCTTCCATTCGTGCGACTTTAGGATCCATTCATGGTTTCATATCAACTTTATTATATTTGCATAATCTAGTTATGCAGTGGTACCCTGTGATTATCGTTCACAAACTTGTGGGTGCCAAAATGTTGCTACATATGTTTGAAAGATTTTTTAATTCCTGACCGAGTATCCCCATAACTATTGCCATAGCTTGCCATTGATGTATATATCACAGCAGTCATGTCATAACATGATATGTTTAGAGGTGCTACTCATTCCGTGAAAGTGGTGGGTAGTGCCTCACAACCAATACCTGTATTGCATACACTGGATGCCTTTGTTTTCTAATAGAGCCATCCTATTAACCTACTTTGTCAATTATCTTATCCATTCGAGCTTTATTAGATTTATATATGTTGGTGCAGGCGCATGCCATCTGAGACATTTGGAACCTTTGTTACCTTTTCTGTGAAGCTCACCCTTACAATGCAAATCATTGGCTTTTCTGTAAGGTTATCATCTTCGTTGTTATGGCTACAGATGTACAGACTTGGTGTTTCCTACATAGACAACTCAAATTTACGAGATACAGACTCTGATTTGAGAAATAATTTTCTCAGTCCTCCAACTCCTTCAGTTGTTAGACGTCCTTCTGGTTCTGATGATGCTATTGGGGGCTCGATATATGATCCTGCATATTACTCGTCTCTTTTTGAGGATGGAAAAGATGAGAGTTACTTATGTGGGGTATGGTCTTGTCACTCTGTTTAATCTTGTTTAAACACACAATAGCCCAAGAACACATAAGTGAATGTTAGGAAGTTAAGCACTATCTGAACTTTTTGTTTCTAAATCTTGTTGGTCTTGAAAATGTGGATCAAGTTTGTGGACTCCCACAGTAGAGTGTTAATTCTATCGATTTGTTTTCTATAGAAGAAGAGAGATATTGAAGCGATAATTTTTATCATCCAAGATGGATGGGCTCAAAATAAGAGAACATTGTACTTGCAGTGATGTGCCACAGCCTACTGTACGGTGGAAATATTCTCCAGTTATTACAACTAGATGCAATTGATGCTGTGAAAATTAAATAGGTGAGATGAATTTGTATGTCTAATACATAGCTCCCCTATTTAGACCTAGATTAAATCGGTTGATTTTGGGGATGCTGGTCAAAACTAGCCCTATTAAGCTCTATCATAACTAGTTATTGCATTAGACTCCAAGTCTTGGATTTTGTGGTAACCTTCGTTCCATTGTGGATAATGAGCTAGAAGAAACTCTCTTGTGATTAAATTTCAAACAGTGTACATACTCTAACCACGGTGTAAGATGGTTGAGAACATAAAGAAGAATCTAATGTGGATTAGTTCACAATAGAAAAAGGGAGGAGGATCTGAAAACAACAAGATGATATGCTGGGGAAAGTTAGGTGGAGAGCAGGTGTGTCTGGGGGGTGATAGAGGCGTTGCCTGAGTTATTCTTAGTTGTTGGCAGTGTTTTTATTTGTTGTCGTATTGTGACACCCTGACCCGTAACGATAAAAATACAGCGGAATTTAAAATTTTCTTTCAAATGGAAGGAGTTTCAAAATACATTTCATAAAATGTTTACAAAATAAATACATGATCATTCAAATGATATACAAAATGCAAAACAATCATTCCTATGATCATGTCCCAAATGATAACAAAAACATCATCCTTCCAATCTTCGTATGCATATGACCTCTGACCACAGTCAACGTCCTGGTCTGTCGCTCTTATCTGCATCACATGAAAATAACTGAAATGAGTATAAAAAACTCAGCAAGTGGAACTCTACATAGCAATGATACATAGTATACTCTGTAAAACATGACTTGAAATCATAAATACCATCAACTCTGAAACATGAATACTGTAGCAATAACTGTAGCAATAAAATAGCAATAGATAGCAATACGATGATATTTCTCTTTTCTCTGGTTGGATTGATATCAATAGTATCTCTGACTGTGGTTGCAAATATCCCATCGATATATATCGATAACTGTGAGGGATAAAAGCCTATGGTTGTTGATCAACTAATTGCATGCAATGCTCTGACTATGATTCAATCAATCCAATAAAAACATTTGAATTCTCAATAGCATTTAAACAATCATTTTGGAAACTATATCTTTTCTCTTGTATTCCCTTTTTCAATAAATGAGACATACAATGCCTCCAATAGATAATCAATGGAATCAATATATAACAATGGATCAATTGAAGGGAATAACACTTTGAAACCTTTGAAATACAATACATATAACATCATGTGAGCAAAGGGATGAAATTCCACTTACAACCAATAGAACACCTCCAAACTATACTCTTGGTACACCACCTACAACAATAATCCATAAATAATACCAAAATCAACTCTATATCCAAAAATACAAGTCAAATAATCCATTAAACCAACCAATACATCAACCTATAGCATCTCATTACCAAAAACCATGATAGAACTCAACCAAAAACTTACCTAAGCTTCCTAGCACCAAGGAGAACCTCGATCTCAAGTCGAAAATCGAACTAGATCCACGAATCGAAGATAGGAAGCAAAAGAAAATGGAGAAAACCTTTGGAAGAAGAGAGGGAAATCGAAAATGGAGGAAAGGTAAGGTAGAAATGAAGTCAACTCAATCAAAAAGGTACTAAATAACTCGCCCATACCTCCACCGCGGGTGCGTCAACACAAGGGCCGCGGGTGCGCTGAGCTCACGGCACACCACAAAAATCCTGAACCACGAACACCGCGGGTGCGGCACTGTAAGCACCGCGGGTGCGGTGCACACCGCGGGTGCGGTCCTTGCACTACCGCGGGTGCGGCACTGTAAGCACCGCGGGTGCGGTCCTTGCACTACCGCGGGTGCGGTGATGCTACGGCCTCTCAAATCCAAAATCATGAACAGTACACCGCGGGGGCACTCCTCTAAGAGCGCGGGTGCACTCTTGCTACGGCAATGAACAAAACCAACGCAACTAAAATCGATCCGAAACTCTGAAACGAACAACCAACAACAACTAACACCTCAAGAACAATAATAACCAATAATACTATGGCCCAAAACACAACTCTAAACATCTAATCACATAACCCAAATAACAAACGAAACTTAAATCGTACCGTACACCGGGCTTGGCTATTACAATCTCCCCTCCTTAGAGGAATTTCGTCCGCGAAATTGACGTCACTGCACGAACAACTCAGGATACTTCTCTCTCATCTCATCCTCTGGTTCCCACGTAGCCTCTTCGATCAAATGGTTCCTCCAAAGGACTTTAACAATGCCGATCTCTTTGTTCCTCAAAACTCTAACTGTGCGATCCAGAATCTGAATCGGAATCTCTTGGTACGTCAAACTCGGCGTCAAGTCCAATGGTTCGTGGTGAAGAACATGGGAAGGATTCGCAACATACTTCCTGAGCATCGATACATGAAACACATTGTGAACTCTGTCAAGATCAGGCGGTAGGGCTAATCTGTAGGCTCGATCACCAACTCTGTCCAAAATCTCAAATGGACCAATAAACCTCGGACTCAACTTGCCCTTCTTGCCAAATCTCACCACACCCTTGAGAGGTGCAATCTTCAGAAACACGTGATCGCCAACCTCGAACTGCAAAGGCCTACGACGAACATCTGCATAGCTCTTCTGTCTCGATTGCGCAGTCTTCATCCTCTTTCTGATCACAGCAACAACATCGGCCGTCTGCTGGACCAATTCTGGTCCCAACATCTTCCTCTCACCAACCTCATCCCAATACAAGGGCGATCTGCACTTCCTGCCATAAAGTGCCTCATACGGTGCCATGCCAATCGTCGCCTGGTAGCTATTGTTGTACGTGAACTCCACAAGTGGCAATTTAGAATCCCAGCTACCAGAATAATCAATAGTACAAGCTCTGAGCATATCCTCAAGAATCTGAATGACTCTCTCTGACTGACCGTCGCTCTGAGGGTGATAAGCTGTACTGAACGCTAACCGTGATCCCATAGCTCTGTGCAGACTCTTCCAAAACTCGGAGGTAAATCTAGGATCACGATCAGACACGATCGACACAGGGACACCATGAAGTCTAACAATCTCTGCAATATAATCCTCGGCATACTGATTCATGGAGTACGTCGTCTTGACTGGGAGAAAGTGCGCTGACTTGGTCAACCGATCAACAATGACCCAAATGGAATTATAACGTTTCTGCACTCTGGGAAGACCAGTCACGAAATCCATCGTAATGTGCTCCCACTTCCACTGAGGAATCGGCAAAGATAGCAATGTCCCAGCAGGTCTCTGATGCTCAATCTTCACCTGCTGACAAGTAAGGCACTGAGAAATAAACAAAGCAATATCTTTCTTCATACCTGGCCACCAGTAGAGTCGACGAAGATCCTGATACATCTTCGTACTGCCTGGATGAATCGAATATGGCGCGGTATGAGCCTCTGTCAGAATGTCTCGTCGAATATCATCGCCAATAGGAACACAAATACGGCCTCTGAAAGTCACCAAACCATCACCATTCGAACCAAACTCTGAGTTACCCCTCTCTTCAGCTCTAGCTCTCAACTCTGACAACTGCAAATCAGTCGCCTGCTCTCTACGGATCCTGTCCGTCAAAGTAGTCCGAATGACCAACGCTGAAAGGCGAGCAATGGTTCCCGGAACTACCAAAGAAATATCCTCTCGCTGCAAATCCATCAACAATGGCCTCTGAATCAAAGAACTCAAAGAAGCACTCGATTTGCGACTCAACGCATCTGCCACAACGTTCGCCTTCCCTGGGTGGTAACTGATAGTCACATCATAATCTTTGACAAGCTCTAACCACCTCCTCTGTCGCATATTGAGCTCTTTCTGAGAGAACAGATACTTCAAACTCTTGTGGTCTGTGAAGATCTCACACTTTTCGCCATACAAGTAATGTCTCCAAATCTTCAGGGCGAAAACCACAGCTGCTAGTTCCAAATCGTGCGTCGGATAATTCCTCTCGTAATCCTTCAACTGGCGAGAAGCATAGGCAATGACCTTACCTCGCTGCATCAACACTGCACCAAGGCCTCTCTTCGACGCATCGGTATAGACAACAAAATCCTCAGAACCACTGGGCAATGAAAGAACAGGAGCTGTCGTCAATCTATCCTTCAGCTCTTGGAATGCACTCTGGCAATCGATGGACCACTCGAACTTCACAGTCTTCCTCGTCAGATTGGACAATGGCAGGGCAATCTTGGAAAAATCTGAAATGAAACGACGATAATAACCCGCCAAACCAAGGAAACTGCGTACCTCTGAAACAGTAGAAGGAATAGGCCAATTCTGAATCGCCTCTATCTTCAATGGATCAACAGCAATGCCATCCCTCGAAACAACATGGCCTAGGAAAGAAATCTGATCCAGCCAAAACTCACACTTCTTCAGCTTGGCAAACAGCCTCTTCTCTCGCAACAACTGAAGAACCACTCTGAGATGCTCTGCATGAAGCTCTCTGGTCTTGGAATAGATCAAGATATTGTCGATAAAGACAATGACGAAGCTATCCAGATAAGGCTTGAACACACGGTTCATCAGATCCATAAAGACTGAAGGGGCATTGGTCAGACCAAAAGACATAACCATAAACTCATAGTGATCGTACCTGGTCCGGAACGCTGTCTTAGGGATATCGGACTCCCTAACCTTCAACTGATAGTAGCCAGACCGAAGATCAATCTTCGAAAAGACAGTGGCACCATGGAGCTGGTCAAATAGGTCGTCAATCCGTGGCAACGGATACTTGTTCTTGACAGTCACTTTGTTGAGCTCTCTGTAGTCGATACACAGACGCAAAGAACCATCCTTCTTCTTGACAAAAAGGACCGGAGCTCCCCAAGGCGAAGAACTCGGTCGAATGAAACCCTTGTCCACTAGATCCTGCAATTGCGCCTTCAACTCCTTCATCTCGGTAGGGGCCATCCTGTACGGAGCCTTAGAAATAGAAACCGTACCTGGAGCTAAATCGATCGAAAACTCAACATCCCTATCCGGCGGCAAACCCGGAACATCATCCTCAAACACATCAGCAAACTCCCTCACAACATCGATATCATCAATATTCAACTTAATCAGTCTATCCACATCCACAATAGAAGCCATAAACACATCACAACCTCTACACATCAACTTCTCAGCCTCAAGACAAGAAATAAAAGGAAGGACCAGCGAAGTACCTGTGCTGGCGAGAACTCCTCCCTGGCCATCATCTGCAAAAGTCACCTTCTTAGCAACACAATCGATAACTGCACGGTAAGTCGAAAGCCAATCCATGCCAAGAATAACATCAAAGCCAACCATAGGGATAACAATCAAATCAGCGAAGACAACTCGCTCCTCAATACGAACAGGGCACGCAAACACAATCGATGTCGGGCACAACACGTCCCCCGAAGGCAAAACAACACTAAGCTGGAGGGGAAGAACAGAAGGAACTATACCCAAAGATCTCAAAAACAATTCAGACATAAAAGAATGAGTAGCACCAGTATCTATCAAAGTCGTAGCTACTCTGCCTGAAATCAAAATAGTACTAGAGATCAATGAAGAATCATGATTAATACCTTCCTTGGTCATCGTAAAGATACGACCCTGCACCTTCCCTTGGCTAGCTCCTCGTGGACAATCTCTAGCAACGTGGCCTGCCGTGCCACAACGATAGCAAGAATGAGTGCCAAATCTGCACTCTCCTCGATGATGCTTGCCACACTTAGGACACAGTGGCTTCTCGGGATCAACTGGAACTGACGGTGGTCTAGGACTCGACTCCATCTTGCCCTTGCCCTTGAAACGATCCCTGCCCCTCTGATTCGAGCCTTGGCCTCTCTGAGCAACAGCTTGGTGCCTCTCCTGCCTCTCTCTAGTGATGTCCTTCTCGTCTTGCTCGGCCAACAAAGCTTTGGACACGATCTCCTTGAAAGTCACGGCCTTGGACATGTTGATATCACGACGAATCTCAGCTCTAAGGCCTCGAATGAAATGAGCGCCTTTGTCTTTGTCATTGGAAGCAATGTAAGGAGCAAACAAGCAACCCTCCTCAAACTTGAGAATATACTGACCGACATCCAAGCTCCCCTGTCGAAGCTCCAAGAAATCCGTAACCTTCCTCGTTCGAAGTGCGTCGGGAAAATACTTGTCATAGAACAAGTCTGTGAACTCTGACCACTTCAATGTCGCAACATCAACTCCAACTTTCGTCGCATTCCACCAAATGCGGGCAGCCTTAACCAACATGAAAACGGCACAGCTGATCCTGTCTTTGTCCTCGTACTGGAGGTGATCGAAGATCGCCTCTAAAGCCTTGACCCACTCGACAGCAACTAAAGGATCGGTGCTACCTGCGAATTCCGGTGGATCCATTCTCTTGAAAGCAGAAAAGACGGCATCAGTGCCAACAGCCTGAGCAACTGGAACTCTACCTTGGCCTCTACCCTGTCCTGTTCCTTGCAATCGAAGCAGCTGCTGAATCTGCTCACTATGGACCTTGGCCTGCTCCTTAAGCAACTTGCCGAACTCATCGACAACTCTAGAAGAAGAACTATCCTCACTCTCTGCTGCTTTCCTCTTAGGTGGCATACTCTACAATTGCTCACAAGACACCAATCAATAGATAACAATGAATAAATAGATGCAAAGAAAACATACCCGGACAGTTGAAAGTAGACGAAGTCATATGCATTGGTCCGAAGAACACCGCTCTGATACCACTAAATGTGACACCCTGACCCGTAACGATAAAAATACAGTGGAATTTAAAATTTTCTTTCAAATGGAAGGAGTTTCAAAATACATTTCATAAAATGTTTACAAAATAAATACATGATCATTCAAATGATATACAAAATGCAAAACAATCATTCCTATGATCATGTCCCAAATGATAACAAAAACATCATCCTTCCAATCTTCGTATGCATATGACCTCTGACCACAGTCAACGTCCTGGTCTGTCGCTCTTATCTGCATCACATGAAAATAACTGAAATGAGTATAAAAAACTCAGCAAGTGGAACTCTACATAGCAATGATACATAGTATACTCTGTAAAACATGACTTGAAATCATAAATACCATCAACTCTGAAACATGAATACTGTAACAATAACTGTAGCAATAACATAGCAATAGATAGCAATACGATGGTATTTCTCTTTTCTCTGGTTGGATTGATATCAATAGTATCTCTGACTGTGGTTGCAAATATCTCATCGATATAAATCGATAACTGTGAGGGATAAAAGCCTATGGTTGTTGATCAACTAATTGCATGCAATGCTCTGACTATGATTCAATCAATCCAATAAAAACATTTGAATTCTCAATAGCATTTAAACAATCACTTTGGAAACTATATCTTTTCTCTTGTATTCCCTTTTTCAATAAATGAGACATACAATGCCTCCAATAGATAATCAATGGAATCTTTTTTTTTTTTTGATAGGAAACATTAATATATTATATTAAAACAATGTTACAACAAAGGCTTGGATAAGTAATCCACCGCCAAATTACAATAACGATAAGAAAGCCTAGCAACTAATCATCTTAAGCAATGAATTCTTTATCCCAAGAACAATAAAAACTCAATACAATATCAAACGAGAATGAATTTCCAGTCTCTCACTAAATCCGAAACCCTTAGGTGAGAATATTGTTCCAAATTTGAAGCCCACGCTGCAATCCTTATCTTTATTTTTTCCCATACTTGCTCGACGGAATCCTCAACATCCTCGAAGATTCTTTTGTTCCTTTCCAACCACAAGGACCAAAATATGAAATGTATAATAAGGTGCCAGAAGTCGCTGGTTTTTTTTTGGTTTGACTCCCCGAACCCGAGTAGAACAAGTCCGTAGCGTGTCTCGGAGCCACCCATTGCAAGCCCAACTCTTTTAAGACTTTCGACCAAATGACAGTAGAAAATGGACAATGCAAGAGTAAATGGTCCTGGTCCTCTTCATCACTTCGGCATAAGCAACACCATTGCGGCTTCAATACACATTCCTTCCACCTCTTCTGCACCGAGTCGCACGTAGGAAGTTTACCCAATGCCACGATCCACGAGAACATCTTAACCTTCTGTGGGACTTGTACTTTCCAGATATTATTAGAAATACAAGAGGAATGGAAATTAGAGTGAGTAAAAAACGAGTTGTAAAAGGAACTGACAGAAAACAACCCCGAGGAATCACCCAACCATACTCTGTAATCCTCTACCCCCATCTGCAATCTAACACACTGTAACACAGTCATCAACTCAGTAAATTCCTCGAACTCCCTCTCACTAAGATCTCTTCTAAATCTAACATCCCAAACTATTGACGAAGAATTCCCAACGCTAACAACCTGGAAGAATCGATTGATTAGCTTATTGGTATCAACTGAAATGCGAAACAGAGAAGGGAATCTAAATTTGAAAGAAATCTCACCCTCCCAAACATCCTCCCAAAAGCGAATATTATTCCCCTGCCTAGGCACTAGCCTAATAAGTTGATGAAAAGACTGATAAGACCGAGAGATGCACTTCCAAGGGCTTCTGTAAGTCACTTTGACCGCCAACCCCAAATCCCACCCATTATCCTGAGTCCCGTATATGCTCTTGATAATTGCCTTCCACAAATTTCCACTATCCATCGATCCTCTCCACCACCATTTCCCAAGTAAGGCCTTATTTCTTAGGCAAATATCTCCCAAACCTAATCCGCCTTTGTCCTTAGGTTTGCACACTTGCTTCCATCCGACGACATGACAATGTTTCTCGCCGTCACCACCATCCCACAAAAAATCCCTCATCAATTTCTCCATCAATGCAGCCACCTTCTTCGGAACTTTAAACAATGACATGAAATAAGAAGGCATCGCACAAAGCACGCTCTTAATCAAAATAAGCCGACCACCCCTTGATAAGAAAGCTTTTTTCCAAGTAGCCAATTTCTTGGACATCTTGGTGAGAACCGGTTCCCAAAAGACCAGGTTGGTTGGATTGCCCCCCAATGGCAACCCTAAGTACTTGATAGGCCAATTCTCCTTTTTGCATCCACTAGACAAGGCCAAATCATCTACTTCTTCTTCCGAACAATTCAATCCCAAAACCACACTTTTCCCTAAATTAATCTTCAACCCAGAATATTTTCCAAATCGTTTGATAATCTCTACCAAAGCCAACAAATCATTTTTTGAATTACCGAAGAACAACGTATCATCTGCAAATTGAAGATGCGATATACCAACCTTCTCCTTACCAACTTCGAATCCCTCAATTAAATTCTCCCTCCTTGCCTTGTCCACCATCCTCCCCAATCCATCAACCACTAGATTAAATAAAAACGGTGATAGCGGATCCCCTTGTCTTAATCCTCTTCCCCCTTTGATTTTCCCACACGGTTTCCCATTAATAAAGATTGAGAAAGATACATTTGACACACATCCCCTCATCCATCGTCTCCATCTCTCCCCAAATCCTTTCCTTCGAAGAACAAGATCCAGAAACCTCCAATCGACATTGTCATACGCCTTTTCCAAGTCTATTTTCAGCACCATACCTTTCTTTTTTTTCCGACGATATTCTTCCACAATTTCATTAGCTATTAGGCAACAATCCAATATATGTCTTCCTTTAATAAAGGCACTTTGATTTTCCGCGATCGTTTTCCCCAAAATTCCTTTCATTCTGTTCGTTAGTACCTTTGCCAATATTTTATACAAGCTCGTAATCAAACTTATCGGTCTAAAATCATTTATCTTCCTCGCATCATTTTTCTTTGGAATAAGACATAAGTAAGTCTCATTAGTAATCCCATTAACAATTCCATCTTTGTAGAATTCCGCAAAAACTTTCAACAAATCCACTCGCACCGTATCCCAGTTACTTTGAAAGAATGCCATCGTAAAACCATCCGGCCCTGGTGCTTTTGAACCATCACTGTGAAAAACTGCTCGTTTGATCTCGTCCTCATCGAAAGATTTTTCCAGCTCCTCAGCCTCAACTTGATGTAAAGGGGACCACTCCAAACCATCTAGACCCCTTTCCACCTCCTCAACACTAAATCCATCACTATCCGATTCCCTAAACAAATACCCATAGAACCCTAAGATTTCATGTTCGATTTGTTTTGCATCTGTGACCACCCTTCCGTCATCCAATTCCACTTTCTCTATCAAAGATCTACTCCTTCTGTGATTGAGCAATGAGTGGAAGAATTTCGAATTTTGATCCCCCTGCTTTAGCCACTTAATTTTCGCTTTTTGGCTACTGATCTGAAATTGTTTAAAGGCTACTGTTTCCAACTCACACCTCAAATCCTTCCTCTCCTGGTTCAAATCTTCCGACCAACTACCTCGTGTCTCAATCCCATCCAACCGATCTATCTTGTTGGTCAACTCATTGAACTTGACCCCCACGTCTCCAAACACTTCTTTATTCCAAACCGATATTTTTTTTTGTATGTTTCAATTTTTGCATGAATTTATACCCTTCCCACCCCTGGTATACCCCATCCGTCCACCACATTCTGACTTGATCTTTAAATTGACGATGTGATAACCAAGCATTTTCAAATCTAAAGGGTGAAGGTCCCCATTTCAGCTTGGTATCATCCAGTAAAACAGGACAGTGATCCGATGTGATTCTCGGTAACATTGTTTGTCTAACCGTAGAGAATAAATCACTCCAACCTCCTGAGAAAAAGAATCTATCCAGACGACAACAAATTGGCACCGCTCTGAAATTAGACCAAGTGAACTTCCCATTGATTAACGGTGGATCATGGAGCTCCAACTCTTCCACCAACGCATTGAAACATGACATACTAGTAGTTACTGATTGGCTATTCAATTTCTCCCCTACATTCCTCACCACATTGAAATCACCCCCTAAACACCAATTATTTCCACAAAGCGTTTTCAATCCCGCTAGTTCATCCCAAAAGTTCTCTCGAAGCGTCGGTGTAACTGGGCCATAAATTGCTGAAAACCACCACGTAACCCCTTTATTTTGTTTGATTTCAATTGAGACAGAGAACTCCCCAATCAAATTATTAAGGACGATAATCTCGCGAGGATCCCACAACACAAGAATGCCTCCTGAACTTCCAACCGATGGCAAACACACCCATTCAACAAATCTAGATTTCCACACGCTTGCAACGAATTTCCTATCGATTATTTCACGCTTTGTTTCCAGAAGAACCACAATGTCCGGTTTTTCATGCCTAATAACTGTCTTGACCAACTGTCTTCTTCTCACTGCCCCACCTCCTCTGATATTCCACGAGAATAGCTTCATAAATTAACGCTAAAACCCCTCGACTGACTTCCTGTATCGTCGTTTGAGTCACAAAGAATTCTTTTTTCCTCATCCTCAGAATTAACAGAATGCCTGCTATCCCTTTTAATCCTCTGCTCATCACACTCAATTCCTGTATCCACCCTTCCTTCACAATTTTCCTCCCCCACCACAGCCATTGGTAGTACATCTCTCTCGTAATCAGGCTTACCATCAACCCGGCTTAGCCCCCCTCCTAAAAAACCACTAGAAATACCCAAAACTGGAAATGAAGAAGGAAGAACAGATTGAACTGAAGAGGAATGAGATAGATTAGAATTTTGAATACGATGAAGTACCTGTCCCACATTAGGCATCGATTTTTCTGGTGTATTAGGCTTTGAGTTGTTACCTTCCTCCGATGAGAAAAACCCCGCCAAGTCTACTGGTTCAGCTTCTTCAGCTTCAACAGATTCTTCATAGTAGAGTGAGCTGTTACTCTCTGATTCGGAGTAATAAATTTCCGCTTCCTTCATTTCATCTTCTGGGACATCAGTATCATTTCCCTGTAAATCTTCCAAATGATCATCCAAGTTCGGCCGATGGTCTCCCCCGATATTTATATCCACCACTGGCTTCCCCACCGACACAATTGACTCTTGCATCTCCTTATCACCCATCTTTCCTCTTCTGCAGTACGTTTTCCAAAATCTATTCATCTTAGTGCTAAACCTCTCATTATCGATCGAAGAACCGTGGCCACCCTCCTGCTGCTTATTCATGGATTCAATAGAACCTGCTCTGAATTTTGTTGCAGCTTTTGGATCGATATTGCTCAAAATAGTGGTCACTTTTCCCCCTTGTGAATGTTGCATTGTAGATGGAGCTTTATCTGGAATTTTTGTCTTTTCCTTTGATATATGGAACCCACTTGTAACTTCCAGCTTCTGTCCTGAACCTGCTGATTCATCTCTGACCTTTATGTCTTCCGTGAATTTTTCTTGTCCTTGTTTTGCATCTAATATAGCTTTTCCTTTAGGCTGCTTGCTATTTAATACCTCCTGTGCAAGAAGATTCCTGTAAATGTTATTATTTCCCCATCCCGCCATCATTTTTTTCCCATTCACTAAGACTTGAGCGTATGTCTGCCTTTCGTATTTCTCATAACCATTGATGTCAAAGGATTCCACCCTAATACTGATTCCTATGTTCCTCCCTTCCATTGGTATATTCATCTTAGTATGAATAAAGCCTCCTTGAGTACCTTTCACCTTTATCTTCGCTGCCCCGAGAACCCTGAGATGTAGAGTGTCAACGCTGATAGCCAACAATTCCCCGCATTGCTCACGAATCAGTTGGAACGTAGCAGGAAACCATAGATCCCAAGGCACCCCACTAATCCAAATCCAGCTATTACAGCATCTTTCCATCGGGTCCTGCATGTTAACATCTTCAGACCAGCCTTCGAATTCCAAGGTCACTCCGTAATCAAAAAATCCTCTTTTCAAATTGACGAAATAGGAGAACTCAGCCGCATTGGAAGACCACCATAGTGCTTTATTTGCTTGAAAAGGAAGTAGCTCAATTTTCCTTTGTGTTTCTTTCCCAAGCACTCTTTCGATTAATTCCCAAGAAGAATTAACTCTATCTCTGGTTACTATGATTGCCTCATTCCAGTTCTTCTTCGTTCTCACCTTATCGCAATCTTCCGGCACTCTAGTCGTTTCCAAGTTAACATTCCTCCCCTGAAAATTCATCTGTTGCTGATGAAGCTTCGGCTTCAATTTTTCTGCACCTGGAACACGATTAAAACTCGGATTCCCCTTGTAGAAATTCCCTGCCATCAACTTGTCCAGTGCATTTGTAATCTTTATCCACCCCTCTAAATTAAAACCACTAGGAACAATCGTAGACTGTCTTCTTCCATGAATATTGTACTTGGATAGCTCTATAAATCTTCCACGTTTATTATCAAAAACCTGTGTCGTGATAACCGCATTCTTGCCTCTAAACCTTCGAAAGTCCGAGCCTGACTGATACGAATCAGTGTACTCCCTGAATCTTTGACTAATCCATCGCGCCTCATCACACTCGAAGTCCAGCATGTAGCTGGTTTTCCTTGTGCGCTCTGACCACCAAATCGACCGACCCACATTACCCAATCTCAGGGAGAAAGTTTTAAACTCAATCTTTACCGTTTCTTCAAAAATACGTATCTTTGGATCATAGAAATCATGCCGCCGATTCCTGGAATAGCTCGGAATCATCTCGGCGCTGAACCGGCAGCCGTGCTCCGGTACCGACCAGCGCTAATACCGATCGACGAAGGAGAATGACTAAGGATTAAGATGGAATATTGGTGACGAACGAGAAAGCGGGGTGCACAAGGGAGAGAGCATTTTCAAAAAATTCTCTCTCTAGGGCTCAAAATTGTTAGACTCGCTATAATCAATGGAATCAATACATAACAATGGATCAATTGAAGGGAATAACACTTTGAAACCTTTGAAATACAATACATGTAACATCATGTGAGCAAAGGGATGAAATTCCACTTACAACCAATAGAACACCTCCAAACTATACTCTTGGTACACCACCTACAACAATAATCCATAAATAATACCAAAATCAACTCTATATCCAAAAATACAAGTCAAATAATCCATCAAACCAACCAATACATCAACCTATAGCATCTCATTACCAAAAACCATGATAGAACTCAACCAAAAACTTACCTAAGCTTCCTAGCACCAAGGAGAACCTCGATCTCAAGTCGAAAATCGAACTAGATCCACGAATCGAAGATAGGAAGCAAAAGAAAATGGAGAAAACCCTTGGAAGAAGAGAGGGAAATCGAAAATGGAGGAAAGGTAAGGTAGAAATGAAGTCAACTCAATCAAAAAGGTACTAAATAACTCGCCCATACCTCCACCGCGGGTGCGTCAACACAAGGGCCGCGGGTGCGCTGAGCTCACGGCACACCACAAAAATCCTGAACCACGAACACCGCGGGTGCGGCACTGTAAGCACCGCGGGTGCGGTCCTTGCACTACCGCGGGTGCGGTGATGCTACGGCCTCCCAAATCCAAAATCATGAACAGTACACCGCGGGGGCACTCCTCTAAGAGCGCGGGTGCACTCTTGCTACGGCAATGAACAAAACCAACGCAACTAAAATCGATCCGAAACTCTGAAACGAACAACCAACAACAACTAACACCTCAAGAACAATAATAACCAATAATACTATGGCCCAAAACACAACTCTAAACATCTAATCACATAACCCAAATAACAAACGAAACTTAAATCGTACCGTACACCGGGCTCGGCTATTACACGTATGATGCTCCATCTGTTGATGTCTCTCTCTGTCTCTGTTTGTGTGTTTAGTTTCCATCTTCCACAAAATATTCCACTAATTTCACAACGACCGTGCGAATAAAAGATTCTGTTCAAAGTTCTAATTAACTATCAGTCTGCTAATGACAGTTGAAGTGGATAAACAACTATTATTTTCAGTATAAACTTATGTTGGTAGGACAGCTTTGACTTCCATGTCTTTTTCTTTCATATGGCTGTGAGCTTCAATTGCAATTTCAATCATGCACTGATATTAGATTAAAAGTTTTTAACTTCTGATTAGACACTACATAATCTAGTGTGCATTTTAAAATGGACTAAGATGCTGTATTCAGTGTTCTAAATGGCGGTCTAGGCGTAGACGGACAGCTTTGACTTTCATGTCTTTTTCTTTCATATGGGTGTGAGCTTCAATTGCAATTTCAGTCATGCACTGATATTAGATTAAAAGTTTTTAACTTCTGATTAGACACTACATAATCTAGTGTGCATTTTAAAATTGACTAAGATGCTGTATTCACTGTTCTAAATAGCGGTCGAGGCGTAGGCGGTCCTCGACCGCACCGCTTATGCATGAAGCGGGTGTTTTAGGCGGCCCAAGCTATACGGCGTTGGAGAGGCGGGTCGAGGCGGCGAGCAGGCGGCTCGAGGTGGGGCGAGGCGGCTCGAGGCGAGCGAGGCAGGCAGTCAAGATTTTTAGGTTGTCAACAATTTTAAAAACCTAGTCAACAATTTTAAAAATCTAGTTAAAATCAACTAATTTTAAATATTAAAACCCTAATACACCTCACTTTCTTTATTTTATTTTTGATTTTCATTCTCAACTCTTAACTCTCAACCACCACACACAATCCGCCCGCCGCCGCCTACTGCCGCCAGTAGTCAAAATGATGAGAGGATTATGGATGTAGTAGATGGTGCATGTAGATGATTTGGAAGATTAGTTATGTTTAGTCTACTACTTGTTCTAATGATGGATAATTGATTGAAACTTTGAAATTTAAACTTAGTTTTTTTGTAAAAATAATTATATTACTTTGTTAGCATAATAACATTAATATGATGATGAATCTTTATTAATTGCAAATTATCTAGATGATATTATATTTTGTGCTTAAACATTATTTAATTGCACATTTTATATAAAAATGATTATATTGCATGATTATCTATAAAAAAATTACTTAAAAAAACTCAACTGCCTAGGCACCGCCTGGGCGGCCGAGGCGGTAGGCGGTCACTGACCGCCTCGCCACCGCCTCCCGCCATTTACAACCTTGGCTGTATTACATAGATGCTTTAGATGGAGCTTAGTATGTCATAGTACTGGTGAACTTTTTAGGGTTCAGATATGAGAAGTGAGGCATTCAAAAATGAGGATGGAGATAGATGTGCGAACTATTATATTTAAATTGAAAAACTCCTACAATTGCACTATTATTGCCATCAAAACGACTCCACTGATGACTGAACATTGTAGGTAGATTCACATACATGAATCTTCTTTCTAGTACTTTGTCCTTTAGGGCCCATCGTTGTAGATCAGCCACATTCTTTTACAACCATTATTTTCAACATGAGCTTAGTTTGTCATCTTCTTCTTAGTTTATCGTACCAAGTAATATTCCTATTGCACAAATCTAAAGGCAAACGTGCTGAGGTGACCTGAACGATGTCCTTGTGTTTTTCCACGTGTGCCACCAGATGAGCGTGCATCTGTTTGTGTGATTAAACTCATTCGAATTATGCTCGCAATTAAACACGTGAAACAATTCCGTTGAATCATCGTCTTCATGTGAACTTGATGGTTGGATGACCTTCATAGTGTTTCTGCTGTCAGAAACAGCGTATAATTTTGATGCTTGAGTTGATGACCTGATTGTTTCACATAGTGGAGATGCAGTGATGCACTACTAATACTTGTATGTTGGACTCTTTCTGATTGCAGGGAGGTCAATGTCATGGCATTTCTGTGGTTGAGTCTGCGTCATCTGCTTAAACTTGTCAGATGAATCCATTCAAGGGCATTCCTTTTCATGTAAAAGATGTATGTTTCTTTGATTGATAACCCAAACAAATGGAACACCGTGTCTAGATTCTCTTATCACATTTTACCTGAAAAAAATACACATGGATGATATAAAAGAAAGGGAATAAAAGACAACTTAATGATCTTTGATTATTCTTAGTAATTTTTTTCATTAGCCATGTTCTTGAAAGAGAAGTAGTCATGAATGTTATTCGAAGTATTTTATTGTCTTGGTCCTATCATTTACAAGAAGATGATTTTCAGTTTTTGGTCAAAAGCTCATACTTATTAATGATTATACTACAATACATCTGATCAATGGAATGTTGGTTTCAGGTTGAGTATGTCATGAGAAAGTTCCATATGGTTTGATGATTGGAATTATTGTCCTACTTCTTCTGGCGATGCTCTTTTGTTTGGAATGGGGGAATTATATTTCGTTTTTTTTTTTTTTTGACATGGTTCATATAGGTGGCAAGATGTTGTACAGCGATAATGGACATTGTATTCTTTGTCTGAGGCTAAACATGCGAAAAAGATCCAGAGATCCTATCTTGTTTACTGTTTTGATCTTATGTTTTGAAGGAAAGTTAAACGTATGAAATCTCTTTCTTTGGATGGTTCTCTCGAGCTCCTATCTACCTACAAGTTTACTTAAAAAAAGTACATGTAGGTTAACTTTTTTTCTTTTGTTTAGAGGAAGAACATATTGGTTAATACGAGCTACAGGGTTTTTTATAAATAAAAAATTAAATATTAGAAATTTAAAAAATATAACCAAATTTTATAATAAATTGGGTCTGAAACCTTCCTCCTTGCATAATAAAATTACTAATATTAATGGACAATTTTTTTATTTAATATTTTGATTACAAATAATTGTGATTATATAAAAAAAAAAACTATAACAAAATAACTTAAACATTTATTTTTAGAATTGAATATATAAAATTCATCACGATTTATTAAAATATATTTTGAATACTCTGGATCTTCGTCGGATCTTGAGTTTTGAAATTCGCCAATCGCTCCAGCAGTTTTATTTATTTTTTTTTTCTGCTGCAAACCAATCTTGTAGGCATGTTACATGCTAAGTGTCTGGATTTAAATTAGTTCTTTGCTCACTGATGATTCTTTCACACACTGAAAATGCTGATTTAGAAGCAACACTTGAACTTTGAACAGCTTAGACATCTCTTGCGATTGCCGCTAACACTGGATACAGTTGAGAATTTACTTTCCACCAATCTAGAACATCAAAATTCTACGTAGTCTCAATTTATTGGCTTAGAAAAATTTGAATCTCATTATAATTTGTCGTTGTCACTTATTTTCCTTTGAACAAACTTTGAAAAAAATTTAGTGCTCCAATTTTGTCTTTTTCTGTCGGTGTTTCCTCCGACTGTCGACTTGATTCACATTTTTCACTAGCATATAAGTCAAAAATTCTTGACAAGAACGAATTATTGACTTCTTTTGATCGTCAATATTCTTATCCAAATATTCAAAAAACATGTTTAACCCGCCTTGACTTTGATTAGGATCAAGTAATGTTGTTATACCATGCACAATTGTGATTTTCTCTTAATATTTTAAAATTTTAGTTTCCATATTTGATACCACGACGTCATGCATAACAACATCACCACGAAATTCAATAAATCTATAAAGCATATTGAAAATTAAAGGTAGAAATATGGTTGAAGTAGAATAGTTAATACCAGAAAATTTTTCGGTTGCTTCTTTAAAAATTTCTAACAAAGAAACATATTTATTCAAAATAATCCAATCATCATCGGTCAACATTAAAGACTCTACCAAAATATTATTGTAATATGGAATAACTAAAACTTGAAAACGTAACAAAGTGTGAAGCAAATGATATAAAGAATTCCATCTAGTTTCAACAGGAAGGGGAAATTTTTTAAATTTAATCCCATTTGTTTCGACTAGTGCTTTCTAATTACGTTCATGTCTTCTTTCACGTAATAATTTTTTGCATACTTTGAATTTTTCTATTACAATAGCTAGTTTTTCATCACATGCACATTTAAAACATAAATTGATAATATGATATGCGCATCTAATAGGAAGTAAATTACCATCTAAAATTGTTTTTAATGAATCTTTAAGATATTTAATCGCAAGAGTATTAGTGCTAGTATTATCTAATGTGATCGACATTATTTTATTTTGTATCACATAAATCTTAACAACATTTAATACATATCTACCTATAGTGTATGCGTTGTGTGTTGATTCTAAATGATCTAACACTAAAATTCTTTTTTGCATAGTCCAAGTTCATCTATCCAATGACATGTAACAACAAGATAAGATTCATATTTAAAATTAGTCCAAATATCAGTTGTTAAACTAACTCTACAAGAAATATTTGAAAGATGTGATATTAGTATTTCTTTATATTCCTTATACATATCAAAACAATATTTCTTAAGTGTGTGTCTAAAAATATTATGAAAACTAGGTTGAATAGTACTAGTAAATTCAACAAAGCCTTCCTGTTCAACTGTTATAAAAGGTTGACAACATTTCGTAACAAATTTAACAGTAGCTTTTCGAGATATTTCTTTTGTAATCGTGAAAACTTTACCGGATGAAAGATTAATTTATTGTTGAGTTGTTTCCCTACCGAATGCTTGTAGAGTATCAGGGTCAAGCTTATGTACATTGACTAAATATTTTTTCAAAGTACCGGTACCACCAGAACCACCACCTATTTTATAAGAATATCTAGTTTTGCAAATTCTACACATAGCAAAAGAGTCATTTGTATCGGGATTTTTTCAATGTTGAAGTGATCCCAAATTTTGCTTCACTTTGCTCGACCTGTCGTCGTGCTCGTCAGAATGTTGCTTCCTCCGACGGATGATGATGATCGAAAATTCCCACCACCTTCGTTGGGAAGTTCCGCAACATGTTCTTCCTCGTGACTGAGTTCGAAGTCTTCAAAATTTTCAACAAAATCTAAATTGTGGTTTGAAGACGAGCCATTGAAAAATATTTATTAAATATTATAATGAATAATAACAAATAGCAATTGTGTTGAAAATATTAACAATTCGTGATTGAGTTCAAAGAAATATAGAATGAGATTGTTGGGTAAACATTATAAAAACAATCACATATTTATAGGGATGGAAAAAAATATTTATAATTTTATTCTAAAAATAATTGTAATTTGGTCTCTAAATTAAGGGCCTAATTGCAATTATTTCAAAAATTTCCGCTGGGCAACCGTTGCCCAATGGATATTTCAATTTTTTTTCATTTTTTATTATTTTTTTGGCCAATGGATATGCATTTTGTATTTTTTTTCATTTTTAATTATTTTTTTTAAATTCAAACCAAAACTGGATCCGGTTTTAGTTTGGATTTCCGGATTTGATTCCAGAACCGGATCCGAAACCTACTTTGACCATTTTTTTTTAATTAAACCGGTCCACTCCATTTAAATACGGTTTTGAACCGGTTCTGGAACCGGTATGGATAAACCAATTCCGGTTTCGGTTTTTTCGGTTCGGTTCCAAGTCGGTTCCCCGAACTGACCCAATAAGCATGTCTAGCGGGACCTTGTCTCCTCTTTAATATAAGAGAGAAGTTGAGGTTCATCATTGGTTTAATTTTCTAGTTCATCTTATTTAAATATAATGGGAATCAATAATTTTTAATATTTTAATATATATAAATTATATTTTTTTAAACATTAATACAATAATATCAAAATTTTATAACTCATTTAAATTGAAAAACCAGAATGTTAGAATTTAATATTTTCAAATCAAGTAATCATATTTACTTGGGTCAAACTATTAATATCTCCTCGTCTCCCAACATAACTTTCTTTTAACTAACTATTCCTCCAAACGAATTGTTTGAGCTTCTTAATCTTTTAAATTTTTCTAAACATTTCCTCAATTTTCATAAGTATGGTACATGATATTGTTATACCTATCGAGCATATTCTGAAAGGCATATAGCTCAAAAACATGCTGCTACACAAGATTTTGAGCATAAATATCATGTTTCAGATGATTCATCATTTTTAAATGGCTATCATGCTTCCGTTTAATAAATTGAACAATTTATCACTACTCCGGAGTGCCGTCGGGTTGTATCCACCGAATTTTTTATATTGCTCCGCACAGTCCAACCACAACCGCAATAGATGCTTCCAAACGTAGATTCTTTCAACAGCACCTAACACAACCCTATTTCGTTTTTACCTTATAGTTAAATAGTTTAATTTGAAAATAATACATGAGATAGACAATAAGCCTTGGTTTTTATTCAAACGTACAGTTTATTAAAACATAGTAACCTCTTGTAGATGAGGAAGTACTTTCTTAACTACCTATAGTAGTCGGAATTACAAAACACAATTAAAAAAAACTATTGCAAGTTTATTTTGAAAGAAAAAAGAATAGGTTGAATTACGTCTTCATCTTTCTTCTGCCTTGGTGTATATAAAATTCTTGGTGGATTTGAAATCAGGACTTCAAATCTTGTGAATTTTTCTGTCATTTGTGGCCTTGTGAGTGGTGGTCTTTTCAACCACTAGTTAATGATTTATCTTTTTGAGTGGTTGAGTGGACCATCTTCCAGTAGTTAATGGAATAATCTTTTAGTGATGATTCATCCTCCACTAATGAAGTGGTTGGATTGCATGCCCGCTTTATCTTTGTCAGGGAATCTTCTGCTTTTGTATGGTCTCCGAAGAAATTGTTTTTGTTGGAAACGAAATTCCGGCGTTTGACAAAAGATTGACCAACTGATTCTAGCAACTGAATTGGACTAACTGATTGACGAAACTGAACACGTCATCAGTCAACTGATCGCTTCAACTAAAGTCTATTTCATCGTCAACTGATCTTTACCAGCTGATCTCTCAGCTGTACATGTCATCAGTTGAAAGCGACAACCGACAAATAGTACAGCCATCTGCAACTGGTAGTGGCTCGCCGCATTTCAGAAATGAACAGTGTACTATTGTCAGGATATATCGACGTGGCAATCAACGGTTAGAATATTCAAATATCTTTAATGTTACCGTTGAGAGGGAAGCCTATAAATAGTCGAAGGCAGCAGCTGAAGACATATCGCATTCTCAGTTATCTTACTTGCTGTTACGCTGCAAAAATATCTGCTCATATTCAGAAATCAAGCTCACGCTTATCAGTTATATCAGTAGTATTCTAGACTACGCTCTTGAGCTTTCATAGCACTTTGTAATCGATTGATAGATTTTCTAAGTTGTGCTAAGATTAGTTACGATCTGTAAAAGTGTTGTATACTAAGAGTTTCAGTATTGGCAAAGTGATAAGTCCAAACTGAAGTGGGTCAGTACACTGATTTGTATTTGATCAAAGTCTTTTAGTGAAAATCCTATCTGCGTGATAGAAAGGGTGACGTAGGAGTTATTCAAGTCTCCGAACATCCAGAAACAAATTGTGTTGTTATTACTTTCAGTTAGATACTCTATCTTTCAGTCAGTTAGTTTTTCGCAACTGTTGATTCAGTTTAACTAATTGTTATTGACCGACGGGATATTTTATATTCAGTTTGTAATACAACTGAAATCAGTTTGTCGAAGAATTAATTTAATCGAGCAGTGTTTATTCAACCCCCCTTCTAAACACTCTTCACCCGATTCACCGATCCTTTCAAGTGGTATCAGAGCAAGTCATATCCTTTCAAAGAATATCTACACTCAAATTGCTCACTATGTCTTCATTCAACAAGATTCCTATGTTCTCCAGAGAAGATTTCGACAATTGGAAGATCAGGATGCAGGCTCATCTAGCTGCACAGGATGATGACATGTGGTACGTTATAACTGACGGACCCATGAAGATTTTGAATGCCAACACAGCAGTTGCAATCACAGATGGGGCACCTCACCGTATTGAAAAGCCCAGAGATGAATGGACTGCTGAAGACAAGAGAAAAGCTAATTTGGATAATGTAGCAAAAGACATATTGTACAAAACATTGGACAAAGTGACGTTCAGTAAAATCAAGATGTGCAAAATAGCCAAAGAGATTTGGGAGAAATTAATCCAGCTTTGCGAAGGCAATGAACAAACCAAAAAAAACAATCTATCTGTTGTTGTACAAAAGTTCGATAACATCAGAATGAAAATTGGAGAAACAATGCATGAATATGATGAAAGAACCAGCTGCATCATCAACGAACTGAATGCACTTGGAAAAGTGTATACCAATAAAGAAGTAGCATTGAAGGTTATCAGAGGTCCTCCCAAAGAATGGGATGTGAAAACCATGGCTATGAGAGAGTCTAAAAATCTGAACAAAGTTGAACTCCATGACTTGTTTGCTGACTTAAAAGCATATGAATTTGAACTGCAAACTCGAGAAGGAGAACCATCTACCCTAGCAGCAACTACTGCCTTAGCTGTTGTAAGATCAGAACCAACTGGTTCAGTTGAGAAAGCTGCAGATCAATTAAGCAATGACGCCATGTCATTGTTCATCAGGAAATTCGGGAGATTCATGAGGAAGAATCAAGGGAATTTTCAGAAGCAGTACCAAAGAAACAATTCCAGAGAAGAGTCCAATGCATGCTACAACTGTGGCAAACCTGATCATTTTATTGCTGACTGTCCCAAGCCTAAAAAGGATAGTCAAGTTTCAACTGAAAGAAAAAAGAAAGTGTATGAGCATAAGAGGAGATCTAAGGACGATAAGAAGCCTTACAGAAAGAAGCATGAAGTACTCCTAGCTGAGGATAGCAAAGCCAAATGGGCAGAGACTAACAACGAAGAGTCAGAACCAGAAACCTCTTGTAGCTCTAGTGAAGATGAGGAAGAAGTGAAGTGCTTGATGGCTGATTACACAGAAGTTCAATCAACCAGCCAACAGGTATTTGACTTCAGTTCAACTGATTTCACAAGAGAAGAACTTATTTCGACTCTTCATGACATGGTTGGTGAATATCAAAAGCTTGCCTTATCATTTGAAAAGGCCAAAGTAGAGCAAACTGATCCCTCTGACAATAAGACAACAACTGATGTATCAGTTGAAATGTTGAGTCTAAAAAGGGAGATTGTTGAACTCAAAACTGAAAGGAGCAAGAGTCAATTAATGATTCAAAAGTTAATGCTTGAAAATACAAAGCAAACTGAGCTCATTCAGGCTTGGAATAAATCATCCGTTGCATTGACTGATATACAGAACTCTCAGAAATCATTTACTGATAAAACTGGCTTAGGGTTCAGTAACCAGGATGAAATACCTTCCAAAGATATTCAACCAAAACTGAATATGGACAAAGAGAAATATATTCACTTTGTCAAATCAGTTATGGTACAAGAACAAGCTGAGCCGAGTAAACTGATTGAACAGTCGACTCATAATATGAGCAAGGGCAAAAGATGTGGTATTGGTTATAGCCCAAGAGTTGTGACTGACTCACGAAGTCAACCACCAAAATTTTTCAGCAAAAACTATTCAAGTGGCTATTCAAACTACTATAACAGCAGGCCAGTTCAGAAAAGATACTGGCTGAACAATCAGTCGAAAAAGGTCAAATCACATGCTGTATCTTCTGCATACCATACACCACACACACACAGGCCGTGAAAGACAATTTGGAATACAGCAACTGGACGGTCAGTTAGACTGATCTAAGTTTGGATTCCTAAAGGACTAATCAACTTTGGACCCAAATAGAAAAGGGTACCACAATCTTATCTTGTGTTTGATTGCAGGTAATAGGTACAAGCATTGGATCTATATGGTATTTGGACAGTGGATGTTCACGCCACATGACTGGAGATTCAAATTTATTATCTCATCTGACTAAGTACACTGGACCAAACATCAGTTTTGGAGATAACTCTAAAGGTAAAACTGTGGGTAAAGATAAGCTTATCCATAGTAACTTCACCATTAATGATGTTTTATTAGTTGAGAATCTCAAGTATAATCTGATCAGTATCAGTCAGTTATGCGATAATGGATTCTCAGTTCAGTTTGACAAACATTCTTGTTCAGTCAAAAACTCAACTGAAGAGATCATCCTAACTGGCAAAAGGTGTGGAAACACTTACAAAGTCAGTTGGAATGATCAACCTTATGCACCAGTATGTTTTATTGCCTCAAAATCTTCTAAAAACTGGTTGTGGCATAAGAGATTGAACCATCTAAATTTCAAATCTATTGCATATTTGAGTAACCACGATCTTGTTACTGGATTGCCCAAAATGGATTTTATCAAAGACAAAATTTGTTCAGCATGTCAGTTTGGTAAACAAATCAAATCCTCTTTTAAGAACAAGGGTCATAAATCTTCTTCCCGATGCTTAGAACTATTACATATGGATCTATTTGGTCCTATACCAGTCACGAGCTTAGGGGGAATGAAATACACCTTGGTGGTTGTAGACGATTTTTCTAGATTTACTTGGGTTATATTTCTCAAGTCCAAAGACCAAACTGCTGCTCAACTGATTAAGCTTTTCAAAAGATTATTAAATGAAAAATCAGTTGGAATTGATAGAATCAGGTCCGATCGAGGAACTGAATTTATCAATCAAATTCTTTCAAATTATTTAGAGAATACCGGAATCAAACATGAGCTCTCAGCAGCCAGAACTCCTCAGCAGAATGGTGTAGCTGAAAGGAGAAATCGGACCCTCAAAGAGGCTGCTAGAACAATGCTTGCTGATTCCTCTATCTCTCAAAGTTTTGGGCAGAGGCAGTGAACACTGCGTGTTATACTCAAAACAGATCAATGATTAATAATAATATTATGAAAACACCTTATGAGATCTGGCATGGAAGAAAAAGTGTGGTTTCCTACTTCAAAATATTCGGCTGTAGATGTTTTATACTTGTCAATGGTAAAACCCATTTAACAGCTTTTGACGCTAAATCTGCAGAAGGAATATTTCTTGGTTATTCTTCAGTGAGTAAAGCCTATAGAGTCTTCAACAAAAATACTTTGAATGTTGAAGAATCTATTCATGTTGTGTTTGATGAGTCCACATTAACTTCTAAGCCAACTGTTACAGTTGAGCTAGCTGATAGATTTACAGATATAAGCTTGGACGATGATGATGAAGAAGATATCCATCTTAATCAAAACAATCTCCAAACACCTGAACCTGACATTTTGGATCAATCAGTTGAAGTGGAAGCAAATCTTGACAATCAGTTAGTGGAGCACACAAATGAGAATCAGTTGCCAACTGAATTAGCTCCAACTGAAACTGAAGACATTCAGTCACTTACTGAGGGAATTGCTAATACAGAAGAAACAAATGCTGAACTTAGATGGAAGAAATCACATCCTCCAGAATTGGTGATAGGTAATCCATCTGATCCGGTAAGAACAAGAAATCAAATGCTTAACTTTTTATCCATTCAGCTTTTTGTATCTCAACTTGAGCCAAAGAAAACTGATGAAGCTCTTGCTGATCCGAACTGGATAAATGCAATGCAAGAAGAGCTCAATCAGTTTATCCATAACAATATCTGGAACTTAGTTCCAACACCACTTTCAAAAACTGTGATAGGTACAAAGTGGGTGTACAGGAACAAGCTAAACGAAGATGGATCAGTTGTGCGCAATAAAGCAAGGTTGGTAGCACAAGGATATAGGCAGGAAGAAGGAATTGATTACGATGAGACATATGCACATTAATCGGTATCGAGAATTACGTCGTTTGGGGACCCGGACGCTGATCTTTTTCTTAATCTTCTTTTGGGATTTAATTATCAATTAAGATAAAACAGGGTCTAAAAATTTTTCATTTCAAAATGTCAAGTGCGGAAGGTAATGGAATCTAAACAATATACATATCTGTATAAAATACATTTCAGTATAAAAGTACAAAACTGTACAACAGTCTTTCAACTAATCTAGGGTTCAGTTACTAAATTCAAGTACTAAACCAAATCTACAGTAAGTCCGGAATCACCACGCTAACTCGTTTTCTCTCATCATCTTCTTGACCCTGATCCAGCCCCACCTGTTGTCATGCACACATACAAAACAAGACAACAGCCGGATAACTCCGGTGAGAATAAATCTCAATATAAAACATGGTAAACATGCATATACAGAAAGTAAATCATGAAATATTCTATCTTGAATAAACTTAAAAACAATAGATTCCATGATCTATGAAATCAAATCAAATAAGCATGCAACTCGAATCTGATAAACATGCAACTCAAAACAAATCATAAAAACATGCTATCATGACTGAAAGCAATAAAAACGGGTTTCATAGTCTATGAAACCACATCCATAAATGCATGAAGTTCTAGTCAAATCATGTCTAGACTCGACTCAACTATAACTCTAGGGATCCCGGGGTGAATAAGACGTCACTGGCTGTCACCTATCCTCCCACTCGGGGTGACTGTACGTCTTATTCCTAGACTTCGGTCTGAGCTGTATCGACGACTGCAATAGGAGTCAGAGCTGCTCCTAAGCTGAGATACACCGAACATCTAGAAGTCTAACTATCTGTCAAACTTTCCTATCTCAAATGCAATGTATAACAATCTGTAAACAAAGCATGTTCATTTCAAAAGATTTGAATATAAAGTCTATAAACAAATCATAATCATATCAGAAGATAAACAATAATCAAGTATGTGATTTTATTGGGAAACTCAAATGAGATCTTATTTGAGTTATATCTTCCCAGATATCACATGAATTATACCTTTGTCGTCCGGGTCTGACGAAGACGATGATCTGTATTCAAATCTGTCCATATCAATCTGAAATGACAATATCGAATACGCTGTGTCAGTGAATAATTCAATACACAATCTGTTCTGATCAATACTCAACTCAATACATAATCTGATCAATATCTGAACAAGACACAATTCAATTCATATCATCGACATCACAATATAATCGAAATCATATTTGAATCTGATCAATCTAAATTACTACTGAATCTGATCAATATCAATCTACTGATGTTTCGACGGCATAACGATAAAACCTGAATAACCCCGTCAATCTGAACATCCCAAATATAATATCAGAACTCATAATCTCAATATCGGTATATTCAAAATCAGTAATACACAATTCTGATATCAAAATCTCAGTCAATATCTTTCGAAAATCATAACAATTACAGAAATAGTCTATTCTTTAATGTGACTTCAATTACATAATATCTACGGTAGCAGAAACATCATATCCGAATCATATTCAATTCTAGCAACATCATATTTTCAAAACATCTCAAAACATAACAAAACTTACGTTCTTGTGTAGCTCTTGGTGAGAGGAGCTCAAAACCGAAATCGGATTTAAATTTTGATAGACGGTTCACACGGAATCGAAATTTTAAAGAAAATAAAAGCTTGAGAATTTCCATGGAAGCTTTCGGTTTTCCTCATGCAATTCTGAATTTTTAAAGTGCACAATGACACGTTCAAGGGGTGACCAAGACAAGTGTCCCACTCAATTTTTCATATTTGCACTTTAGTCCCTCAACTTTTCACTAATTTCAAATTGGCCCCCGCTCAATCTTTTTAATTCAATTCAATCCTAAATAATTCCATTTCAACCCTAAATAATTGCAAACATCTTGGAATATAATTCAACACTCCAAAAGTTTCCAATTACATACCCTCGGATTAAAATAATATCATCTTTATTATCTCGGGCCTTACATGCACCAGTTGCAAGACTGGAGGCAATCAGAATATTCCTTGCCTACGCTTCATTCAAAAATTTCAAAGTCTATCAAATGGACGTAAAGAGTGCGTTTCTGAACGGCCAGTTGCAGGAAGAAGTCTATGTTGAACAACCCCCATGTTTTGTCAATCATCACCTTCCTGATCATGTCTATCATTTGAACAAAGCCTTATACGGTCTTAAACAAGCTCCAAGAGCTTGGTACGAAACCCTTTCAAAATTTCTAACTGATCATGACTTTTCTGTTGGATCAGTTGATAAGACATTGTTCAAATTTTCCAAGAATGATCATATTCTACTTGTTCAAATTTACGTTGACGATATCATTTTTGGGTCAACTAACCCCAAATTATGCGAGAAGTTTTCCAAGTTAATGCAGGAAAAATTCGAGATGAGTATGATGGGTGAACTGACATTCTTCCTTGGTCTACAAGTGAAACAACTGGATTCAGGAACTTTTATCAGTCAAACCAAATACACAAAGGAATTGCTGAAGAAATTTGGCATGGAATCATGTTCAGCTGCAAGCACCCCTATGAGCTCATCAGCTAAATTAGACACTGATCAAGGGGGAATATCAGTTGAGACGACTCTTTATAGAGGTTTAATAGGTTCATTATTGTACCTAACTGCTAGTCGTCCTGATATTGTGTTTGCTGTATGTATGTGTGCAAGATTTCAATCTACTCCTAAACAATCACATTTTTCTGTTGCCAAACGTATCTTGAAATATCTTAAAGGCACGCAAAATGTTGGTTTATGGTACTCTAAAGACTCATCTTTAGATTTGGTTGGCTATTCAGATGCAGATTATGCAGGATGTAAGCTTGATCGAAAAAGTACAAGTGGGTCATTACAGTTTCTAGGAGACAGACTGATCTCTTGGTTCAGTAAGAAGCAAACATCCATAGAAACTTCCACAACTGAAGCAGAATATCTTGCTGCTGGAAGCTGCTGTGCCCAACTGCTCTGGATTCAGCAACAACTGAAAGATTATGGTGTTGATGCAAAGGAATCGCCAATATTATGTGACAACACGAGTACAATTGCTATTGCGTATAATCCAGTTCTTCACTCCAGGACTAAGCACATAGATGTCAGACATCACTTCATCAGAGATCATGCTTTAAAGAAGAACATCAGATTGGAATACGTATCAACTGAACAGCAAGCGACTGACATCTTCACCAAACCACTGGCTGAGACTAAGTTTTCTCATTTTCGCAATATACTTGGATTAATTGATTTGTCCCATTTAATTATTATTGCTAGTAATTCATATGTCAGCTTTACTGCTTTCTTACTGATTACTTAAATGAGTTGCTTATTCATATGAGTTTTTTTTAACTGATGTCAGTTAGCGTTTCAGTAGTTCTTGTGTTTTTATCTCATACAGATCATTGCAAGCAGGAACAAAGGAAAACGACGATAAAACAAAATAAACATGTTATTAATTGGAGCGGGTTACATTTTCATATTTTTCCTCCACATCAGCTATCCATATACTCAACCATGCAGCTAGTGCTGAAGAAGAGGTTTTGCAGAAACTGTGGGAGGAAACTATGCGGTGGAGGGTCTCCAGCTCCTTCCGAAGAAAGAGATGATAGAGATGACCATCCTTGAAGACGTCCACCCCTGCAGGAACATTTAAGTGCTCCCGCACTTCTCTTAGTTGGGCCATCCGTTTGAAGGTGGTGACCCGTCCAGAGTAGTACAGGAACTCCAACTCCTGCAACTCCTCCCAGTAGGGAAGGCTTGAGTAAAAGACTTCGTCCTCTATGGCCTTCTTTCTGGCCTGCAGCGAAAACGGAGAGACGCTTGAGCTTCCAGCACCGGCCATTCTTCTTCTCTATGAAAATTATTTGCTGAGATAGCTGTGACTAACCATCTTACTCTTATTTATAGGCCAAGACGAGGGAAATGAAACGACACTTCTTTAAGTGACAATTACTCTGCCAAGCACCAGGCTTTCCTTTAATCATTTCTGTCTATTGCCATCATTTTTCTTAAATGCATTTATTAAGGGGGAATAATGGTCTAAGAGGTTAACTGAGAAGACAGTTGTTAGTGAATTCTCAACTCAAAGGACTCATTTTTACTAACTGATCTATCAGTTGAATATTCCACTAATCTTCTCATATAAGTTAACTAATTAAATCTATTTTATTCCAAATCAATGACGTGACTCTCTGCTAAACTCATGATGAATTTCAATTTATGACGTGGACTCATTTTTAACCGCTCAAATTGTACACACGCTTATAGCACAAGTACACACACTACTTTTTCAAAATTTCTACGGACTGACACGTGTCCAGAATTTGAATGGTCACGTACATATGTACCATTACCCGCCTCATTTCAGTTTTACCTTACGATTATTCACAATTTTTTTGAAAGCAAGAACTATTTCATCCTTCGAATTTTCTTTCAGGAACTCACTCAGTTATCAATGGCAACCCAAATTCCTGCTTTTATGTTAAACGCTATGGCTATCAACTTTGGATCTATCTTATCTTTTGGCGATGCTGAAGTCAAGAAGGTATTTCAGAAACTTGAATCTGCTGGACTGAGAACATTTTTGGGCCAATATTCACAGGATATTTATCCCAAAGAACTTCAAGATTTCTACTCCCCTGGGTTGATTGATTCTGAGGGTAACATTATTTCTACTGTCAATGGTCAGTCGCTGACCATCTCTGAAGACTCTCTTGGGGAATTATTTTCTTTACCCTCTGGTGGTTTGGCACAAATTTCGGATGTTAAGGCATCTGATATTGAAGAAATGCAAACCCTTCTCTCTGCTGATGTACGGAAGATTAAGGTTTCCGATCCTAAGAATGAACTTAAGCATGAAATTCAGTTGCTTGCTGATGTAGTTGCGAAAGGGCTTTTGGCAAAAGCTGGATCATTTGCTGCCCTCACCTTGGAGAAGTTTCAAGCCATTTCTGTTATTATGGCTGATCGCAAGCTCAACTGGAAGCACCTTATCTTTACCACTCTGAAGAATATGTTTCTGTCTTCAAAACAGTCCAAAAGTTTTGCTGTTCAAATCAGTTATCTGTTGAAAGTAAAGGGATTTGTGGCTGATGATTCTGAAAGGTCATCGAAATTTAAGGTGTTCAATGCAAAGAATACGATGCCACCCAAAACCAAAATGGATATAACTCCTGGTCAGTTTGTGCAAATCAAACAGGAGATTGGGACTCAGTTAGCAGCTCCTAAATCAGTTAAGAAGGCCAAAACGTTGGCTCAACTGAAGGTTGCCAAAAGAAAATTAGTGTTGAGTGCCTCTGAGTCAGAGAAGACTCCATCTCCCCAGATTGTGAAGAAACCAAGAACTCAAAGGGTTAAAACAACTTCTGAGGTATCCATTCCCATTGATGCAATGATTTCTTCAACTGATCAGCAGCCTATAGAAGCAGTTCCTCTGCAGATCATTCCACAAGAAGCTTCAATTGGTACCAAAAAGAATCAGTTAGGATCAAAGCTCATCTGATTCAGATCTCTCGTCCTAGTGGTGTGGCACCTGCTAGACCTAAAGGCATAAAATTTGTAGAGCAGGTGGAATCTACTCGAACAGGATTGGAAATTCCTCACCTTATGAGTACTGATAAAGGGAAAGGGAAGTTGATTGAAGAGTCCAGACCCACCAACCCAATTCAGACTCATATTGAAATTGTATGGGCAAAGGTTAACAGTTTTGCTGCTTCAAAAATTAAGTCCTATGATGCTTGGGTAGCTTATCGCACTGAAGTTTTTGCCAAGCAATTGAAAAAGAAGTCCGAGCTGAGCAAATTCATCAAGCTGGAGGGCTTTGTGCTCAGGATAGTCAAAGCTGCATCGATTGCTCAAGCTATGGAGAGGAAAAGCTATCTATTTGATCAAACAAGAGCGAAGAAGTTGGCTCAAATTGTTGCCAAACTAAAGACCAACTACTTACCTACAAGTCCTACTGCCTACGCTGATCAAGCTGTAATTACTCAGCTAGACACTGATCTTATAGGACTACTATCTCAAATCAGGTTTTGGGAATTGAATCAAGAATTGGTTCTCCATCAAGGAGATTCAGATGATGACGACGAGGACATATTGGAAGAAGCATCCTCTGACCAAACAGAACCATCATCAGCTTTAGTTCTTGTTCCAACTGAAGAGCCAGGTCATGATAAGCCTCTTTCACCTCCCGTTGAACAACAACTGCATACTGAAGCTGAGCTTTCCTTCGCACATATTGATGAAGTTATTCAGGCCGTTGTGGAAGAATCCCAGATTAGTGCACCCGTTTCTGACAATGTTGATCACTCTGCTGATCAAATCAATCCAGAAGCCATTCTTTCTACAGAAGAACTTGTTCAGCCAGATCCATCTACTGATCAGGTTATCTCAACTGATGTGCCAGCTGATTCTTCGATCCCTTCAACTGATGTGCCAGCTGATTCTTCGATCCCTTCAACTGATGTGCAAGTTGATTCCATCGATCACCCTTTAGAGGCACCAGTTTCAGTTGTGTCACCATCTGCTGAACCAAATCCTCCTTCACCACCTCGGGATCAAGGAGAAATTACTGCTGCTGATATTTCAGTTAGAGATGCTGCTGAAACAATCTCAACTGATCAAGCCTTGATAATTTCTGAACATACTACAAGTGAACCAAGCACTTCTCGACAATCTCATCCATCTTCATCGGATTTTGATCTCATTTTTTAAGAAGTTCAACATATGCAAGACAGTATGAGTCAAATGATTAATGCCATCTCCAAGATTCAAAACACTCAATTATCGCATACTCTGAAGTTGGTCGATAATCAGGAATCGTTAAAAACTCTGAAGGATATAAAATCTGCTGTTACCGCTCTTTCATTCGCCGTCAACGATATTCAGAAAAATAGAGGAATCATTTCAAGCCTGACTGCCACTCAAAACTCTATAAACCATCGGGTCGACAGTATGGAGTCACTTATGTCAAGAAAAGTCGAACTGCTACAAATCACTATGACTACTGCTATCGATAACATTTTAACCTCTGTTAAGCTCCTTTCTACTGACGTTGGGAAGCTATCTCTCAAGATGGAGCAGTTTGACAAAAAGGGGGAAGAGATCAAGGAGATCTTAGAACATCAAAAGAAACAATAGGATCAGTATCTATTGTGTTTATTTTGAAGAAATGTGAATTCAGTTGATTCAGTTATTTTATCTACTTTGAATTAAATCAAATATATGTCACTATAGTTTTGTCAAACACCATAAAGGGGAAAATTGTTGGAAACGAAATTCCGGCGTTTGACAAAAGATTGACCAACTGATTCTAGCAACTGAATTGGACTACCTGATTGAAGAAACTGAACACGTCATCAGTCAACTGATCGCTTCAACTAAAGTCTATTTCATCGTCAACTGATCTTTACCAGCTGATCTCTCAGCTGTACACGTCATCAGTTGAAAGCGACAACCGACAAATAGTACAACCATCTGCAACTGGTAGTGGCTCGCCGCATTTCAGAAATGAACAGTGTACTATTGTCAGGATATATCGACGTGGCAATCAACGGTTAGAATATTCAAATATCTTTAATGTTACCGTTGAGAGGGAAGCCTATAAATAGTCGAAGGCAGCAGCTGAAGACATATCGCATTCTCAGTTATCTTACTTGCTGTTACGCTGCAAAAATATCCGCTCATATTCAGAAATCAAGCTCACGCTTATCAGTTATATCAGTAGTATTCTAGACTACGCTCTTGAGCTTTCATAGCACTTTGTAATCGATTGATAGATTTTCTAAGTTGTGCTAAGATTAGTTACGATCTGTAAAAGTGTTGTATACTAAGAGTTTCAGTATTGGCAAAGTGATAAGTCCAAACTGAAGTGGGTCAGTACACTGATTTGTATTTGATCAAAGTCTTTTAGTGAAAATCCTATCTGCGTGATAGAAGGGGTGACGTAGGAGTTATTCAAGTCTCCGAACATCCAGAAACAAATTGTGTTGTTATTACTTTCAGTTATTATTTTCAGTTAGATACTCTATCTTTCAGTCAGTTAGTTTTCCGCAACTGTTGATTCAGTTTAACTTATTGTTATTGACCGACGGGATATTTTAGATTCAGTTTGTGATACAACTGAAATCAGTTTGTCGAAGAATTAATTTAATCGAGCAGTGTTTATTCAACCCCCCCCCTTCTAAACACTCTTCACCCGATTCACCAATCCTTTCAGTTTTTTATGTGGTCTCACACCACTTGGTCTTGTTTCTGCAAGATGCTTTCGGTCTGTTTTCTGGGTCGAAAGCCTTTTTATCGAATTCTAGCTCCTTTTGGTTCGAGCATTCTGGGCAGTTGTTTTATGACCATCTTTCCACATGAGCCATATTATAGAATTTTCAGTGAGTTCCTTTGCTCCTCGACAGCTTGCTATTGTACAAAAGATTTCTTTCTTTTCAAATAGGTTTTTTACAAAACTTGTTGTTTTTTCTTTCCTACTATGTAAGAAAAAAGATCCATTTATAGAATTCTGATATAACTTAAATGGACTTGACTTTGTCCATCTCAGTTAGACAGACCCATACACCACATGTTGTTCTACTAGAGATGTTATCTTCAGTTATTAAAGCAACAAGGGGCGTTTATTCTATTGGATGATCTTTGATAAATTTTTAAATATTTATATCTGGCCTCCTTAGCTTGATAAAATGAAAGGATTCGTGTGAGCCTTTTCTGGCCAGTTCTTGTTATGATTTGAAAAAGTATAGCCCCAGAATGTCTTCTTTAGACAAATAGTCATTGTTTACGTATGTTTCATAAACAACTTCCTAAATAGACTTAGGTAATCCTTAAATTTATATGAAGTTGGGAGATGCAATATAAAAAGAGGCAAGGCAAGAGCCTCGAATTCATATCATGCATTGACCTCATTTGGATTTGAATTTGAATTTGATTTCATACATACCCTAGGATATTTTTCTGCTACATCAACCCTGATTGTGTCTGGGTTCATGTCTAACCTTGTTTTCAATTTCTCTCAGTTCTGTTGATATACCTATAATGGAAAAACTGCAGATTCATTTGTACCAACCTTAGATTTACCCTTTTCTATATGAAATCTAAGGTTGATCTCTCCATCTTCAATCCCCGAGGTGAAGGTTGACTTGAAAACTCGAGATAAGGATATCGAGTTTAAATTTTTGTTTTGGCTGACTCATCTGGAGATTATCTCAACTTAACACTTGTGATATGAGTACTTGAATCCTCTGTTATAGATGTATAGTCATGTACTCGAAAACTCTACATTTTGGAAACCACTGGCTTCTCAATGTTTTGCAGGATAGGTTTTTGCATTACAGACCACAGCTGAGTATTAACCTGTAAACATCTTGTAATTCTATCAGATAAAAAAACTCTTATCAGCTTGTTGTAGCCTACCCGAAAATTTACATTTAGCGAAAGCTTGTTAAACTTGTTTTGACGCATGTAACGCCCCGAAAATTTAAAGTCCACGTAAACCACATTCATGCAATTATTAAATTCTCTTGTATTTTGATTAAATGTTTTAATTACATTAATTAATTATGTTGTGCATAATTGAATGTTTAAAATATATTTTTCTACATTGTTGCATTAAAATGTATTTTTAAAAGGTTATTCGAGTTGCGACCGAGGAACGGAGACCGAGGGCTGAAAAATAGAAAATAATTTTTATTAAATAATTGTTTTAATTATTTAAGATATGGTTGATGGTTTTTCATATTTTTGAAAATAAAGAGTTTTGAGGTGATTTTACATGCCGGGACGTAAATCTTATCTATGTTGATTTTTCAACAAAAATACGAACTTGTTGGCAACCCGTCTATTAAATTCACAAATTTATTTAAACAAAACTATTATCATATTTTAATTAAATCCGAATTAAACACTAATGAGCCTAATTATATGCTTAATGGGCTTATATAAGTTAAGGCAAAGGGAATTAGAAATAGAAGGTTCTAATTTTGAATATAATGCCCAAAGGAATATTGACGTATCAATGCAGAATGTATGTGCCAAAATAAGGAAACAGTGGGAGAGATATTTTGATTGATGATCATGCTACATCTTACTCGATCAATCCATGAGCTACAAAAATGTATAAAGATTTAGTACACCGCAGGTGGCTGGGAATGAAAAAAGATGTAGCCCAATTTGTTGTAGATTTCCTAACGCCCCAAAAAGTGAAAATATAACATCAAATTCCGGATGAACTATTGAAACCATTACATATTCATGATGGCCGAGAATGAAAAAGGATGTAGCTTGATTTTTTGCAAAATTTATAACTTGCCAGCAAGTGAAAAAGGAACATCAAAGGCCAGAAAAACTATTGAAATCGTTGCCCATTCATGAATGGAAATGCTAACACATAAGATGAATTTTATTCTTGGTCTACCCAAAACATCAAGAGGGTATAATTCAATTTGGGTGATTATGGATTGCTTGAATAAATCAACTCACTTCCTCTCAGTAAAGTCCACATATAATATGATCTAATACGCAAAAAAATATATAAAAGAAAGTGTCATATTACATGGAATTCATGTATCCATTGTATCTGATCGTGATCACAAGTTCACATCAACCTTTTGGAAGAGTGTACATCATGAAATGGAGACCAAGCTATCATCCAGTACAATATTTCACCCTCTGATAGATGGAAAATCAGAGCAAGTCGATCAAATATTGGAGGATATGTTAAGGGAATTTATTACTTATTTCGGGCAGTTGCAAATTTACTTATAACAACAATTATCAGTGATGAAGCATTGTATGGTAGAAAATTTAGATCTCCCGTACATTGGGATGAGGTTGAGGAAAGGAAATATTGGGTTTGAAACTAGTACAACAAACATCAGACTTAGTAACAAAGATGCGAGGGAGGATGCAAACTACAAAGAGTCGACAGAACATTTATGCATATATCCAAAGTCAAAAACTAGAATTTCATGTCGGTTATCATGTTTTTGTCAAAATATCATCTATAAAAGGGATTTTTTGGTTTGACAAGTAAGGAAAATTAAGTCCTCGGTATATTGGCCCCTTTGAAGTATTAGAAAAGATTGGGGAATGAGCGTATCAGATTGCATTGCCGCAAATCTCTCAAGCATTCACAATGTTTTTCACATTTCCATGTTCCAAAAGTATCTGGCCAATCCGTCACACATTCTTCGTCATGAACCACTTGAGCTTGCATTGAATCTATCTTATGAGGAACGACCGATCCAAATACTTGACAGAAAATCGAAACGTGGAAAAACTAAGAAATTCATTTAATGAAAGTGTTGTGGCATAATCATGAAATCAAGGAGATGACTTGGGAATGAGAGGAAGGAATCAGAAAAAAATATCTTGAGCTATTAGCTACGCCAAATTTCAAGAGCGAAATTCATTGAAGGAGGGAAGAATTATAATGTCTAGTTGTCTCAAAAAATTCTTTCATTATTAATTACATTGTTATGACTATCATTACTAGTTTAAAATGTTCATTACAATAGGTTTAGGTTCAATATGACATGATATATTGTTAATGTATTATCATTCATTTTATGATATGAAATATGATTGTGCAAATCATGTAGATGTATTGATATTACTTCTATGGCATCGATGCATTAGAATGGATATTGAAAAATGTAAACTTACTGAGAAATTTACTGATAGGTGTTGCTGGTTTTGGAAATGACTATTGGTAACATGTTTGAGGAGGAATAGATGATCATTAATGAATATGATAGGAAAGAAGAGAACACAATTGACACGAATATAATTTAGGAAGCTTAAAAAGAAGAAAAAGCCTGAAAATTAGAGATAGGGCCGCCTAGCTACCAAAATGGACCACCCCAGACCCCATGAGTCAAGGAAATAAGAAACAATGTCGAGCAGGGATCTCCCTAGCAGCTGAAAAGGACCATCCATGTGCCCTTGCAGGAAGAAAAAAAGAGTAGGTCGAGCAAGGAACGCCCTAACGGCTGAAATGGTCCGCCCCAACTCGTGGTCTATGAAGAAAAAGATTTCGACTTACAAACGTGAGGGCTTCAGGATTTACTTCATTAACCACCTCAAAAACACTAAAAACAAGGAGAAAAAACTAGAGTTCTTCACTTTTCTTCCTAAAATCAACTACAAGAATCCATGTTCACTTCTGACTGAAGGCATAATTGTGTTCTGCACGGAATTTGCAACTTATTAATGTAAGTTTCTTCAATTCTTAAGTTCATGTTATCAAAACCATAGAACATGGGTATTTTTCATGTTTATAATGAAATGAGGGTATTAATTGATGTTAGTGGAATTTTGAGAGCCTAGAATTATGAAAAATCACTCCAAAAATGTTCTTAAGCTTTGAGAGTAAGTTGAGCTTATTCTTTGATGTAATACATGAGCATATTACGAATTTCATCATGGTTTTCGAAGGACTCATTTTATTTGAATATATATGTACTTGTATTATGCATTTCTTTATTGATTCATAATCTTTATCATTGTTATAGCATACCAAAAAATCCAATAATCCATGTCATCCAAACACCCTACGCGAGCATCTCTCCTGTTCTCTTAGTCTGCACGGTACGAAAATGAAGCAAGATATACTATAAAACGAGCTTGTTAATGAATGACTATTGGTTGTTAATACCTGAAAGATGGAAACACCACCAAATCTATTGGCCAATCATGATTACAGACGTGGATCATACGACCCATCACAGTAGTCTATGAGCATCATGGATCCTATGATCAACCATAGTAGCATATGATCAACCACAATAGCTTATGAATGTCATATAACTTGACCATTTTATCACATTATAAATGTACTATGTTTTCAAGAATTTATAGTTCGATCACGAATTGAATGCATTTTATTTGCATATTTATATGTACAAAGCCCAATTTTCCGAGTGTATAAACTCATATAACTCGTGTATTTCAGGATCAGGTAATGAGGATGACTAGGATTCTAGTTCACCAGCGGATGCTTGTTATGTTAGAGTAGGTGCCCGTCGAGCCAAGTGCTGGCCGATGGTTCACATTGAAACTCTATGTATAAACAATCTTTATTTAATAATATTTGAAATTATTGTTTTGGCACATCTTTATTTGTATACTCATACTTGTTGCATAGATAAAGTCCTTGAATATACAAATAGTAGAATTAATATGAGATTCTCATAGAATGAGTATCATGAAACTCCTATTTGGAAGACAATATATTCTAAACAGTTTCTAGTCGATTCAGCCGCCGCTAAGAAGGATAAAGGCCGCTCGAGTTTGAGACCACTATCTACGATGTGAGTACCATGTCTCATTGGTAGGATACATTGTGATGTCCAATCATGCAGATAGATGTTCCTTGTAGAATGCACTGAACAACTCTCTATAAAGGACTTTTCAAGAGGTTCTCACTTATGGAGTGAAAACGTCCTAGTTTAAGGTCGTATACCATTAGTCCTTATGACTCGAGACAACATTGTGACTCTATATGCTAGCATTGCATTTTTACTTGTTTACCAACTCATATGGGGTTATCAGGTGGCAAGGTTGGGTGTTTTGTCGAAAAATATAGGAGTCGATGCATTGTAGTCGAGGATTCACCGCTTACCTTCGGGTATGGACATCCTATATAATCTCATGTGTGTGTAGTTTGAAATATCTGATCAGAGTGTTGGTGGCAATAAAGAAATGAGTTTCTTAGATTACACCAACAATGCAACTACGACATGACACATAGTATCGATTCTTTGACAACTCTAGATATACCAATAGTTGTCGAATCGGTCGAGATATATGAAATCAAGAGAACGTACTGTACGATAACTATAATGGAATGGTTCTCGCAGAAACTATCATTTGATACCTAGGGAATCATGTAATTGATGCTGCTAGGAGTTTCACATGATTGGTTGGGTACCATCATACTTGAGTTCTGACGTTCTTATTATCAAGGAATTGATAAGTAAGAATGAGCAACTGAGGTATGCTCATATAAGGACATGTTTAGTCCTGAATCACATTGAGATGTGAAACCACTGCTAGTTGTATTAATGAACCACTGAGGGCCACACAAGTACTAGCTTTCTAGATCCCATTGAGAAGAAAATTAGTTCAATGTGTTGAGTGGTTTATAAAAGAGTTTATAAGCACAAAGAAAATTAGAAGTATATGACTTCTATAAGGGGAATGCAACTTTAATTTGTGAAAATGTTCCTAAATTAAAAGTTGGCCAAATAAATAATGTATTGAAAATTGTGCTTTTCATAAACATTATTATGGAATTAATTAAATTAATTCAAGTGTTGAATTAATTAAACACAAGTGGACCTAATAGATTCCAAGTAATTAAATTAATTCAAGTGTTGAATTAATTATATAACATTGGGTCTTGTAGGGCCCAAATGTAAATAATTATTAAATTAGTGGGCTTAAATAAATTCAAGTAAGATTTAATTGATCTCAAATGTGTTTGAGATATTAAAATAATAGTCCATGGGCTTTGTACATGTTACAGGCCCAAATAACATGTTAGGGAGGTGAAAGAGTTGGGAGTCAATTTTTTAAATTAAAGGCTACATGCCTTTGAAATACACAACGCCTTGTATAAGAACTAAGAAAAGTGTAGAACCCAAAAATCAGTAAACGTATAACACATATATTTATTTAATTGTTAAATCATTTATTTAATTTTAAAATGATTTATAGCGATGCATGACCTATTTAATTTGCATTATTTTAAATTATTATGTTTATGTGATGCACGTTAAAAGTTTTCTCGAGTTTCATGTTTCAGGCGATTATTCGATGCAGGATCGAGGAGAAGAGACCGGCGACGATTTTGACTATTTTAAAATGTGGTAAATTATTTTTAAGTTTTGATTGGGGGCATTTTAAATGATTTATAAGTTTTAGTATTCTAAAAGCTTAAATTATTTTTTAAGTGATTTTAGAATTTTTTTTAAAATTTTAAAGTCTAGCAGTTGTGAATTTTATCTAAATTAGAGGATTTTATTAGAGTGTGTAGTAATTTATCATTTTGATTAACTTGTTAATTGAGTTAGTACTTTAAAATAGCTTGTTCATTATTAATGAAACAAATTTTACTCCCTAATTATCACTTAAACACATGCACACACACACATTTACACACACCATTACACGTAAGTCACACACACACTTTTATTCCACCAATTCCAGAAATTTATTCTTGAGAGAAAACCTAGGGTTCTTCTACCATAGAGTAGCCGCACTTCCTCTGATCTTTCCAGCAAGTTTCGTTGATTTTTTTCGCAAGCAAATCGTGCCACGTTCGTCTCGGATCAACCTCGCATCTTTCCCCGCTTCGCTATCGTCGGTTCGGTAAATTTTATCATCAAAAGGCATGTACGTTATGTTATTCCTGCATAGATCTCGTCATATTACGTGTTGTGATGTTTATTATGTGTAAAATCCATGTATGTTGCGAAAAGTTTGAGCAAAAACGTTTGATGAAATGATTTTTGGGATCAAAAATTTTAGATCTGAAAACGTGTCTGCTGTCATTTCGATTTCTGAGAAAAATCGGTTGGTTTTCTGGAAAAACCTTCAACATATAAAACGTAGAAATTTTTGATAACTTCGATTTGACATTAAATTCGAAATATTTGGATAAGAAATGAGTGATTTATGATCGTTTTCGTGGGACTGCTCAAACTGTATTTTTATGAAAATGTGTTCTTGACGAATTCTTGAGGTTTATTTGTTGCAGGCTTCGTTTGGAACCGTTGGTGGATCGCTGCTGCATTTAAGTATTGTGAGTATGACATTGGATAAATTTTTGTGCGTAGTCTTGTGTCGATAGGTACTTGGTTGCATTAGAAGTATTAGGAAACATTTTGGTGTCGAATTGTCGTGTTCACAGTTTGAGTGCGTTGTATGGCTTGCATCGCCTATTGGGGCAATTTGTGGGAGTTTGAATCACCACCATAGTGTCCTAGGATGGTTCTCGAGGTGTGGGTCCAAGTCGATAAGGCGTGGGTTAGAGTTTGCATCAAATTAGTGTATTTGGGGTCGAGTTTGCGTAGGGTGAACGCCGCAGCGCACAATGGGGAGCGCCGCAGCGCCCGACTCTCGCAAGCCTGTCGCAGTGGCGCCAAGGCTGCGACACTGTCAGTGCCACGGCGCTAGTTCCTGGTGCCTAGGAGCTAGGTAGCGCCGCAACGCTGCCATGCCTAGCGTCTAGGCGCTTGAACGTGATTTTTTTAAAAACATTATTTAGGCTCATGTCTCCCATGTTTTGAGAAATGTTCACACATCATATTAATATTGGTTCCGGGGATCGATGTAATAGTTTAGTACATTGATTAAACGAGGCCAAGTCCCGAGTGATTTTATATTGTCATAAGAAATTGCCATTCTGATGGTGAGCACAACGAATACGTCTAGGCTATGAAATATTAAGTGCATGAATTATGGTCGTATGTGCAGCAGTGGCCCCAAGCGAGATCCAACGAATCCCTCAACGCCAAGTAAGTATGTTCGACATGCAAAAGAAAATATTTCAAGTTTTTGACGTATGCTAAATGTCTTATGACCAAATTATGTATGTGATTGGAAAGTGGTAAAGCATGACCAAGGACCAATCCACCCCGGTAAAGCATGAACGGGTCTAGATCAGGATTGGAAAGAGGTAAAGAATGACCAGGAACCAATCCACCCGTTAAATCATGAACGGGGATCTCATGTATATGGCAGTGAATCTTCTCTGTCAGCACAGTAATGTGGTTTAGTCTGATCAGGCGTATTTATATATAGGTCATTTGCTTTGAAACATATCTCTACACAAAATGATGAATTTTATGTATGTACAAGTATGCAAGCATGTTTAAGAAAAGCTTTACGTTGATGGCACGTCTATGTTATGTATGTATATTTAAGTTTTGATTGTAAGTTCAAGCTTCAAGTATGTACGCTTTATTTTAAAGTTGCATGTGGTTTTATTACGTATTATTTGTTATCTCAAGTTTATACACGTTGAGTCTTTAGACTCACAAGACTTGATCGATGCAGGTAAGAATGAGTTTGAGGAGACGAGAGGTGAGGACCAGTGAGCTGGCTTGGACTGAGCGGGAGACTAAACCCAAGGACCGCCCATGTTTTGAAGTTTTTATGAAATGTTCAAATACTCTGATTTCACGTTTTGTTTACGATGTTTATACAAGTACTTTTGTTAGAAAACTTTATTGATGGTCTCTTTTAGTGCAAATACTTTTGGATGGACATTTTATTTTAAATCGAAGTTTGAGGGTTTGTCTTATTTAAGAAAATTTTTTTCCCGCAATTTTCAAGTAGTTCAAAATATGGTGATTACAAAAAGGCTCCCCTTTCTTTCCACCCTCTTGGCCGAAATTTTTAGCCCAATTTTCCAAAATTTTACTTCTTCATTTTGATGAATTGATAGCATATTTCTCAATGAAAATGACTTACATTTTCTAGTACAAGTGTAAGGTGGTTCTAGCTTGTTGGTGGTGAGCTTGATTTTGAGTAAGGTTTGCTCAAGGGAAGCTTGTAAATTTGTCTACCCATTGAAGAGCTAAGTTGTTTAATAACTTAGTTGGAGTCATCATCAATCCTTTTGATTGATAGGTAAAACCTTAAACACACTATGTATGTTTGTGTTTTGTATTTGCTACACACTAGTGAAGGCTGCTGGATTTTTGCTCATGTAAAATGCTATTTTAAAACTTCCGTTGTGCATTTCGGGCACCCGCAACCGATCCCCAACAAGTGGTATCGGAGCTTAGATCACTTTTTGTGTAGCAAATACATGATATTATTTTGAGAACCTATTTTTAACCACATGAGAAATCGACACAACGAACCGATGGTCGATTTTGGGGGCTGTTTTGGGCGCATGTTTGTTGTCTTTTTTGGCAGCTAGGGCTGCCCAAGGGGCTGCCCATTTCGAGCAGCAAGGGCAGCCCCATGGGCAGCTCAAAACACACCAACAAAATAAAAAAAAAAATTGTGTTGGCCGGAATCCTGGCGACGGATCTCCAGCAATGACGACTAGAATTTCCAAAAGTGTTCTGGGATATCAAAGTATCACGGGCTCTTAAGTTTAAATCTAAAAAATGTGTATATATTTTCTCATAAAATAAATAATTGAAGTTAGACATTAATTATTTACAGTAAATTGTGATTTATAAGAAATTCGGTTATAAATAAATTAATCAGAAAGTAAAAAAATTGTTGATTTAATTTAATTGTGACGGTTAATGATTGGATCAAGATATATAATATTGGATCAATTGATTATTGTGATAATTAATTGATGGTGTATGATATGTGATATTATGCATGAAGGATGATCAAAAGCACAAGCCCAATTTTCTAGTGTATGCTAGGATATTTTATGTCGAATGGTTGTAATAATTATCAATTTATAAGTGAGCTTGGTTTATAGCCCATCACCCCATGAGATGTATCCCTATTTGCCATGGATATTTAATTGTAAATAGTATAGTGGAAGATCAAGATTGGAAGATGGTGGGCCTTGATGATTATTAAGAACAAAGACATGTAAATATTGGAAGCTTATATAATTATGCATTTGCATCCCATGCATTTCCTAGGATTGGACTTAGGCCCGTGCTTAGCTCACACGGACCATTAGTATTTGGACGATTGATCATGCATGATATATTATAAATAATGAGTATGTGCAATATTATAAGTTGCATGAATCCGGTAAACATACGATCAAATATCGCAAGTTTTTAAATAAAATTAATGATGAGACCTTATCAAAATTACAAAACCCTTATTTTGAAAAAGATTCAAAACTAATATCGAACCCGAAAAGGGGAATTATAGAGGTTTTATAATTTCCATGTCTTCCATCAATAATGGATGCATGATGAATGCTACCCGTGCTCAGTGCTCGGCTCATATAATTGGGAGATCCCTGGGCGCCGGAAAGTTTTGACATCCATTGACATGGTGATGTGAACTACATGGAACTCCCATGATTTCGGCTTATATTATTGAGGGAACTCATGGCGAGCGTCCATTAAGGTTCAACATCGATGGGTAAGGCTGGACACGTAAAGATGAGCGACGTCATTTTATTGGGTCCTAATCAAACGTGATAAAAAAGTTTACGTAGAAGGTTGCATGAAGATACAATTGGAAACTATGTTTTAGGAATTATGATTGGATGATATTATTCGGGATCATATTTGCTAATTGAACCTTACGTACCTACAGAGGAAAAGAGTTTCTCGTTTTCACTAGAGGATAGCGAAAAATGTCAAAAATAGTGGGAGTGAAAAATTTATGAAGTTACTAAATATTTTAAAATAGTCATTAACATTTATCTCTCATTACGTTTCAGTAAAAATTCGACAATGACATCGATTCTTAACCCGTTATATGCTATACTCGACAAACATATTTTGATCGGACCTAATTACCTCAATTGGCTAAGAAACCTGAAAATTGTCTTGAATTCGGAAAGGGTAGAATATGCACTCACTGAGTTGCCCCCTGTTGAGGTTCCGACTAGCTGCACTCTTGAGGAATTGCAGTCTGACAAGGATTGGTATGACCTTGACTTGCGAGCCAAGTGTTATATACAGGCTTCTATGGATGATGAGCTGCAGAGGCGTTTTGAGGATGCAAAGAGTGCTGCTGACATTCTTATGCGTCTCAAAGAGCTCTTTGGTGAGCAGAAAAGATCTCTTAGGCATGCTACCGTAAAAAAGCTAATCACTTTACGCTTGCGAGATGGAGCTTCAGTCCATGAGCATGACCTTAAGTTGATTGGTCTTGTGGACAAGCTCGTTGGCATGGATCTTACGTTGCTAGCGGAGTTGACCACTGAGGTGTTGCTCTTTTCACTGCCTAGCTCATTTGATACTTTTGTGGTGAATTTCAACATGAACAAGCTAGAGCCTTGTTACGTTTGAGTCCACCATCAAGAAAGAGAATTTGGTTCTTTATGTGGGTTCTTCATATGGTACGAAGATTGATCCACATGGGAAGAGAAATAAGCGTTCTTTCCAATGTCCCAAGAAGAACGTGCCCTTGAAGAGGCAATCTCTGAGTCTTGTTGTGGCAGCCATACCAGTTATGGCTGACAAGACTGTTGATATTTGTCATCACTGCAAGAAGCCTGGGCATTGGAGGCGTAAGTGCAGAGAATATCTTGCCCAGAAAGGTTTTGGAAATGGTATGTCCTACATTGAAGTAAACATTTAAATTAACTTTACTTCTTGAGTATTGGATATCGGCTACGGCTCACATCTCTGAAATGATTTGCAGGTGATGAGAAGAAGTAGAAGACTTAGGGAAGGCGAGACCTACTTGAGGATGGGCAATGGAGCAAGAGTTGCTGCCAAAGCCGTAAGAGATTTTACTTATTGTTGAACAATGATTTTAAGTTAATTTTAAGAGATGTTTTGTTTGTACCTGATTTGGTGAAAAACATTGTTTCCATTTCTATGCTTGATAAAGATGAATATTCTTGTTTATTTAGCAAATGTGCTTGCAACATTTACAAGAATGAATGTTTGATTGGTACATGTGAACTTGAAAAAGATCTCTATAACTTAAAATTGAAAGATATTCCACTAAACAATGTCCAAGAAATTACAACAACAAACATGCGAAAACAAGATACTCTAAATTCGGCACAATTATGGCATACTCGATTAGGACATATTTCCCTAAAAAGGATGAACAAGCTAGTGGGAGAAGGAATGTTTGATATGTCTGATATTAATTCTCTCACAACTTGTGAATCCTGTCTGAAAGGAAAGATAACCAAAATTCCCTTTAAGGGCCACGTGGAACGAGCAAAAGGATTATTATATTTGATCCATACCGATGTGCACGGTCCACTTAGCATCACCACTAAGCATGGGCATGCCTAGTTCATCACCTTTACCGATAATTTTTCAAGGTATGGGTATGTTTATTTGATGAAATACAAATCTAAAGCTTTGAAAGGTTCAAAGAATTCAGAAATGAAGTATAGAAACAGTTGAGACGTAGCATCAAGTCACCTCGATAGGATCGATGTGGTGAGTACTTGAGTGCCGAGTTCCAAGAGTATCTTAGGGAGAATGAGATTCTCTCGTAGTGGACTCCGCCTGCTACACCACAGTTGAATGGTGTTTCAGAGCGTCGTCATCAGACTTTGATGGATATGGTTCTCTCTATGATGGGGTTCACGGAGTTGCCGCCATCCTTTTGGGGATATGTGCTTGAGACAACGGCACTGTGTTGAACAATGTCCATACAAAAGCAGTTGATAAGATACCATATGAGATATGGATGGGTAAGCCTCCCAAATATTTTTATCTTAGAATATAGGGATATCCTTCTTATGTGAAGCAGGTAGTGTGAGATAAATTGGATAGTCGATCCATTTTATGTTACTTTGTGGAATATCCAATGAATTCAGTTGGATATTATTTCTATCATCCCCAAGAATCAAATGTTTTGTTTCTAGGAATGCAACCTTTTTGGAAAAGGAATTTCTATTGGGGATGATAGACATACACTCGAAGATTGGGAATTTCTAGGAATTTCAAAGAACTCGAAGAGGTTCGAGAGACACCCACAATTCTAGAACCTACACTCGAAGATCCAGGAGAGGAGATACAAACTCCTAGAAGATCTGAAAGAGTCTCGAGACCACCTATGAGGTATGGTCTGCTTCTTGAAGAGGTCTGTGATGAGCCTAACCATGGATGTGATCCAATGACCTTCAAGTAAGCATTATTTGATGCCGATTCATCCAAGTGGCTTGAAGCTATGAAATCTGAAATGAATTCCATGCACTTGAACCATGTGTGGAATCTTGTGGATACACCTGATGGAATTGTTCCCGTAGGGTGCAAATAGATTTACAAGAGGAAACTTGGGACGGATGGGAAGGTATTGACCTTCAAGGCGCGATTGGTAGCAAAAGTCTATACTCAAAGACAATGAGTTGACTATGAGGAAACCTTTTCTCCACTTGCAATGTTCAATTCTATAAGGATATTACTAGCCATAACTGCATAGTATGACTATGAGATATGGCAGATGGATGTAAAAACAGCTTCTCTTAACAGAGATACTAAGGAAGAGATTTATATGTCTCAACCTGAAGGGTTTACCTCTATCGGAAATGAGCATATAGTATGAAAAATTCAGAGATCTATTTATGGTCTAAAGCAGGCATTTAGGAGTTGGAACCTCAGATTCGATGGTACAATCAAAGAGTTTGGTTTAATAAGAATCTTAATGAACCTTATGTGTATAAGAAGGTCAGTGGGAGTGCTGTGACAATCCTGGTACTTTATGTTGATGACATTCTACTCATTGGGAATGATGTAGTGATGTTACAATCAACTAAAATATGGTTAGCGAGTAAGTACTCGATGCAGGATTTGGGTGAAGGATCTTTTGTATTGGGAATACAGATCTACAGAGATAGACCAAGAAGATTGATTAGTCTCACCCAGTCATACAATCGTTAAGCGGTTCTCGATGGATGAGTCCAAGAGAGGATATCTGCCAATATGTCATGCCGTGTCCATATCCAAGTCTATGTCTCCCAAGACTGATGCAGAGTTAGCGGCGATGACAAGTATTCCATATGCATATGCAATTGGTAGTATCATGTATGAGATGATATCTACACGTCCTGACGTGACTTTTGCACTAAGTGTAGTGAGTAGATATCAATCGAACCCTGATCTTCCACACTGGAAAGCTGTGAAAGATTGAGAAGGACCAATAATTTTTTCTTGGTCTATGGGAAAGGAGAACTAAAATTGGAAGGCTATAACAACTTTAGCTTCCCGATGATTCAAAGTCCACATATGAGTTTGTATTAATGCTCAATGGTGTTGTTGTCTCTTAGAAGAGTTCCAAGCAATACTGTACTTCGTATTCCACCATTGAAGCCGAATGCATTGTTGCATCAGCTGCAGTAAAAGAGGTTGTTTGTTTAAGGAATTCCGTCCAAGAGTTGGGCGTCATTCCTAATGGAGTTGCTCCATTCCCGGTGTTTTGTGTCAACACGAGAGCCATTGCTCAGGTGAAGGAGCCAAGGTCTCATCAGAAATCCAAACATGTATTGAGAAAGTACCACATCATACGAGAGATTGTGGAAAGAGAAGAAGTGTCAATTGACAAAGTCGGCACCGCAGATAATGTTGCTAATTCACTAACTAAGCCTTTACCTAGACCATTATTCGATAAGCATCGCGAATCGATGGGTTTGAAGCATATGGGTAGTTGGCTCTAGTGCAAGTGGGAGATTGTTAGAGAAGGTGTCCGTCGAGCCAAGTGTTGGCCGATGGTTCACATTGAAAATCAATGTATAGACAATATTTATTTTAATAATATTTGAAATTGTTGTTTTGTCACATCTTTATCTGTAACGTCCCGAAAATTTGAAGGTTCGTCCACGTGAACTACATGCATGCAAGTTATTAAATTTCTTTGGTATTTATTGAATTGTTTTAAAGCATCAAATCCATGTTTATTTTATTAATTTGTGTTTAATTATTTTATACATTTTATGCATAATTTTTGCATGTTAGGATTTAATTCATGAAATTTTTAAATAAAGTTCATGCATTATGGTTTCTAAGATGCATTTCGCGTCCGAACAAGGAACGAAGACCGGAGAATTATCAGGAAATTCATTTTTTATTTCATGATTATTTTTTTAAATTAAAATAAGATATTTTAAAGGTATTTATCAAGAAATGGGTTTTGTTAGGTATTTTTACCCGACAAAGCATATTTTTAATGGTACATGAATTTATCGAATCAGAGGACTTTTTGAGGGTTTGGCTAATATTTTCAAAAAATTTCCAACACGAAATATTTTTTGAGAGTGTGTTTGTATTTAATGGGCCTTCTTTTAAGCTTATTGGGCTTAATTAACTTTTTAAAATTTTAATAACAATGAGGGCCCATTTGTTTAATCTTAAACTATATAATTATCACCTACTTATTCCCCTAAGAACTCCACTAAACCTAATTATTCTACATCAACTGCCCACCCCTCTCCACTCACAAACCTATTGGATCCCGGTTTCTACACGCCCAAACGCAGCGGAAGTTTTAAAAATTTTAGATCTTGATATTCAAGATGTGTTTTGCTTTGGGCGCTCATATGATTTTAACATAAACATTCATAGGGAGTTTAAAAGTTATACCTTTTGTGAATAAATCACGTGGCACCAACTGATCCGGTATTACGGATCTAGCTTTTGATGAATCCCTACGAACTTTCTTCAAGAGACTTCTTTCTTTCCTTCTAATTAGGTCCACGACTGGATGATCTATTCCTCTTCCAAATTGCACTAGAAAATTTAGAAGAAGTTTTAATGTTGGAGAGAAAATTAAGAGAGACGGCTCAGCCTACTTTCTCAAGACAGGTGGCCGAATTTCTTTGAGAGGAGAGGGGAGAGTTTTCAAAAATCCTTAGGAGAAGGAGGCTAGGGTTTCCAAAAATTATGATTAAATTAATTTAAACTCTAAGCCTAATACACATATATATAAGCTTAGAGCCCATTAATTAAATTAAATACTTAATGGGCTAAATCAATTAATTATTCTAGTCCAAATAATTTAATATATTATTTTATCTTTTAAAGTCCAATTAAGAACCTTAATAATATATATGTTGGTCTTGTATTCATACAAGCCCATTATACATATACCCATTACATTTAATTTAATTCTCTTATAAATTCAACATTTGAATTTATTATTTAAATTATAAATTCAACTCCTTGAATTTATCACTTCTAATATTTAATATTTAATAAACTCAACTTTTGAGCTTAATAAATTAAATCTTCAAATTTTATAAATTCAACTCCTTGAATTTATTCTCTCCAAATTTCATAAATTCAACTTCTTGAATTTACTATCTTATTAATTCAACTCCTTGAATTTATTTTCTCAAAATTTAATTATAAAAAATTCAACTCCTTGAATTTACTATATCATAATATAAATTCAACTCTTTGAATTTATTCTCTCAACGGGAACAAACGATCCAGTGCTTGTGTGACCCTCAATGATTCAGGGATACAGCTAGCCGTGGGTTCACAACTCCTTGTGATTCAGGACATAATCCTTTATTCGGGCTTACTCTAGTTAGTCCCATTCTTTTCATCAACACCTTGATCAAGAATGTCAGAACTCATTTATGATTGCACCCATCGGATCATGGTAAGAGCATCTAGTAGCATCGCCCCATGATCCCCTAGGTATCACTGATAGTGCCTGCAAGAAGGTCGATTATGATTAACGTACAGTACGGTCCCTTCATCTCATATATCCCGATCGAATCTGCAACCATTGGTTCATCGAGGGTTGCATATTAATTCGATAACTATGTGATAACTATAATAGTGGCATCGCGTGTACTATTTGAGAACTCCTTCTCTAACGTACATCTCATAATCTGGCCAGAGATTCCATGCACTATTATTTCATCAGATCACACAGGATATCCACAACCGAAGGTGAGCGGTGAATCCCCGACTACAATTCACTGGCTCCTATATGTGTCGCAACTGTACCCAACCTCGCCACCTGATTACTCTCCTGGAGCCGGTAAACGAGTCAAAGCACATCCTAGCATATAGAGCCTCAGTGTTGTCCAGGGTCGTAAGGACTAATGGTGTACAATCATAACCACGTACTTATCCTCTCGATGAATGATAACGACTTGAAAAGTCCGAGGGAGGGTTGTTCGGTATAATCATCATATGACTACTCATCTGCATGTTTGGACATCTCTATGCCCTTACCAAGAAAGCGGTACACAACATCACATATGCTAGTCTCGAGCTCAAGCGACCTTTATCCATGTTTTAGGCGGCTGAATCGACTAGGAACGAATTTAGATTATACAGTGTTTACAAATGAGTTCCAACATCGAATTACGATTCATTTGTATTAAAGTATAATAAAGGACTTTATCTATGCTGATTGCATGGGTATACAGATAAATTATAACGAAATCATTAAAAGTTAAATTATATTAAAATAAAGATTGTTTATTTCACTTGAGTCAATAAATTACCTAGCCAACCCTTGGCTTGCAGGGCATCTACTCTATCAATCTCCCACTTGCCTAGATCCAACTACCCTTAACTTTAATCTCATTGCTTCGCGATGCTTCTGAAACAATGGTCCTGGCAAGGGCTATGTAAGTGGATCAGCAATATTATCTACAAAGGGAAGTCTTTCGACTGATATGTCTCCTCTTCCCACAATCTCCTGTATGATGTGGAACTTAATCAGTATATGTTTGGATCGCTGATGAGACCTTAGTTCCTTTGCTTACGCAATGGCACCAGTGTTGTCACAGTACGACGGGAATGGATCAACTCTATTAGGAATAACGTCCAACTCTTGGACAAAATTCCTCGTCCAAACTACCTCTTTTGTTGCATCAGATGCAACAATGTATTCAGCTTCAGTGGTGGAATCCGCAACGGTGTCTTTCTTGGAACCTTTCCAAGAGACAGCCGCACCATATAGCATGAATACAAAATCAGAGGTCGATTTCGAATCATCTACGTCACATTGGAAGCTAGAATCCGTGTAGCCTTCCAATTTCCAATGCATTGGACCAGGGTTCGCCTGATATCTGCTTGTAGCACTCAAAGCATAAGCAACATCAGGACGTGTCGATATCATACCATACATGATACTACCAATAGCTGACGCATATGGAATACGTGTCATCATCTCTATCTCTTCATCAGTTTTGGGACACATAGCTTTAGATAGAGTAATACCATGACACATTGGTAAGTATCTTCTCTTGGAATCTTCCATAGTGAATCGTTTTATAATGGTATCGATATAGGTGGCTTGGGTGAGTCCGAGCATCCTCTTTGATCTATCTCTATAGATTTGTATTCCTAATACGTAGGATGTTTGACCCATGTCTTTCATGGAGAATTTACTGGCTAACCATACTTTAGTTGATTGCAATAATCATACATCATTCCCAATGAGTAGGATATCATCAACATAAAGTATTAGGTATTGCACTCCCACTAACTTTCTTGTACACACACGGTTCCTCAGGATTCTTAGCAAAACCAAACTCGTTGATAGTGCTATCAAATCTGAGGTTCCAACTCCTTGACGCCTGCTTGAGACCATTGATCTTTGAAGTTTGCATACCTTATGCTCACTTCCTACTGATGTGTATCCCTCAGGTTGAGACATATAAATTTCTTCTTTGATGTCTCCATTGAGGAATGCAGTCTTTACATCTATTAGCCATATCTCATAGTCATACCATGATTTTATGGCTAGTAGTATTTTAATGGACTTAAACATAGCAACTGGTGAAAAAGTTTCCTCATAGTCAACTCTTTGCCTTTGAGTGTAACCTTTTGCAACCAGCCTTGCTTTGAAGGTCACTACATTCCCATCCACCTCAAGCTTTCTTTTGTAGATCCATTTGCATCCTATGAGAACGATTCCCTCATGTGGATCCACTAATGTCCAGACTTAATTTGGATGAATCGGTATCAGATATTACCTCTTTGAAATTCATTGGATCACATCCAACACAAGACTCATCATGGCCTTGTTCATGAAGAAGTGTATATCTTGCAGGTGGTCTAATAATCCTATCAAACCTTCCAGGAGGTTGTATTTCAACTACTGGTTGTTGGAAATTAGGTTCAACTACTATAGTTGAGGGAGTATCTTGAATTTCTTCAAGTTCTATCATCTTGCCTTTTTCTATCTAATAGAAATTCCCTTTCCATAAAGGTGGAATTTCTTGAAACAAAAATTTTTGCTTCATTAGGAAGATATAAATAATATCCAACAGAATTCTTTGGATATCCTACAAAAGTAGCATAAAGTGGATCTATTATCCAATTTTTCTCCCGCTGTATGCTTCACGTAAGCAAGATATCTCCATATTCTCATGTAAGAATATTTGAGAGTTTTTCTCATCCATATCTCATATGGTGTTTTATCCACTGCTTTAGTATAGACATTATTCAACAACATTTCTGCAGTTTCAAGCGCAAAGCCCCAAAACGATGTAGGAAATTGAGTGAATCCCATCATAGATCGAACCATGTCCAACAAGGTTCGCTTATGACGTTCAGAAACAACATTCAATTGTGGTGTTGCTGGTGGAGTCCACTGTGAGAATCACATTCTCGTTTAGATAACCAAAAAATTCAGCACTCAAGTATTCTCCACTTCGATCAGATCGAAATGCCTTAATACTTCTTTCTAGCTGGTTTTCTACTTTTTGAACCTTTCAAATGCTTCAGATTTGTGTTTCATCATATAAACATATCAATACCTCGAATGGTCATTAGTAAAGGTAATGAAGTAGGATTGCTCATATTTTGTGCTAACACTTAGCGGGCCACAAACGTCTGTGTGGATCAAATCAAGTAGACCATGTGCACGTTCCACGTTTCCATTGAATGGAGTCTTGGTCAATTTTCATTTTAGACAGGTACTTACAAGTAGGTAGAGAATTTATGTCTGACAAGTCAAACATGTTTTTTTCCCACTAGCTTGTGCATCCTTCTTTGGGAAATATGACCTAGTCTAGCGTGCCATATTTGTGTAGGATTTGGATCATCTAACTTTCTTTTGGTTTTTATTGAAATCATGTTTACTTGGACATTCACTTATCATTTCCAGAACATTGCTGGCACATTTAATTTCTTATGTCCGGACTTCTTGCAGTGAAATAAATATGTTCTAACTTATCAGGCTTTTTAGGCCTTTTAAATGTCTTTCAGAGTTTGCCTCTTATTGGGATTGTTTTTCTTGTGAGGCGCGGAACATTTCTTTCCCTTACCTTGTGGGCTATTTTTCGTCTGACGAGAGGCCCATTAGAAAAACAACATTTCCCTGTTTTATGGTGATCTCATAAGTTATAAGCGTATTGACTAGCTCTTCAAGACTATCATCTATCTTATTCAAATTGAATTTCACCATAACCCCGTCAAATGAAGAAGAGAAAGACAACAAATTCATGTTACCTAGTAACTCGTTAAGAATCACATATTCCAGGCCCACCACATCCTCAATAAGCCCAATCATACGTACACTACGCTCATGGACCAAAGCCTCATCTTGCATTCGTGTAGTCATGAGCTTTTAAAAGTGGTGTGCATCACTGTAAGAGTTTCATGTACCATGCAACTCTTGCATGTGTATTCGAATGTCAGCAGCATTCAACATTTCCTCAAACTGTCCCCACAGTTCATTTGACATAAAACCGAGCATGTTACACTTTAGCTTGCATAGTATGGTCCTACCATCTTGCATGCTTTGTCAGTTCAGCAGGATTGACATAGTGTGTATCATTTTCTCCGAATTCAGAACAATTTTCCCAATCAGTCTTGAAAATTAGATTCGGTTAGCTTGTTAATAACAAAATAGGATTATGTGACGAAATCGAAAAATGTACTGATATGGAAACAGAATAATTATTGTTGATTATTTTAAAATAATTTTAAGATATAAAATATGGATTTTATCTCCCTCCCACTATTTTGACATTTCCACCACCCTCTGATGAAAAAGGGAAATCGTATTTTCTTAGTAGGCACGTAGAGTCCAATTAGCCAATTATAATCCCGAATAATATCAGCCAATTATAATTTCTAAAAGATAGAATCCAATTGCATCTCTATGCAACATCCGCGTGTTTTGCCTCACGTTTAATAAGGACCCAATAATATGACGTCGTTTATTTTATCGTGTCAAACCGACCCATCAATGTTGAATTGTAGTAGACGGTCTCCATGAGTTCCCCTAATAATATGAGCCTAAGTCATGGGAGTTCCACTCAATTCACATCATATGTCCGGTGGAAGTCACAGCTTTTCGGTGTCCAAGCTTCCCCGATAATATGAGCCAGACACTGTCCGCGGGTAGCGATCAATATGCAACCACGGTTGATGGAAGGCAAGGAAAAATTAAACTCTTTAATTTTTATTTTTCCGGTTTGATATAAATTTTGAATCATATTCAAAATGAGGGATTTTAATTTTAAAAATGTCTCATCATTTTAATTTAAAATCGCATGCCACGAATTTGTATGTTTGCCGGATTCATGAAACTATATTATTTAATAATATATATACATGCATACTACTATATATCGCATATATCATAATATGACATTCAACAATAAACAAGGATGATCGATTGCCAACACTATTATCCATGTAAGCCAAACATGGATCCAAGTCCAAAACCTAGGTGAATGCAGGGATGCAAATGCAACAATTACAAGAACTTCCAATATTTTACATGTCTTCATCTTGATCATCGGGTCCACCATCTTCCAGTCTTGATCTCCTACTATTTCTAATAATTATATTTAAATAGCCATAGCACATAAGAGATACATCTCATGAGATGGGAACAGGCCATAAACCAGGCCCACTTTAATAATATCAAATATTAACAAAATGAACAAAACAATAAAATATCCTAACATACACCTAACATATAGGTCAAGGCTCTCGATCATCTTTCATGCATTTAATATCAAATATTAACATCAATTAATTACACAAATTTAATTAACTGATCAATCATATATCTAATAATTTATCACTAACCACCACAATTATTAAAGAATTTAATAAATTAAATAAACCTCTTTATTTAATTTCCAATTAAATCAATAATAATTGATTTCTTGTAAAACTCATTTTTATCATAAATAATTAAAATCATATTCTAATTATTTATTTCACAAGAAAATTATTAATTTTCTAAAAATTATTTTTCAAAAAGAGAAATTGAACCAATTTTTAAAAATATCAATTTTACCCAAAAATTTGAAAAATCAGAAAATTGCACCCTAAGCCCAAACAATTCAAGACCATCATCCAGCACGCTTCCTGAGACAATCCCTGGCAGCCGACCCCATTACCCGCCTGCTGCCCGAACGTTGCGGGCAGCCGCAAGGGCACTGTGCGCGCGCCTGCGCGCATAGGCTCGCGGCATGTCGTACGCGCAGCGTGCGGATGTTCCGCACGCCGCGCGTGCGCCGCCGCCGCACGCTGTGCGGACGCTCCGCGCGCGCAGGAGCACAGTGCACTGCCCGGAACAGTTCCGGGCAGCCCCGATTTTTTTTTATTTCTGGAAAAAAAAACTTTTAAATGGTGCTACAATTTTTTGAAAAATTTTCTTGTGTGGTTAGAAATAAATTATTCAATATCTAAACCATACGATTTAGAAAAACATGTCTCTGATACCACTGTTGGATCCCGGTTTTCTACACGCCCAAACGCAGCGGAAGTTTTAAAAATTTTAGATCTTGACATTCAAGATGTCTTTTGCTTTGGGCGCTCATATGATTTTAACATAAACATTCATAGGGAGTTTAAAAGTTATACCTTTTGTGACTAAATTACGTGGCACCAACTGATCCGGTATTACAGATCTAGCTCTTGATGAATCCATACGAACTTTCTTCAAAAGGCTCATTTCTTTCCTTCTAATTAGGTCCACGACTGGATGATCAATTCCTCTTCCAAATTGCACTAGAAAATTTGGAAGAAGTTTTAACGTTGGAGAGAAAATTAAGAGAGACGACTCAGCCTACTTTCTCAAGAGAGGTGGCCGGATTTCTTTGAGATGAGAGGGGAGATTTTTCGATAATCCTTAGGAGAAGGAGGCTAGGGTTTTCAAAAATTATGATTGAATTAATTTAAACTCTAAGCCTACTACACATATATATAAGCTTAGAGCCCATTAATTAAATTAAATACTTAATGGGCTTAATCAATTAACTATTCTGGTCCAACTAATTTAATTAATTAATTAATCTTTCCAATTAAGAACCTTAATAATATATATGTTGGTCTTGCACTCCTACAAGCCCATTATATATATACCCATTACATTTAATTTAATTCCCTTATAAATTCAACATTTGAATTTAATATTTAAATTATAAATTCAACTCCTTGAATTTATCACCTCTAATATTTAATATTTAATAAACTCAACTTTTGAGCTTAATAAATTAAATCCTCAAATTTTATAAATTCAACTACTTGAATTTATTCTCTCCAAATTTCATAAATTCAACTTCTTGAATTTACTATCTTATAAATTCAACTCCTTGAATTTATTTTTTCAAAATTTAATTATAAAAAATTCAACTCCTTGAATTTACTATATCATAATATAAATTCAACTCTTTGAATTTATTCTCTCGACAGGAACAAACGATCCAGTGCTTGTGTGACCCTCAATGGTTCAGGGATATAGCTAGTCGTGGGTTCACAACTCCTTGTGATTCAGGACATAATCCTTTATTCGGGCTACCCTAGTTAGCCTCATTCTTTTCATCACCTTGATCAAGAATGTCAGAACTCATTTATGATTGCACCCATCGGATCATAGTAAGAGCGTCTAGTAGCATCGCCCCATGATCCCCTAGGTATCACTGATAGTGCCCGCAAGAACCAGTCGATTATGATTAACGTACAGTACGGTTCCTTCATCTCATATATCCCGATCGAATCTGCAACCATTGGTTCATCGAGGGTTGCATATTAATTCGATAACTATGTGATAACTATAATAGTGGCATTGCGTGTACTATTTGAGAACTCCTTCTCCAACGTACATCTCATACTCTGGCCAGAGATTTCATGCACTATTATTTCATCAGATCACACAGGATATCCACACCCGTAGGTGAGCGGTGAATCCCCGACTACAATTCACTGGCTCCTATATGTGTTGCAACTGTACCCAACCTCGCCACCTGATGACTCTCCTGGAGTCGGTAAATGAGTCAAAGCACAGTCCTAGCATATAGAGCCTCAGTGCTGTCCCGGGTCGTAAGGACTAATGGTGTACAATCATAACCACAGACTTATCCTCTCGATGAATGATAACCACTTGGAAAGTCCGAGGGAGGGTTGTTCGGTATAATCATCATATGACTACCCATCTGCATGTTTGGACATCTCTATGCCCTTACCAAGAAACGCGGTACACAATATCACAGATGCTAGTCTCGAGCTCAAGCGACCTTTATCCATGTTTTAGGCGGCTGAATCGACTAGGAACGAATTTTGATCATACATTGTTTACAAATGAGTTCCAACATCGAATTACGATTCATTTGTATTAAAGTATAATCAAGAACTTTATCTATGCTGATTGCATGGGTATACAGATAAAGTATAACGAAACCATTAAAAGTTAAATTATATTACAATAAAGATTGTTTATTTCACTTGAGTCAATAAATTCCCTAGTCAACCATTGGCTTGCAGGGCATCTACTCTAAAAAACCTCCTCGTGTATTGTTGCTGCAAAGATTTTCGCTGTCTCCATTTTTCACTTCAAGCAAGGACTCTTCCCTTCGGCCCTGTGTCCCTCGAGCAATTATTCAAAAATAATCATCAAGGCACGTTTGTACACTCCTTATCTCATAATGCACGCCAATATTAGGCTGTAATATATGTATTTGTGTGCATAAGTTTCGATCTGTTCAAAGCCTGCATGTTCGAAAACTTTTCGCATGAAAACCTTGCTTGGTTGGCTTCCAACTCACGTTTTTTTTTGTATTTTTGTACAAGGGCTGCGAGTGATGGTCGTTTATGGGCTGTGCAAGGTGATGAGATGATGTTTTGGGGTTAGAGTTTACGGCAGCTTGCTATAGGATGAAGAGCCGAGGAGTTGAGCGTGTAGTGCCTCGTTTTGGGATGGGGCTCGGAGAAAAGGTGCAACTGACGGGGTGAGGACATATCCAGGCCATGGACTGGTCTCTGATGAGTTTGAGTCATGATCTGGAAGAGCTTGAACCCTGCTGGTCAGAACTCGAGGGCCACGCGAGGGAGCTGCATGGAGGGGTCATGGCCGAGTATCTTGGGAGGTTTAGCGAGAAGCTGGAATTTCCAGCGTGCAAGGGACTAGCTACGTGGGATCAAGGATGTCCTAGGATGGTCTAAGGAGGTTTGAGACGGGGATGGATCGATTGGGTGTAGGCTAGAGTTCAATAATGGGAAGTGGGGCTCTAGGGTTGGTAGAAGTAGGGAGCCATGAAAAGTACAGCAGCTGGATGTCCTAATTTTCGAAAGTTTAGAGGTCTGTTTTTTGAGTTTTTAGGTCCTTGAAAAGGTGTACTAAGTATGATAAAAAGGTTGGGAAAGTTTGGTGAAATTTCGAGTCGATTCGGGTTAAAATCGGGACCCTAGTCCAAGTTTTAAAACGAATCGGTTAAGTTCTGAATTTGGCTCGAGTTTACGTCTAAGAATGCTTTTAAAAATGTTTTGGGATATTTTAAGGAGTTTGGTAAGCTTCGGGTCAATTTAGAGGTCCAGGGGTAAAACGATAATTTTTGTGCTTCCAAAGGCTAAATGGCCATTTTGTACCTGGGTGAGATTTTGGTCATGACAGCGCCCTGAGCACAAATTTATGATATTTTAAATGTTAATGCATTGTGATCACGATTTTTAAGATTTATGAAAATATACGTTGCAAGCTTAGATTTAAGGAAAGTTGCATATGTGCATGATTTTTATAAGTGATGAAAATGATGATGTTTTGAATGATGAGAATTAGTTGTGGCTATCGACATATATGTAAATGAATAAGACATATATGTAAATGATGATGATGAGGCCTAAGCACAATGGATGGGTAATCCTGTCACTGATGTCCGACATCCGTCGGGTACCGCGGTTCTATGTATGATGGATCCATCGTAAATGATGATGTACGATAGTCACTTCTAATGAACTGAATACACCAGAGGATATGATAAATGATGAATGATGATTAAAGATGAGCTGTTTTGACACGTCATGACTTGACATGACACGTTTATGTTACGCTTTTACAGTTCATGAAAGGTATGTTTAGTATGATATTTCTCACTGTTGTGTGCCATGTACATGCGTGTTGAGTCTTTAGACTCACTAGTCATGTGTGATGTAGGTGAGTTCGATATCGAGGGGACTTGAGGCGCTGAACTCTGAGTATGCAGACCTGGTGGGCGACACGACCCGAGGACCTCATGTTTTTCCGCACATTTATGATTTTATGATATTGAGAGGATATGACTATTTTTATACGCTTTTGATTTCACTGTTGGATGTTAGGATTTTACTCGCTATTTTCCGTGATATTTTATCGGTACTTACGATTATTTTTAAATTATTTTTCGGTAAGACTGCATGCATGAAAATTATTCAAATTTTTATTTTAAAAATGTGAGCTTTATAAATAAATAAAAAATATTTTCGCGCTTTAAATAAGTAGACGTTTCATTATCAGTATATTCATTCTTGTTGCATAGATAAAGTCTTTGAATATACAAATAGTAGAAAGAATGAGATGTTCATATGATGAGTATCATGAAAATCATATTTGGAATACTGTATATTCTAAACAGTTCCTAGTCGATTCAGCCGCCGCTAAGAATGATAAAGGTCGCTCAAGTTTGAGACTAGTATCTGCGATGTGAGTACAATGTTTCATTGGTAGGGGATATTATGATGTCCAAGCATGCAGATATATGATCTTTGTAGAGTGCACTGAACAACCCTCCATAAAGGACTTTTCAAGTGGTTCTCACTTATCGAGTGGAGACGTCCTAGTTTATGGTTGTACACCATTAGTCCTTATGATCCGAGACAACATTGTGACTCTATATGCTAGCATTGCGCTTTGACTTGTTTACCGGCTCATATGAGGTCATCAGATGGCAATGTTGGGTGTTTTGTCGAAACATATAGGAGTCGATGTATTGTAGTCGGGGATTCACTGCTTACCTTCGGGTATGAATATCCTATGTAATCTCATATGTATGTAGTTTGAAAAATCTGATCAGAGTGTTAGTGGTAATAAAGAAAGAGGTTTCGCAACTACGATATGACACATAGTATTGATTCTTTGACAACTCTCAATATACCAATAGTTGTTGAATCGGTCGGGATATATGAGATCAAGAGACCGTACTGTACGATAATCATAATGGAATGGTTCTTGCAGGCACTATAATTTGATACCTAGGGAATCATGTAATCGATGCTGCTAGGCGTTTAACATGATTGGTTGGATACTATCAGACTTGAGTTCTGACGTTCTTATTATCAATGAATTGATAAATAAGAATGGAACAACTGGGGTATGCTCATATAAGGACATGTTTAGTCCTGAATCACATTGACATGTGAACCAACTGCTAGTTGTATCAATGAACTATTGAGGGCCACACAAGTACTAGCTTTCTAGATCCCGTTGAGAAAGAAATTAGTTCAATGTGTTGAACGTCTTATAAAAGAGTTTATAAGCACAAGGAAAATTAGAAGTATGACTTCTATAAAGGGAATATAACTTTTAATTTGTGGAAGTGTTCCTAAAATAAAGTTGGCCAAATAAATAATGTATTTGAAAATTGTGATTTTCATAAACATTGTTATGAACTTAATTAAATTAATTCAAGTTTTGAATCAATTAAACATTAGTAGACCTAGTAGAGTCCAAATAATTAAATTAATTCAAGTGTTGAATTAATTAAATAACATTGAATCTTGTAGAGCCCAAATGTAAATAATTATTAAACTAGTGGGCTTGAATAAATTCAAGTAGGATTTAATTGATTTCAAATGTGTTTGAAATATTAAAATAATAGTTCATGGGCTTTGTACATGTTACAAGCACAAATAACATGCTAGGGAGGTTAAAGTTTGGGGGTCAACTTTTTAAATTAAAGGCTAGCATGCTTTTGGAATACACAACACATTTTGTAAGAACCAATATAAAGCTCCCCTTTATTTCCTCCATCGTGGCCGAAATTTTTATACCAATTTTTCCAAAAATTTTCTTCTTCATTTTGATGAATTGATAGCATATTTCTCAATGAAAATGCTTTATATTTTCTAGTGCAAGTGTAAAGTGGTTCTAGCTTGTTGATGGTGAGCTTGATTTTGAGCAATGTGTGCTCAAATGAAGCTTGCAGATTTGTCTACCCATTGAATAGCTAAGTTTTTTAACAACTTAATTGGAGGTATCATCAATCTTTGTAATTGATAGGTAAAACCCTAAAACGCACTATGTATTTTTGTGTTTTGTATTTGCTACACACTAGTGAGGGGTGCTCGATTTTTGCTCATGTAAAATGCTATTTTAAAACTTCTGTTGTGCATTCCGGGCACCCGTAACCGATCCCCAACATGTTATGTGTCTTACCTCGACAAGGATCTGGCCTGATATAGTTATCGTTTACATTGTATATAAATGTAAAATTATTCTGCTATCTAAATGTAAAACTGAAATGATTTTTTGTATTTGAAGAGAGTTTCTATGTAGTGACCCGTTCCAGAATCACCTACTAATGAAGAACTAAGCATGCACTTAACTTAATTAATAATAATCAGAGATAACAGCGGAAAACTGACACCAAACGATAGTTATACAACCCAATCGAAAATCCAGAACAACTCAACTAAACTGAAATATACGGTACAACCATATCGAAACAAAAAGATACCGAAGAACTAAACCAACCAGCTACTCAACGTCCTCCTCCTCCTCCTCCTGAGCTGTCCAACCTGAGGCCTGCCCCGTGGGAATGGGGTGTCCAAGATAAACAAAACCGAGGACGTGAGCGATAAGAACGCCCAGTACAAAAGCATGAGTATACAAACCTATATGAAATGCACATGCTATGATATGATACCAGGGTAGTCAAGAAATAGGAGTCACAAAGGATCTCAAAATGCTCGGTCTAGAGGCGCCAAGTGGATAGTGCCGCGCGGTACTCCTCTGGGTCACTGCATCCACTACAAGATCAGACGTGGACCTAAAATGTCCCGGATCACCGAAGCCCTCCCGACCCGTCGGCCACTGTGTACTCTCGGTGTCCATGCGTCCACAAGATAGGGCTGAGCGGCCCCACAAGATATAGCTTATCTCGAAAGAGATACAGCTCAACAGTAAAGGCTATCTCGGAGGAGATACGGCTCAACATGAAATGCAACATGCAGTAATAAACGTGACATAATAGCATGCATCATATGACATATACCAATGCACCATATAATCATGCAACACATATAAGAATGTATACTCGACCAGGATATCTCGGATAGTACTTTCGTACCTCTATCACAGCAAGCCTAGCCTTACGCAACACCGCTAATCAGGTCTAGAACAAGCCTACGCATCAAAAGCATACCCAATGAACAATACTACCATGCTAGACTAGCAAAACCAGTACTACCAAAGGTTTAAGGTTTACCTTCGTCCGTCGACAGCCCTTTGATGTCGATTGCCTCGTAACTCAGGCGTCGCTACGCTACCAATCCTGGCAGCTCTTGGCTATCGCTCGACCAACAACTAACCCTAGAAACCTTCCAAACCTCTCAACTAGGAGACACAACTTCAAGAATTTGCAATCCAAAATGAGGAATTCCGAGCACTATTTATAGGCTATGTTCGGATCCACCGAACACACTTCGGAACGTCCGAACTCCTACGTGTCCATCGGCTCTTGACACCTCATGATCGGATCCACCGAACCTACACTTCGGATCATCCGAACTTGCATGCAAACTGACGTGTCGATCAACTCTTGACACCTCATGATTGGATCCACCGAACCCACTTCGGATCGTCCGAACTCTTCGGTGCTACCGAACCATCTTCGGTCCGTCCGATCATGACCATGGTCAAAATTACACATTAAACCTTCTTAATCACCATTAATCCGTTAATTACCCAATTTGGAATTCAGGCTACTACATTCTCTCCCCCTTAAAAAGATTTCGTCCTCGAAATCAAGTTTAGAGGATGAACAAAAAGGAGTAACAACCTTGTTATTATATCTCAATTGTTGCTAAACACAACTGATATTTAGATTACAACGGAAAACACACACACATCCATATTACAACCATAGTACAACTCAAAAGAGCTCTGGATGCTCCGAACGCATACGACTCTCTAGCTCCCAAGTGGCTTCTTCAGTGCCTCGGCGCTGCCACTGAACTAAGACAAGAGGAATGATCTTATTCCGCAATACCTTGTCTTTGCGATGGAGAATCCGCACTGGTCGTTCCACGTAAGACAAATCCGTATTTAGTTGAACTTCAGAGGGATGCAAAATGTGAGACTCATCTGCTACGTATCGTCTCAACAAAGATACGTGGAACACATCATGAATACTTGATAGGTACGGCGGCAATGCAAGTCTGTAAGCCAAATCTCCCACGCTTTCCAATATTTCAAATGGACCAATAAATCTCGGAGACAGCTTACCCTTGAGACCAAATCTCAAAATCCTGCGAAAAGGCGAAACTCGGAGAAACACTTTCTCACCTGGCTGAAAATAAAGAGGTCGCCGCTTGGTGTTCGCATAACTAGCCTGTCGATCCTGAGCGATCTTAATCCGCTTCTTGATTACTGCAACCTTATCAATAGCCTGCTGGACTAACTCCGGTCCCTCAACATGTCGTTCCCCAACTTCATCCCAAAATAATGGAGTACGACAACGTCGCCCATACAACGCCTCAAATGGTGCCATACCAATACTACGATGATAGCTGTTGTTGTACGCGAACTCAATCAAAGGCAAATGATCCTGCCAAGCGGTTCCGAAATCCATCACACAAGCTCGCATCATATCCTCAAGTGTACGGATAGTCCTCTCCGTCTGACCGTCGGTCTCTGGATGATAAGCTGTACTCAAACTTAGTGAAGTGCCCAATGCTGACTGGAAACTACCCCAAAATCGTGAGGTAAAACGAGGATCTCTGTCACTGACAATACTAACTGGCACCCCATGCAAACGTACAATCTCTTGAATGTACAATCGAGCCATACGATCGAAAGTGAAATCACGGTTATATGGCAGAAAATGAGCAGACTTGGTGAGTCGATCCACCACTACCCAAATAGCATCACTATTCCTCGAAGACAATGGTAAGTGAGTAATGAAGTCCATCGCAATATGCTCCCACTTCCATTCAGGAATAGGTAAGTTCAGCAATAATCCTCCCGGTCGACGGTGCTCTGCCTTAACCTGCTGACAAACAAGACACTTGGAAACAAACTGATAAACGCTGCGCTTCATCCCTTTCCACCAAAATCGTGTCCTCAAATCTTTATACATTTTGTTGCTTCCTGGATGGACACTCAACTTGCTTCGATGGGCCTGAGATAAGATCTCTTCCCTCAAAGTATCATCTTCTGGTACTACAACCCGATTAGACAAACACAGAAGACCATTAGACTGATAATGGAAATTACTATCTCCACCAGCCAACCGAGCTAATCTCTGAGTCTTGAGATCAGACATCTGAGCATCTCGAATCCGAGCGAACAAAGCTGGCTCAGATAAAATGGTAGCAACACGAATGCTCTCCATACCTTTCCGATGTTTGAAATTAAATCCCAATGAACAACAATCCTGGATAGTACTAATCATAGCACTGGTCTGAAGTGCAGAGGCTCTCACCTTGCGACTAAGAGCATCGGCTGTGAGATTCGCAGAACCTGGATGGTATTTGATCTCGCAGTCATAATCTTTAAGTAGATCCATCCAACGACGTTGTCTCATGTTCAACTCAGCCTGAGTGATCAGATACTTCAGACTCTTATGATCAGTAAAAATTTCAAACTTAACCCCGTACAAGTAATGACGCCAGATCTTCAGCGCGAACACAATAGCAGCTAATTCTAGATCATGAATAGGATACTTTTCCTCGTGAGGTTTTAACTGCCTAGATGCGTAAGCGATCACATGACCATTCTGCGTCAACACACACCCTAAGCCTTGAAAAGAAGCATCGGTGTAAACACTGAAACCATCAGATCCTGACGGTAATGCCAAAACAGGTGCAGAAGTCAGAAGTCGACGAAGCTCTCTGAAACTATCTTCGCACTCAGATGACCACTCAAATGGAACATCCTTCCGAGTAAGTTGCGTCAATGGTCTAGCTATCTGAGAGAAATTCATGATGAAGCGACGATAATACCCTGCCAGACCTAGAAAACTACGGATCTCAGCCACCGTCGTAGGACATGACCAATTCAGCACTGCTTCGATCTTGCTGGGATCCACAGAAATTCCTTCCTTGGAAATCACATGACCAAGGAATACTACACGATCAATCCAGAACTCGCACTTACTCAGCTTAGCATACAATTGCTTCTCGCGAAGAATCTGCAACACAATCCTCAAGTGCTGGATATGCTCTTCCACACTGTGAGAATAAATCAAGATATCGTCGATGAAAACCACAACAAACTGATCTAGAAAATCCCGAAAGACTCGATTCATCAGATCCATGAACACCGTTGGCGCATTCGTCAATCCAAATGGCATAACTAGAAACTCGTAATGCCCATATCGAGTACGAAATGCAGTCTTGGAAATATCATCATCTCTGACTCTCATCTGATGATAACCCGATCGCAAGTCAATCTTGGAGTAAACAGAGGTACCCTGAAGCTGATCAAACAAGTCATCGATACGGGGTAATGGATACTTGTTTTTGATCGTCACACGATTCAGCTGGCGATAATCAATGCACAATCGCATAGATCCATCTTTCTTCTTGACAAACAATACTGGAGCTCCCCAAGGTGAAACACTTGGGCGAATATAACCTTTATCAAGAAGATCCTGCAATTGCTGCTTCAATTCTCTCATCTCTGACGGAGCAAGACGATAGGGGGCACGAGAAATCGGTGCAGTCCCTGGCATTAACTCAATGCCAAATTCCACCTCTCTAACCGGAGGAAAACCAGGAATCTCATCTGGGAAGACATCAGGAAATTCACAAACCACTGGAATATCCTCTATACCAACACTACCTGTGGACGAATCAATCGCATAGATGAGGTAGCCTTCCCCGCCCGACTCTAAAGCACGACAGGCTTTCAGAGCAGATACCACTGGCATCGGAGGTCGCGCTCCCTCACCATAGAAAAACCAACTAGAGCTCTCAGTCGTACGAAACTGAACAAGCTTCTGGTAACAATCCACGGTAGCTCGGTAGGTAGTTAATAGGTCTATACCTAGAATACAATCAAAATCCTCCATCTCCAGGATCATAAGATTCGCAATTAATTCGTTACCCTCAAAATCTAAGGGACAACCCATCACTAGACGCTTTACTAACACCGAATGACCCATCGGTGTAGAAACGAAAAGAATGACGTCTAGAGAAACATACGGTAACTTATGACGCTTAACAAATCGTGCAGAAATGAATGAATGCGATGCTCCGGTATCAATAAGAACAAAAGCAGGAATACCGCATAAACAAAAAGTACCTGCTATGACTCTCTCTGTCTCATCTGCAGCCTGATCCTGGTTCAACGCAAAAACCTGACCTTGGGCACGAGGTCGAAGATTCGAACTACCCACAGCCTGACCCTGCCTCCTCTGCTGCACAGTCGTTTGAGATCCGGAACCAGATCCTGCTCCACCCCGCAACTGAGGACAATTCTTCTTAATATGACCCATCTCTCCGCACTGAAAACAAGCTCCCGCGGCTGATCGGCATTGATCCGATGGATGGTTCTTCCCGCAATGCACACAAGAAACCTTCTTCTTACCAAAGCGGAACACACCGCTAGACCGTGATCCAGATCCAGAAGAAGAAGAACCTGACTTCTTGAAAGACTGAGATCGAGGGCTCAAAGTACTCGGAGGTCTGGAAGAAAGAATAGCCCTACCACGCTGGAGACTGATCTCTGCCTGGCGACACCGGTTCACTAACCCATCATACGAAGTAGGATTATCACAGACAGTGACTCGATCAAAAATCTCCTGGTTAAGACCCTGGAGGAAATGGTCATACTTGGCCTCAGAACTGCCACTGATATGAGGAGCAAAAGGTAACAACTCAAAGAACTTCTGCTGATATTCGTCAACAGACATACTACCCTGCTTAAGATTCAGGAGCTCAATCGTCTTTGCCTGACGAAGGGCTGGAGGAAAATACAGCTGCATGAAAGCTGCACGGAAATCGGCCCAAGTCACCCTACCCTGGGACTGGACTATCGGCGCAGAAGTCGATCGCCACCACTTGCGCGCACGGCCCTCGAGAAGAAAACTAAGGGTCTCCATCTGCTGCTCCTCGGTGCACTGGAATGCACGGAAACAACTCTCCATGCGCTCTAACCAATCCTCAGCATCATCGGGAGTCTCACCGCCGACTAAAGGCTTAGGCCCCATCTGAATGAAACGGTGCAAATCAAAACGCCTAGGACCATCCCGATGATGACGATGTTCACGATGACGCCTACGATCGTCCTGGTCACCCCAACGACCTACACTTCCCTGACTACTCTCATCACCAAAGTGGTCAGCCATCGCTACAAGATAGAATGGGGAAAATGGTAAAATGGTCAACGAAAATCCCAAAACAGAATCTATATCCCAAAATCGTAAGCATGCTCTGATACCATAAATGTAGTGACCCGTTCCAGAATCACCTACTAATGAAGAACTAAGCATGCACTTAACTTAATTAATAATAATCAGAGATAACAGCGGAAAAATGACACCAAACGATAGTTATACAACCCAATCGAAAATCCAGAACAACTCAACTAAACTGAAATATACGGTACAACCATATCGAAACAAAAAGATACCGAAGAACTAAACCAACCAGCTACTCAACGTCCTCCTCCTCCTCCTCCTGAGCTGTCCAACCTGAGGCCTGTCCCGTGGGAATGGGGTGTCCAAGATAAACAAAACCGAGGACGTGAGCGATAAGAACGCCCAGTACAAAAGCATGAGTATACAAACCTATATGAAATGCACATGCTATGATATGATACCAGGGTAGTCAAGAAATAGGAGTCACAAAGGATCTCAAAATGCTCAGTCTAGAGGCGCCAAGTGGATAGTGCCGCGCGGTACTCCTCTGGGTCACTGCATCCACTACAAGATCAGACGTGGACCTAAAATGTCCCGGATCACCGAAGCCCTCCCGACCCGTCGGCCACTGTGTACTCTCGGTGTCCATGCGTCCACAAGATAGGGCTGAGCGGCCCCACAAGATATAGCTTATCTCGAAAGAGATACAGCTCAACAGTAAAGGCTATCTCGGAGGAGATACGGCTCAACATGAAATGCAACATGCAGTAATAAACGTGACATAATAGCATGCATCATATGACATATACCAATGCACCATATAATCATGCAACACATATAAGAATGTATACTCGACCAGGATATCTCGGATAGTACTTTCGTACCTCTATCACAGCAAGCCTAGCCTTACGCAACACCGCTAATCAGGTCTAGAACAAGCCTACGCATCAAAAGCATACCCAATGAACAATACTACCATGCTAGACTAGCAAAACCAGTACTACCAAAGGTTTAAGGTTTACCTTCGTCCGTCGACAGCCCTTTGATGTCGATTGCCTCGTAACTCAGGCGTCGCTACGCTACCAATCCTGGCAGCTCTTGGCTATCGCTCGACCAACAACTAACCCTAGAAACCTTCCAAACCTCTCAACTAGGAGACACAACTTCAAGAATTTGCAATCCAAAATGAGGAATTCCGAGCACTATTTATAGGCTATGTTCGGATCCACCGAACACACTTCGGAACGTCCGAACTCCTACGTGTCCATCGGCTCTTGACACCTCATGATCGGATCCACCGAACCTACACTTCGGATCATCCGAACTTGCATGCAAACTGACGTGTCGATCAACTCTTGACACCTCATGATCGGATCCACCGAACCCACTTCGGATCGTCCGAACTCTTCGGTGCTACCGAACCATCTTCGGTCCGTCCGATCATGACCATGGTCAAAATTACACATTAAACCTTCTTAATCACCATTAATCCGTTAATTACCCAATTTGGAATTCAGGCTACTACATTCTATATGTTTAAAGATGTGAAGATAGCGATTTCATATGACCCGGATCAATGGATGACATTTTACACGTAATATGATTGAAATATATTTTTTTTAAAAAATTGGGTATTAGGTTGCATTATAATTTAAATTGCTGGTTGTGCTATTGAATATATCAAAATACATGAAAACTCCGCCGTGATTTTTATAGAACAAAAGAAAATTTTAAAACAATTTTTCTTTATCCTGGTTTATTCTACCATTGATACATTACTTCGTCAAACTCTATTTCAAATATGAAACCAAGTAAAAGTATATTTACAACATAGGAGAAGATGTCACAGTTGTGGAGTATAACGAAGCTTGATCTCGTCCGATGGTACAGAAGGACGCAAAGAGGAAAGGAAAAGAAAGAGTGATCCAAATTGGTGAGGCTATGCAACAATTAGTAACAAATTTGGAAGAATACAATAACAATTAGAAAGTGAATTAACTCATTCAAGCACATAAAACTCCTCGTAATGAACACATGATACATGATAGATGAACAACTTCAAAACCATCGTACGATATGTGAGCAACTGAAAAAAAAGATTGAACATGTTGTAATTTTTGTTTTGACAAAAAACTTGTGTGAAACGGTCTTACGAGTCGTATTTTGTGAGACGGATCTTTTATTTGGGTCATCCATAAAAAAATATTACTTTTTACGCTAAGAGTATTATTTTTTATTGTGAATATCAGTTGGGATGACCTGTCTCACAGATAAAGATTCGTGAGACCGTATTAGAAGAGACCTACTCTTCTGTTTTTATGCTATGTTTTAGTATATGTGTGGTATGTAATTTCTATTTTCATGTCATGTGTTTTAGTATCTTCATTGTCTGTAATTTTCGATTATTAATGTTATAATCGTTATTTTGTGGTAAATTAATTTTGTGTCGTTCGTATTTTTTTTTTTACAAATTAGTTGTTCAAAACTAGTGGTTATGAAATGGTCCTTACGAAATAGTTTTTACAAATCATAAAATTTCTAATTTTATAATTGAATAAAAATATAATATTAAAATTTAGATTAAATTAATTAAAGTTGAGATAAATTTATTAGAAAAATATAAATCATTTTATTTAAATGAAAATAGATATTATTAAAATAAAAATGAGATTCATAAATATTTGATTGTTTAATTTGGATGGACCGGAATATTTGATTGTTTAAAAGAAATAATCTTGTTATTGTGGATGTTCTATGAGTCATGATGACGATGATTGATGAGTAATGGGGAACTGACAACCTCAAACCGCGTATCGCTAGCGACCCTATTCCCCTTCCGATTATTTTTAATCTTCAATTTTCTCCTCGTTGAATAAAAGATTCCATGGTTGCTCCCAAAATCATTCAACTCTGCTGAGTAAACCGGGAATTTTCGCCTGCCTCGGACTTTTCTTTTCCAGGTACATCCCAGAAAATTTTCTGATCTAGAAATTCGATGATGAATTTTCTTCTTGTTGGCTGGTATAAATTTTGTGGCTGTAATGTATTTTTCGCAATCTTGAAAGTGACATCCATTTTTTTTTTTACCGGAGGGTTCTTTATTTGGTGAAATGGGCTATTTTTAATTCTAGCATATATATGTTTTTTATTCAACAGATTTTTACGCAATATGCCGCCTTATTTTACTCTGTTTCACCTACCCTTTGAAGGTTGAATCTTGAAGTTGGATTGATTGTTAATGTCATAGTATTATTTAACCATCAAAAAAGTTGTTCTTCAAGATCCACGGACCGTCATTCTGGTTGGATTTTACCATCTCTGGAATCTTGTTATCCTAGTCTATAATTGATTGGTTCTGGGTGGTCTCAAAGGGTAAGACAGTGAAATGATTTTTTTATAAAAATATTTTGATTGTATTTTTCTGGTATAGATATATCAAGTTTTTAAAGATCTCGGTTAAAGATATCATCTTGTTGTCCTGATGGATGGATTTTGATCCCTCAATTTGATCTTGTTCTTTCCTTCCATTCTTTCGTTTAAAGATTCTGTTGTCTGGGTAGTTAGAATCCATCTACCTCAAATGAGAAAACATTGAAATTCTCCGAGAGAGCTTGATTTTGTCATGGACAAAGTTGACTGCTTTAACTGATATATTTTTTTTTAAAATGGAAATCTTGTTTTTTGTTATCAGGGGAGCAAGCACGAGAAAGCAAATAAAAAAATCTGAATTAAAAAATGGACGAAGTTGAGGATTCAAGATATTGGTGTCATATGTGTTCACAGGTGGTGAATCCGGTTAGGGAGATTGAGACGGTAAAATGTCCATTTTGTCGAAGTGGCTTTGTTGAAGAAATGGCATCTGCCACTGCTCCAGGAAATGATAGCCCTCCTGATTTTGGGCTTGGAGGGTCAGATCCTGATGATGCCCTCTCCCTTTGGGCCCCTATCTTGCTTGGTATGATGGGTAATCCTCGTCGTCCTCGATCAAGGAGATTGGAATTCGAGGACAATGATGATCTTGATGGCTATGTAAATCGTCACCGACGTAACAATGGGGAGATGGAACTTGATCAGCTGGAGTCCGTGATACGGAGGAGGAGGAGAAACTCAGCTACGATTCTTCATCTTCTCCAGGGAGTACGAGCAGGAATGATAGCTGATGCCAGGAACTTGGAAATTGATCCACAGAATAGAGATATGGATCATGTTCAGGATGGAGAGCGTGTGGTCTTGATCAACCCCTTCAATCAAACTATCGTTTTCCGTGGTTCATTTGACCCTAATAATGATTCTCAGAACCATGCAACGATTGGCTCTTTGGGCGATTATTTTGTTGGTCCTGGTTTAGACTTACTACTGCAGCATTTGGCAGATAATAATCCGAACCAGTATGGAACACCACCAGCTCGAAAAGAGGCCGTGGAAGCATTGGTCGCTGTTAAAAATGATGAGATAATCCAGTGTTCTGTCTGTTTGGAGGATTGTGAAATTGGGGCCGACGTGAAGGAGATGCCGTGTAGGCATAGGTTCCACAAAGGGTGCATCTTACCATGGCTCGAGCTGCATAGCTCGTGTCCCATCTGCAGGTATCAATTACCTTGTGATGAGCCCAAGATTGAATCAGACATGTCGAGAAACAATAGTTATGACAGCAATGAATCCAGAAACAACGATAATCCACGTGATGGGGTTGGTGGGGATGACAGAAACGATAATTGGAGACGATTTTCGGTACCCCTTCCATGGCCATTCAACAGTCTATTCTCATCATCTAGTACTTCTCAATCTGCTAGTGGAAATTCATCATTTACATCATCTACGTCTTCTAGTGCACCCACACGACCAAGTAGTTCGCCCCCGGATTCGCGTGAGTAAGTTTGTGCATCTGTTTTCTTGTGCTCTATATATATATATATATATATATATATATATAATATATATATATATATATATATATATATATATAAATATGTATATATATATATATATGTATGATTAATTTTAATTAGTCTTGCATTTGTGTGTGTGTGTGTGTGTGTGTGTATATATGTATTTTTTTTGCATTTGTATATAATTGCAACACTGTGAATGTGCAAAAAGGGAACTTTGTTTCAACTTTCCTGTACTCGGAAAGAACATGTTTCCAAGTGGAGCAAGAATCTGTGGGGCTTTTCTTTTTATCATGTTTAAGAACTCGTAAGAAATGTTCGTTATCATGTTTCTGAATGTGAGTAGGGCTGCTGAATATTCGTTAAATTTGAGTTTTTAGTATCATCAGTTTAGCCGATATTTTAAAGTCAATAATTTGAGTCATTCAAAATAATCAAACCTAATCGCTCCGAGTAGGGGTGATCAAATTTTTTTATTAACCGTTGGAACCGTTCGAACTGGATTGCACCACATCGTTTTTCATGATATTTTATAAAAACCGCGATTAAAAATATTAATCATAAATTGCATTGCATATGTGGTTCGGTTTTTTTTTTTTTTGCCACGAATCGTACCGTCCTAAACCGCTTGTCATAATATTGGGTCTAGAATTATAATAATTTGTAAACAACATATTCAAATAAAGAAGTCATCATTCATTATATCTGAACTCTCTTTAAAATTATTATTTTTTACAAATACAAGTTATCTTTTTCTTAATTATTCTTCATATTAGTTTTTTATTAAAATATTTATTTATTTTGGTACAATATTTTGTTTGAAGTTTGAAAGTAAAAAAGGATAAAAAAGTTTAAATATAATTTTTGTTGTGAATATGTTGTGTTGTTAAATTATTAATTTAGTTTTGAATCTTGATTATTATTTTATCTATTTTGATCTTTATATGCTTTGAACTATATTTTATATTTGAATATAATATATTGTTGTTATTTTCAAATAAATTAGAATATATGTTCTAATATTTTTCATTAAAAAAACCGTAAATCGACCGCAACCGCTTGAAACCGCTCAAAACCGTAAGGCTAATTTTCATTTAAAATCATAACCGATCACATATGGCAATTCGGTTTGAATTTTTTTAAAAAAACTGCAAAACCGCACCGTGACCACCCCTGGCTCCGAGCCACATTGTGGGCTTAATGCATTTATCGATTATTACATAAAAATTGAATAGCAAATGAGCTAACCAAATTTAATTTTGAATCTAAACATCTTGCTTGCTAGAACTCGATATTTAAGTTATAAAAAAAATTGAGCTAGCTTATTTAATTTTTCGGGTTTTCTTTTTTTTTTTAATTAAAAAAAAATATTAATCTTGAGCTTAATTTGGTCTTGTTAAGAATAAGAGTGGTAAACAATCACAAACTTTTCAAGTGTCAAGTGGCAAAAACATATTTGATTAACATTCAATCTTATCGAATTCGAACCAAACACAAAATCAATTTATTTTAATTAATAGTTTATTAACCGCTCACAAATTATAATATTTTATTAATCTAATATAATTATATATTAAATAAATAAATTTCAAGATTTTCAAATAGTTATATTCAAATAATAATTCAATGAATACGCAAACATTGTTCGAATATTTTGAGTCGAACTTATATTCGAGCTTTAATTCGAACCGATTTCGAACCAAAATTTTCAAACTTCGAATCGAGCTCGAACTAAATTTCGTCATATTCCGATCGATTTAGTTCGTTTACGCCCCTGAGTTAACAAGCCCAACACACGCAGACGATAGAATTTTTTTGACAAGTTCTAACTGATTGTAATATAGTTCTTTCTACGTGATAAAAAATGGAGTTCCTTCTCAGCCTATCACTATCGTATTTGACTCCCCTCTTTATTCTTCTGAGAGTTGCAAAGATATAAACTCGACTTCTCCATTTAGATCACTGTTGTTCATAGCTCGTCGTGCACCTCTACTGGCTGTTCTCTCTTCAGTGCCTCTAATTTCTCTTGCAGTTCCTGCACATCACATTTTTCAATTGAAAAAGTCCTTAACAAAGGACAACCGATTGTTATCAATAAGATAATAGTAATAGTAATTTTTTTAAAAAAGGGCCAATGCATATGGATCCGAGTGTTAAAAGAGCTCGACTTTATTTAAGAAAGATTTCGAATCTATGAATAAAGAGATGCTATGAGAGAACTTTTCCCATTGAGGGGTCCTGATTCGACGCAATTCTGAATTGGGTGAGACCCAATATACTACGAATATCGGTGGTTTAAACCAGGAAAAAAAAAGGATCAAGAGCTCGAAGATGAACCTTAAGTTTGTGGTCTAGACATAAAGCTGGAGTTGATAATAACGCTAAGTATCTGCAAATATAAAAAAATAGAAGACATGTTACCAGCATACAACAGAAACACAAAAACATTCCTATGAAAGAACAGATACTCACTCGCAACGACTTGGTTCATCTATATCCGTAGCTTCATTTCTCAAACCACATCTTAACTTGACCTGTGCAAACATATCCCAAAACACAATAGAAGAAGTCAAGATACGTATATTTGGAGGAAGTTATGCTTTTGTAGAAGTGTCATCTATTACTCTAGCTGCACGTTCCAGTTGGTTTTTAAGCAAGTAAAGACCAAACAATATATTTATTTTCAAGGCCATGTTACATTGTTTTTAAAAGATTTAAAACAAATCAGGTCACCAAACACATGACAGGATAAAGTACACATTAATCGTGAATAAAATTGCTCGTGGCAGAAAGGAGACAAGAAGCTTATGCAAGAGGTCATAAACAAGAATTTAAGATACGGAGTTTAGTCTACCTTTAAGCTTCTATCTGGGCCATTCCAGCACTTGTCGCCATTTGAAAATAGCATAATTCTATAGGAATCATCAAATTTCTCCCAGTTCCTACATTATTAAACCATTATTATAAAATGCGACCCGAAAAAAAAGCCCCAATTAGTAGAACATATATATAGAACATACTGCCAGTGAAAGCAATTTGACAGAAGTGCTCAAACCACAAAAATACTTACCCCAAACCAGATGTACTATGACCCTCCACTTGTGTAGCTTGTTTAAACGGACAGATTTTGTAAACATACCTGAAGCAACAGTTTTCATGAATTTAATAAATTAAAGAACTGCGTGAAATAAAAAACTCAAATAGAAGCTAAGGAGCTAACTTATTCTGATTGATCTCAAAACATTGACCATAGAATGAATAGAATTCCTTCTCCGGCCCTACAACAAAAAAATAGAGGTATTGACATCTCATCATCTCTCTCAAAAATTAAGATGCAACTTTTAAAAAAGATTCAACTTCACTAATGTGTCTCAATTACCAAACTCTTGTTTCAGCTTCTGTGTCAAACTTGTTATCCTTGACTGCAGTTTGGACAACTTGGCACTGGATTCATCATACTCCTTGCGGACACGTTCAGCATCTACAAAAGAGAGACACGAAACAGATGACTATCTGCTTTCTTATGTTTATGCCTGCTGAAAAATGGGCAAACTCTCAAATACCTGATTTATCTATCGGAGTTTTGAATAAATTGACAGCCTTAAAGATGCTCCTTACTGTTTTCTGTATCTTCTCCAACCAAGATGGGACAATAGTGCTACTTATGTCTGATCAAGTTGCATCAGATAGAATTAAGACAATAGTTATATTTTAACAGCGTTTACATGAAAAAAGCATTAGCAATGTGTAAGAACTGCAACCTTGATCCAAAAAAGAACCAATGTACCTGAAAAGCTTGATTCATCATCTGACTCAGGTATGTGTGAAGAACTTGAAACATCATGATCACCACCCTCAAATTCGTCAGTCTGTTCTACATCATCATCCTCATCATCATACTCATGCCCATTACTCTCTGAGTCATAGCCATTGTATTCCTCATTGGTTTCTTCAGTCTCATCACGATTTTCTTGATCCTTATCTAGAGAGACATCAAGCTCCTGCAATGGTTGCTCATTTTTCTCCCCTGTCCACCGGGAAGCAACAAGACGCCCTAGCTCTTCCCGTGATAGCGACTCAGTGTCTTCAGCGTCATTATTCTTCTGGAAAAACAACACAGACTTATAGTCATCTGTCATTGGTAAGACATAAGTCAAGCAGAAAAGATTTTAAGTTGTTGGCATGGTATAGCATGTTTTGCGAAGGGCAAGGCCCTTCTAACAGCAGTGTTTATACACCATTCACTTATCTTATCCACGAACCATCAATAAAAAAATATCCAATTTCCATAGGATATGTCAACCAGTGTCTGTTGATACAAAGGCAACATATTTCCAGCTCCAAAGTAGTAGCGTTCTGCCACAGAGAACCTGTAACCACATAAGAGTCGGCATCTGAGTAACAGACTTATAAAACCATCAGCCTGTCACACCCAGAGATCTTTATCAGCTCTTCAAGCACAACTCGGAGAAGGGTAGGATTTTCGTTTCCCAGTCATTTATCACAGGCTCACAGTCATGAGCATGGATGCTACATCCATCATGTGCTCCTTGCCTTCATTCCTTTATTCTGGCTAAATGCCCAAGACCACAGCATACAAGATATGAAGTAGTGCTAAGGTGTATCACCTCCGAAGCTGAGAACACCATCACAGCTTTCAGCAGTTAAATTGAGTTGAGGATGATAATACCACAGAGGTGGTATTTTTTCTGCAGACTACAATGTCTTGCTGGAGACTTTATCTACTGAAAACTGATGCAATTTTTTCATCCTTCTCTTTTCTATTATTTGTTTCAGGCATATGGGTGTGACATCTATTCTTATTTATTAAGGAGATTTGTCTTTAAAATTTTAAAACTAACTCAAGGGACAAAATGATGAGACAGGATGCTCGTGGGACACTTCAGTGAGAGTACTAGGTTCCAAAGTGGAATCTACCAACCAAACAAAAACCAAAAGAAGGACAAACGGGCATAGATGAAGGCATACCACATTGTCAGTGTCAAGAACAGTTTTGCCATCATCAAATGTGGAGCTTTCCAACTTCTGTTCTGTGTCCTATATAAGAGAAATACATACGGAGCATCAATACAAAAAATAAACTTCAAGTGTTCTGTGTCAAGTATTTTTTAAAGAAGACTGACCTGGAAAGAATCAGCTCCATGCTCTTCTACTATATGGGTTGAAAGTTCTTCTTTCGTCCTATGATCATTATGTTCAGGTTCACGGATGGATTCAAGGTCTCCACCAGAATTCTATTAATGTCATATGAACAAGTTAAGGTGTGCCACCGTAATTGAGACTGTAAATATTTGAGCATACAAAATGAACCTCTAAATAGCTTTATGAATAAAAAGTTAAAAGGCCTAAAATTTTCATAATACAGATTATTGAGGCTAGGAGAGATTGGCAAATCTAACAGAGGTTCACATAAAAGTGAACGTAGAACAAGTCTACACTAAAATGTTCCAGCATCCCCAATATCTAATCTTGAAGGGGTGAGGTAAGTAGATCTTTTTTTTTCTGCACCACGGTAATAGAACTCGAGGGGCATGAGTGGTACATTAGAATGTAATAAAATATGAATTGAATCAACTTTGGAATGAAATAAGAATGTAAATTAAGTGATAGTTCTATTTCATTCCAATTATTGGTACAGAAGAAATGAAAAAAGAAAGAAATAAAATTATTTTTAATGATCAAATATTTTTTAACTAGTTCAAAGTAATAGCTAGTCAAGAGTATTTTATTATTATTAAGTAAAAATAAAAAAAAATAATTATTGATGTTCTATTGGTTGTTATAAAATTAACGTTATCATATAAGTAATATTAGGGAAATATTTTGTAAAATATAAAAATGAAGAGTTAGAATGGCTGTGCTCATAAAAAATATGGATAAGAAAATAGTCAATCGCATTGGAATGAGTATTCTCGTTTCAATGCCCTAGTAAGCATGGGTGTACAGATTATGATTATTATATTATAAAGATACAGATTTTAGTTCAAGTAAATTAGGGAAATATTTTGTCAAATATAAGAATGTAGAGTGAGAATGACTATTCTCATCCAAAATAGATATGAGAATAACCATTCTAATTGGAACGAGCGTAATACTAACATGGTATAGGAAATAAGTTGAGAATGATCATTCCATCCCGACAATATTCTCCCATACCAAGCATGCCCTAGTGAATTGATATTATATCATTTACACTTATAAGTTAATATATATACACACACAAGATTCATCATATAAAAGATTCGTCATATAAATTTTCTTCAGGCTCCAAAGATAGGCTTAAGATTTGTGCCAACGAAAAAACAAAGGAAAATCTCATCAAATAAAACCTGTAGATGCTGATCAACTACGCCCATCTCATCATGGATATCGTTCTTCCCATATTCAATGTCTTCACCTTTCTCACCAGCTGCAACTTTCTTCTCTTCAGCATATTCTGCTTCTCTTCTTTCCTTTTCTTCTTTTTCTTTCTGCAGACGTTCTTTTTCCTCTGCCTCTTCAATCCGTTCCTTGTGCTCTTGATGAATAGAAAACATAAAACAACCGTTTCGAGTTAGATAAATTCATTGATCATAATGAGTGATCATAAACTTGATGAATAGAAACGTAAAATTCGCACAACCAAGCTCCTCTATCCAACTCATGTAGTCAGATTATCTACATCATTCACCTGTTGCTATGCCAATGTAAGCACTGTTCTCCAGCACACCAAGGCTATGCGACATTTATTTTCAACAACAGGCTTTTTCAATTATTCAAGCTAACGAACAATGTAAGATGTAACTCAAACCCAAATCACTGTTGAAGTTAGTTGGCAACATGGGATCTTTAAGGAAGATGTAAACATAAAAAGAATATTGTGCTCATGATATAAGAGATGAGTTGGCTGTTAAATAACTAACAAGGCAAAACATTATCTGACCCTTCTGCTTTTAAATGATATGATCTGATCAACATCTAATTGGAATAATAACTTCAATCAGATCCTCAGATCTTGGAAAGGATATAAATTATTTATTACACATTTTTGACACCCCTCTAGGCTCAATAGTAATGGAGAAATCTTTGTCAAAGAACAAAAATCTGGAAGTTTTAGTTAGGAAAATGGAAAAATAACACCATCATGGTGTGGGGGCAGATGTATAGCCTTGTTCTTTAATATATGCAGGTACACAGTGGAAGGAAATGTATAACCTTACCTCCAATCAATAAAGAACTATTACTTGGTCCTACAAAAAGGATCAGGTGAATGGTATGGGTAAACTGTAAACATAAAGGTAGGTACATAAAGTGATGTGATCCCTACGAAGATCAATGAGCAAAGTGATGAAGGATCACTCACACGATTTGTTCAACGTTCGGATGGAAACAACGTGAAAGATGAAGTAAATGGCGATTTATAGAAAGGAAAATGTTAAAAGACTATGCTTGTTATCAACAAAGTTCAAGCCCAAAATTAATTAGTTCTGGGCTAGGTTCACTTATATTTAAATTAATTAGAGAGGCTTATTCATGTTAAAGAGTGCCTCAAATTTTTTTTATTCTATTTGTTTTGAAAAAAAATTAATTCAGGATTTTTATAAGCTAGCTTAGGTAGTATTTAATCCTGCCATACTTGTTTTAAGTTGCCAATGCACATTTAAAAGCTAGGCAACAAATATTATGTAGAAATAATACGGTTTGTCATTAATAAAATTGTGAATTTTCTTCAACTTGAGAGTTTTATCTCGTATTCTTATTGATCAATTTCTACTCATGCCATTCAAAATCCAGATTTATCGTCTTTCCTGAAAAAATATCGTCCAAACAATATAAAACCTTGGTATAATCCAATTTGTGATTATCATATAATTGTTGGGTCGGTCTCCCAAGTCAAACCAAAACCTAGTTCTCGGATCATGGTCTAGTATCATTGAGTTTGCATTAAAGACATCCAGAGAAAGATTTTGGAGCATATTTTTAGGGTCCATTTAATTTATTACCGAGTTTCCTCATCATAAAGGCTCCAACATTTGGCTCCTCGGGTTCTACATACAAACCGCCTCTAACACATACTTACAAGAAACGATGCCACACTTAGGTCAAATCCCATGTAATTTGGTTGCCAAAAATGTATGCAAGAACCCAAACAAATTTTCCAAGAAGATTTCATTTCTCATGTGTTCAAAGAATGTGGGCATATAGTCAACAAGCTCATTACCACACACATTAAAATCTATTTTTAATGTTTTTCCTTTTGTTTTTAATTTAATAGGGAATGGTGTGCGTGTCTGCGGAATAATATCATGGTTTAGTACACCAAAAAATTATTTAATAAAGAAAATAATCTTATACCCTTGAGTTCTTGAACCAATCCACTGAGCACTTTCTCTTCATTTTTTAGCTTGGATAATTCTACTTCGTCTTTGGCTATGGCTAGTTTTGCTTGCTCAATAATTCGTTTGCGCATGGTGACACCTTCCTGATAGGTGGCGATCTTTTTCATCAACCTGTCTCTTGCAACTTTGCCAGCTTCCCAACAGGTGTTTGAACATTTGATTTTGCTATTATACTCATCACTCCCATCACAGCAATCTGCCACAGTTGTGCAAGTTCAGTATTTCAATCCTAAACACATGAGGTACGAGGCCGATAATATTTGCTGTTTATGGGAGAACAAGATTATACATAATACATATTATTTACCATATAGAGCAAATGAAGGAGAAAAAAGTAAATATTTACATGAAAACGGCAAATACATACGCATACTATCAATGGAGGACGAAAAATCGGCCAGGTCGACTTTAAGCCATTATTGTGACATATTATATAATGACTATTAACAAGAAGTAGTTCATGAAAAAGAGCATGGTATGAGAACATACAGAAACAAACATGTAGCTTCATACATAATAATGAAACAGACATATAGATAGCTTCATGCATAAAATTAGCATTAATCTTTCTGCACTTTATGAAGGCAGTTTAAATGAATGATATAGATTAGAGGCATCCATTACAGTGCAAAGCATGTTGGATAAGAAACTCCTCCTATGGAAACAAGACCATATAACTCTTGCTTCCAACAAGAAAAGATAGTTCAACTCCAAGTTAAAAGAAATAAATCTATTTTATGCAAATGGTAACAGGATAGAGTGCATATTTCTTTCCCGATTTAGAAACCGAATAGCTATTTGATCTCTGGGTCTCATCTTCATTATGACACAAGAAAATCCACGCTTAAACCAAGGTAAGTAAACGAAAACATGCTCTTCCAAAGCTTAAAACTGATTATGCTTGGGATATGGCAAAAATCTCGTTTAATACTTTACAAGGTTTATCAAAAACAATCCTGGGACGAGTATCAAGATCTCAAACATATCAAACATGGATTATGAGTCATGATGCTTTCTGTGTCAAATCTAACACTTGTCATATCAAAAATTGACAAACTTGATACAACAATTTGCCAAAAGTATTTAGGGACCCCAGAACCATCTCCCACAATCATAGTTGACATCTTCCCATGTCAAAAACAACTATTGTACATTCATATATTTAAACAAAATAACTTTGAAAAAATCAAGTAAGCTTTGTGGGGACAGAAAAACGAACTATTGCTCAAAATCCAAATCCTTAATTTTCAAACAAAAAAGAGACAATTCTGTTATCTCGAAACTTATAAGCTGTAGAGTCGATAAAATAGATCAAAGGCTAGACAAAACAGTTTTCATATAGTGCTCAAAGCAATATGGTCCAAAGCAGTTAAAACAGCTTTCGCGAAGCTAGAATGCGTACCACAGATACCATCATTGACCCTAGAAGAATACAAGACGAGTGGAGTATGTCCAGTGTTCTTGCAAAAGAACTTCCCATTGGGACAAGCTGATGTTCCTGCACGACAGAGCCCCTAGTCACTAAACAGAATGTTACTAAATGCAAACTTTAAGAACTCACTTCGCCACAAAGACAGATATTCAAACCAAAATTGCCTAACCACTACATATTCTAAGGGGGGATAAAAAGAGTACCGGGTTCATCGGAGCCATCAGCGCAGTCACAGAAGTCGTCGTTGAGGTGGGACTTGTTAAATTTCTTTGATCCATCTTTACACTTGATCGTTCCCCGTGATGATAACCCTTTGTAATAATTCTCGTCTGCACTTGAAATACACAACACCCGTGAGTGAATGCGTACACATACTCGCAATTTTACACATAGGACAGACAATCACATTCATGGAGACTGAAACAACCTTCAGGAGCAGCCCCCAAAATCGAGTCCTTGGGGGAAAAAGATGCCGATCTGCTTATTCCTTGTATCATCAATATTACAAAAATGCAACCAAATCTTAATAAATTTTGGAATACAAGTTCTTTCATCTTCTTTGAAAACCCAACCAAAATCCAACTATATTATCAAATATGCACAGCCGATTTAGACCTGAAACGGAAATCGCTCGTTCGCTCGCCCTTCACTGTAAACGACTTGGAGCACAGCACGGAAGATCCGAGCACGCACAGCTCCTTGTTGCTAAAGAAGGCCAAGCCCAATATCCTATTTGGGCTTTTTTGTTTTTGTTTTTTTTCCTTCAAATTTATGATGTTGGAAAGCCAAGCCCAATATCCTATTGGTGTTTCCATGCTTTTTCTTTATCAGATTTAATATCATGTTAATATTCCTTAAAAATGTTAAATCAAATTATTATTTTAAATTGTTCTTAATTATTAGAGGTAAATTAAATTACGTACAACCAAAATTTTATCATTTTAGTTTTGCTGTGAGACCACTATTGTCAAATTTTAATCTCTTTAAAAAAATTACAGTTTGATGATCATGTGTTGTATGATACGTGAGAAGAGATTGTTCCTACAAGGTGTGTTGTGCTAAAAGTTAAAAATTATTATTAGATTTTTCTAGATTTGATTATTACTAGGAAAAATAAAAATTGAATTCTGACAAATAACTAATTATCATGCAAAACTAAAAATTCAAATTAATATTTAATGAAAATTAACATCGGTTTGGGTCAACTCCATCGATAGAATTGATTATCTTGATTTTCAATGCAATAATATCAAATTTATATTTGAATATTCATAATTGCAATTTCATTCCCTATCTTGAATTATTATTAGCTGAATAGAAGCAAAATTTTAATTCAACATGTTGGAATCGTAAAAGAGTTTGGAAGAAGATTGAATAAACTATTTAAAATTTTCTTCCAAACTTGAGTTGATATTAGCAGTTGAGAGTTGTTAATACATGTTTCTCGATTAGATGAACACAAATGGAACACTGAAAATGGTTTTTCAAATGAGGACAGTCAAATAACATAAGCAGATAGAGATTGAGCAGCTGGAAATAAACAAGAAAAGAATATTGGAAGTTCGAATACAAAATCCTTATTTGTCTCCCCTACTTCCACTCAAAGAAGAATTTACTAAAATTGTTGGGGATCTATGTAGAGTTTAGAGGGGGTTGAATAAACTCTCCTCCTTTGATCATAGTTTTTGCAAAGGGTGCTAAAATCCTGTTAGAGATTGTAGATGTTCTTGTTCAATAGTACGTCCAGCAGATCACAATGATAAGTGCGGAAACAATCCGATGAAGTAAGGTGAAAAACAGTAATAGCAGTAGGCAATAAAACAGTAGTTGTTTCTGGAAGTTCGAAGATAAAATCTTCTACGTCTCTCCTGCTTCTGTTTCCAGAAGGTATCACTAAAAGACTTTGGATTTTACAGTATGTTGGAAACTTAATTCCGGCGTTTGACAAAAGACTCAACTGAATTCAGCAACTAAAAGCTACCAACTGATCGACTTAACTGAACCTAGCTTAACTGATATTTCAGCAGATATTCTCGCCAGTTCATTCTCGCCAACTGATTTGTTATCAGCTGATCTTTCAGCTGTACACGTCATAAAGTGAAAACGACAACCGACAAATAGTACAGTCTTCTGCGAACTGGTAGTGGATCGCCGCATTTCAGAAGTTGCAGTGTACGATCTATCAGGGAATATTGACGTGGCAAACAACGGCTGTTATTCAAATAAATGTTACCGTTGACAGAAGCCTATAAATAGTCGAAGAGAGCAGCTGAAGAACTACCGATTTAGAACTACTCATTTTACTTGCTGTTACTCTGCGAAAATATTCTCTCAACTTCGTCAAATCAAAGCTCAAGCTTATCAGTTTTATCAGTAGCATTCAGGCTACGTTTTGAGCTAGAAAAAGAACTTTGTAATCTTTGATAAATTGTACAAGTTGTGCTAAGATCAGTTGTGATCTGTAAAAGAGTTGTTAACTAAGAGTTTCAGTTTTGGCAATAGATAAGTCCAAACTGAAGTGGGTCAGTACACGTTATTGTATTTGATCAAAGTCTTTTAGTGAATATCCTATCTTTGTGATAGAAGGGGTGACGTAGGAGTTATTCAAGTCTCCGAACATCCAGAAACATTTCCTGTGTTATTTACTTTCAGTTATTTATTCTATCTTTCAGTCAGTTAGTTTTCCGCAACTGTTTTATTCAGTTTAACTGATTGTTATCGACCGACGAGATACTTCAGTCAGTTTGTAACAAAACTGTACCCAACCTTTCGAAGAAGTTTTAATCTAGCAAGTGTTTATTCAACCCCCCCCCCCCTTCTAAATACTTTCACGCTGAGTTAACCGATCCTATCAAGTGGTATCAGAGCGAAGTTTATCTTGTCGTAGAACATATTCTCTCAACTGATTCAGTATGTCTTCTTTCAACAAAATTCCTATGTTTTCCAGGGAAGACTTTGATGACTGGAAAATCAGAATGCAGGCTCATTTAGCTGCACAAGATGATGATATGTGGTACGTCATAACTGACGGGCCAATGAAAATTTTGAAAGCAAACACAGCAGTTGCCATCACCGAAGGGGCACCTCATAGAATTGAAAAACCCAGAGATGAGTGGACTGCTGAAGATAAAAGAAAAGCAAACCTTGACAATGTAGCCAAGGACATACTGTATAAAACACTGGACAAGATAACGTTCAGTAAGATCAAGATGTGCAAGACATGAAAAGAGATATGGGAAAAGCTGATTCAGTTATGCGAGGGAAATGAGCAAACAAAGGAAAACAAACTTTCTGTTGCTGTACAGAAGTTTGACAACATCAAAATGAAAGCTGGAGAATCAATGCTTGAATATGATGAAAGAACCAGTGGAATAATAAATGAACTGAATGCACTTGGAAAAGTGTATACAAATAAAGAAATGGCTCTCAAGATTATCAGAGGACTTCCCAGGGAATGGGATGTCAAGACAATGGCCATGAGGGAATCAAAAGACTTGAACAAAGTTGAAATTCATGATTTGTTTGCTGATCTGAAAGCTTATGAGTTTGAGTTACAAACTCGAGGAGAAGCAGAACCATCAACACCTTCATCAACTACTGCTCTAACTGCTATAAGAACAGAACCAACTGGTTCAGTTGAAAAAGCTGCAGATCAATTGAGCAATGATGCTATGTCATTGTTTATCAGAAAGTTTGGTAGATTCATGAGGAAGAATCAGGGAAATTTTCAGAAGAGCTACCAAAGAAATAACTCCAGAGAAGATTCAAACGCTTGCTATAACTGTGGAAAGCCAGGACATTTCATTGCTGACTGCCCAAAACCAAAGAAGGACAGTCAAGTCTCAACTGAACGGAAAAAGAAATCATATGAGCACAAAAGAGACCTAAGGATGAAAGGAAAACCTATAAAAAGAAGCATGAAGTGCTAGTAGCTGAAGAAAGCAAAGCCAAATGGGCAGAGACTGACAGTGATGAGTCAGAAGCTGAAACTTCATACAGTTCTAGTGAAGAAGAGGAAGAAGTCAAGTGTCTGATGGCTGATGAGACAGAAGATCAATCAGACAATCAGCAGGTATTCGACTTTAGCTCAACTGATTTCACTAGAGAAGAGCTTATTTCGACTCTTCATGACATGGTCAGCGAGTATCAAAAGCTTGCTCTATCATTTGATAAAGCCAGAGCAAAGCAAGATGATCCCTTGGACAACAATACTAAAACTGATCAGTCAGTTGATATGTTGAGTCTAAAAAGGGAAATTGCTGAGCTCAATGCTGAAAAGAGCAGGAATCAATTGTTGATTCAAAAATTGATGCTTGAAAATGCAAAGCACAACGAGCTCATTCAGGCTTGGAATAAATCTTCAGCAGCTCTAACTGATATTCAGAATTCGCAAAAATCAGTTGCTGACAAGACTGGACTAGGGTTCAGTAGTCAAAGTGAGATGTCTTCCAATGATACTCAGCCACAACTGAATATGGACAAAGGAAAATTCATTCGCTTTGTCAAATCAGTCGTGGAACAAGAACAGCTTGAACCAAGTAAACTGATTGAACCGCCCTTTGAGAACAAGAACAAGGCAAATAGATATGGTATTGGATATAGTCCAAAAATTTCAACTGACTCTCGTGGTCAAACATCGAAAAGAATTTCAAAACGATTTTCAAATGAATACTCCAACTACTATAACTGTAAGCCTGTTCAGAAACGATATCGGCCGAACAATCAGTTGGGAAAGGCAAAATCACATATTGATTCACCTATGCATCACACACAAAGCACACACAAAACGAGAAAGACCATATGGAATACAGCAACTGGACGGTCAGTCAGACTGATCCAAGTTTGGATTCCTAAAGGACTAATCAACTTTGGACCCAAATAAACAAAGGGTACCACAATCTTATTTTGTATGTGAATGCAGGTAACAGGTACAACTGAAGATTCAGTTTGGTATCTGGACAGTGGATGCTCAAGACACATGACAGGTGATTCAAAACTGCTATCCAAACTGATCAAATACGATGGTCCAAAGATTAGTTTTGGAGACAACTCGAAAGGTACAACTGTGGGTAAGGGTAAGCTTATCCATGGTAATTTTATCATTAATGATGTTTTATTGGTTGAAAATCTCAAGTATAATCTGATAAGCATCAGTCAGTTATGCGATAATGGATTTTCAGTTCAATTTGACAAACTTATTTGCTCAGTCAAAAACTCAACTGATGAGGTCATTCTAACTGGCAAAAGATGTGGAAACACATACAAAGTCAGCTGGAATGATCAACCTTATGCACCAGTATGTCTTATTGCCTCAAAATCTTCGAAAAACTGGTTATGGCATAAGAGGTTAAACCACTTGAATTTCAAATCTATTGCATATTTGAGTAAACATGATCTTGTGACTGGGCTGCCCAAAATGGATTTTACAAAAGACAAAATTTGCTCATCATGTCAGTTTGGCAAACAAATAAAATCTTCTTTTAAGAACAAGGGTCGTAAATCTTCTTCCCGATGCTTAGAACTATTACATATGGATTTCTTTGGTCCAATACCGGTGATGAGCTTAGGGAGAATGAAATACACCTTGGTGGTTGTAGATGATTTTTCTAGATTCACTTGGGTCATTTTTCTCAAGACCAAAGACCAAACTGCTGCTCAACTGATCAAGCTTTTCAAAAGATTATCAAATGAAAAATCAGTTGGAATTGACAGAATCAGATCCGATCGAGGAACTGAATTTATCAATAAAATTCTTTCAAACTATTTAGAGAATACTGGAATCAAACATGAGCTCTCAGCAGCAAGAACTCCTCAGCAAAATGGTGTAGCTGAAAGGAGAAATCGAACACTTAAGGAAGCTGCTAGAACAATGCTTGCTGATTCTAGTATCTCTCAAAGGTTTTGGGCAGAAGCAGTGAACACTGCGTGTTACACTCAAAACAGATCAATGATTAATAAGAATCATTTGAAAACACCGTATGAGATCTGGCATGGAAGAAAAAGTGTGGTTTCTTACTTTAAAATATTCGGCTGCAGATGTTTTATACTCGACAATGGTAAAACTCATTTAAAAGCTTTTGATGCTAAATCTGCAGAAGGAATATTTCTTGGTTATTCATCAGTAAGTAAAGCTTACAGAGTCTTCAACAAAAACACTTTAAATGTTGAAGAATCTATTCATGTTGTTTTTGATGAAACTGTACTAACTGATAAGCCAACTGATACAGTTGAGCTAGCTGACAGATTTACAGATATCAGATTGGAGGATGATGATGAAGAAGATACTCATATTAATCAAAGCAATCTCCAAACACCTGAACCTGAGATATTAGATCAGGCTGTTGAATTGGAAGCTAATCAGTTAGTAGAACAAACAAATGAGATTCAGTTGCCAACTGAAACAGCTCCAACTGAAACTGAAACCAATCAGTTACCTACTGAAGCAGTTACCAATTTGGAATCAACAAATGCTGAACTCAGATGGAAGAAATCACATCCTCCAGAATTGGTGATAGGTAATCCATCTGATCCGGTAAGAACGAGAAATCAAATGCTTAACTTATTCATTCATTCAGCTTTTGTATCTCAACTGGAACCAAAGAAAACTGATGAAGCTCTTGCTGATCCTAACTGGATAAATGCTATGCAAGAAGAGCTAAATCAGTTTATCCATAATAATGTCTGGAACTTAGTTCCAAGACCAATTTCCAAAACTGTTATAGGTACAAAATGGGTATACAGGAACAAACTGAACGAGGATGGTTCAGTTGTGCGCAACAAAGCAAGGCTAGTTGCACAAGGATACAGGCAGGAAGAAGGAATTGATTATGATGAGACATATGCACCAGTTGCAAGACTGGAAGCAATAAGAATATTCCTGGCCTATGCATCATTCAAAAATTTCAAAGTGTACCAGATGGATGTTAAAAGCGCATTTCTGAATGGACAGTTGCAGGAAGAAGTCTTTGTTGAACAACCTCCAGGTTTTGTTAATCATCACCTTCCTGATCATGTCTATCATTTGAACAAAGCCTTATATGGTCTTAAACAAGCTCCAAGAGCTTGGTACGAAACTCTTTCAAAATTTCTAACTGATCATGATTTTTCTGTTGGATCAGTTGATAAGACGTTGTTCAAATTTTCTAAGAATGATCATATCTTACTTGTTCAAATTTATGTTGATGATATCATATTTGGGTCAACTAACCCCAAATTATGTGAGAAATTTGCTAAGTTGATGCAGGAAAAATTCGAAATGAGCATGATGGGTGAACTGACATTCTTTCTTGGATTACAAGTGAAACAATTGGATTCAGGCACCTTCATCAGTCAAACAAAATATACAAAGGAATTACTAAAGAAATTTGGCATGGAATCGTGTTCAGCTGCAAGCACTCCCATGAGCTCATCAGTTAAACTAGACACTGATCAAGGGGGAATATCAGTTGAGACGACGCTTTACAGAGGTTTAATAGGTTCATTATTGTATCTAACTGCTAGTCGTCCTGATATTGTGTTTGTTGTCTGTATATGTGCTAGATTTCAGGCAAATCCTAAGCAATCCCATTTTGCTGCTGCCAAACGTATTTTGAAATATCTTAAAGGCACACAAAATGTTGGGTTATGGTATTCTAAAGACTCATCTTTCAATTTAGTTGGTTATTCAGATGCAGACTATGCAGGATGTAAACTTGATCGAAAAAGTACAAGTGGATCATGTCAGTTTCTAGGAGACCGACTGATTTCTTGGTTCAGCAAAAAGCAAACATCCATAGCAACTTCCACAACTGAAGCAGAATATCTTGCTGCTGGAAGCTGTTGTGCCCAACTGCTCTGGATTCAGCAACAACTGAGAGATTATGGAGTTGATGCTAAAGAATCACCTATATTTTGTGACAACACAAGCACAATTGCTATAACCTACAATCCAGTTCTTCACTCTCGAACCAAACACATAGATGTCAGACATCACTTCATCAGAGATCATGCTCTCAAGAAGGAAATCAGACTGGAATACGTCTCAACTGAACAACAAGCAGCTGATATCTTCACCAAGCCACTGGCTGAGACTAAGTTTTCTCACTTCCGCAATATACTTGGATTAATTGATTTATCTTAATTAATGATCATTGTTCGTAATTTGTTGATTAAGCTTTATTGTTGTTTTACCGAATATTTAAGTGAGTTGCTTATTCTTATGAACTCCTAACTGATGTCAGCAAGTGTTTGTATTGTTCTTATGGTTATGTTTCTAACAAATCATTGCAGGCAGAGATAAAAGAACAACGACGATAAAACATAATAAATATTTTCATTAATCAGGAGAGGAGTCGGTTACATTGTTACAATATTTTCCTCCACAGAATCTATCCACAAACTCATCCATGCAGCTAGTGCTGAGGAAGAAGTTTTGCAGAAATCATGGGAGGCAGCGATGCGGCGGAGGATCTCCAGCTCCTTCAGAAGAAAGAGCTTGTAGAGATAACCTTCTTTAAAAAGGTCCACCCCCGCAGGAACCTCTAGGAGCTCCCGCACCTCTTGTAGTTGGGCCTTCCGCCTGAAAGTGGAGACCCGTCCAGAGTAATACAGGAACTCCAGCTCCTGCATCTCTTCCCAGTAACGAAGGCTAGTGTAGAAGACTTCATCTTCTATGAACTGCTTCCTAGCTTGCAGAGTAAACTGAGCGTCACTTGAGCTTCCAGCTTCTGCCATTATCTTTATCTGTGTAGAATTACTTGCTGAGATGAATTTTGGCTAACCCCTTCACTCTTATTTATAGGGCAAAACAAAGGAGGGATACGAAAGGACATCTCTCTGTGACGTTTGCTATACCCAGCACCATACTCATCATTAATATTCTCTGTCTATTGCCGTCATTTTGCTTTAATAGATTAAGGGGGAATAATGGTTCAAGAGGTTAACTGAGAAGACAGTCGTTAGTAAATTCTCGACTGAAAGAACTCAGTCTTATCAACTGACCTATCAGTCGACTTTTTCACTAATCTTCTCATATAAGTTAACTAATTAACCCAATTTTATTCCAAATCAAATGACGTGACCATCTGCTAAACTGATCATGACTCTTGATTTTCTTTACGTGGAGTTATCTTCACCACTCAATTCGTACACACGATTGTAGCACACGTACTACTTTGTTTCTTTCAAAATTCTTGGGACTGACACGTGTCCAGAGTTTGAATGGTCACGTACATATGTACTATTACCCGCCTCTTTTTAGTCTTACTTTTCGACTACGTCAAATTCTCCTTAGGGCAAGAACTACCTCATTCCTCGAATTTTCTTTCAGGCAATTTATCAGTTATCAATGGCAACCCAAATTCCCGCTTTCATGCTAAATTCTATGACCATCAACTTTGGATCTATATTATCCTTCGGCGATGCTGAAGTTCAGAAAGTATTTCAGAAGCTTGAAGCTGCTGGTCTAAGAACATTTTTGGGACAATCTTCTAAAGATCTCTATCCCAAAGAACTTCAGGATTTCTACTCTTCTGGCGTGATTGATTCTGAGGGAAATATCAGGTCTACTATCAATGATCAGTTGCTGATCATTTCTGAAGATTCTCTTGGTGATTTCTTTCATTTACCTTCTGAAGGTATGGCACAACTCTCAGATGTCAAGGCGTCTGATATTGAAGAGATGCAAGTCTCTCTTTCTATTGATGGACGAAAGATTAAGGTTTCAGATCCTAAGAAAGAACTGAAACATGAAGTTCAATTGCTAGCTGATGTTATTGCAAAAGGAATTTTGGCAAAAGCAGGATCATTCGCTGCTCTAACTTTAGAGAAATTTCAGGCCATTACCGTTATTATGACTGGTCAAAAATTTAACTGGAAGCGTCTCATTTTTAATGTTCTGAAGAATATGTTTCTGTCTTCTAAACAATCCAAGGGCTTTGCAGTTCAAATCAGTTATTTACTGAAAGCTAAAGGCTTAGTGGCTGAGGACTCTGAGAGAACATCGAAATTTAAGGTGTTCAATGCAAAGAACACAATGCCAATCAAATCCAAAATGGACTTGACCACTACTCAGTTTGTGAAAATCAAACAGGAAATTGGGACTCAGTTAGCCGCTCCCAAATCAGTCAAGAAAACCAAAACGTTGGCTCAACTGCAGATTGCCAAAAGAAAGTTGGTTTTGAGTTCATCAGAATCAGAAAAGACTCCATCTCCTCACATTGTGAAGAAGCCAAGAACTCAAAGGGTTAAAACAACTTCTGAGGTAACCAGTCCGACTGACAAAATGATTTCCTTCACTGATCAGCAACCTATAGAAGCAGTTCCTCTGCAGATTATTCCACAAGATGATTCAGCAAGTACCATAAAAAAATCGATTAGGACGCAAGCTCCTGTTACTCAAATATCTCGACCAATTGGTGTGGCACCTGCAAGACCTAAAGGGATAAAGTTTTTAGAACCGGTGGAATCAACTCGAACAGGACTGGAAATCCCTCATATCTTAAGTGGTGATAAAGGAAAAGAGAAATTGATTGTGGAACCCAGACCCTCAAACCCAATTCAGACTCATATTGATCTCGTATGGGCAAAAGTGAACAGTTTTGCTGCTGCAAAAACTAAGTCCTATGACGCTTGGGTAGCCTATCGTACTGAAGTTTTTGCCAAGCAACTGAAGGAGAAGTCCGAACTGAGAAAATTCATCCAGTTGGAGGCCCTCGTTCTCCGCACGGTCAAAGCTGCAACTATTGCTCAAGCCTTGGAGAGAAAAAGCTATTTCTTTGATCAGCTGAGAGCAAAGAAGTTGGCTCAAATTGTTGCTAAACTTAAGAACAACTACTTGCCAACTGCCCCTACTGCATATGCTGATCAAGCTGTAATCACTCAGCTTGACACTGATCTGATGGGGATACTATCTCGAATCAAATTTTGGGAATCGGATCAAGAACTCGTGGTCTACCAAGGAGATTCAGATGATGACAATGAGGAACAAGTTGAAACAACATTCTCTGACAAAACAGCACCATCATCCGCCTTAGTTCTGGTTCCAACTGGAGAACCAGTTTCTGATAAGCTTCCTTCACCACCTGTTGAACAACTACTATATACTGAAGCGGAGCTATCTCTTGCTCATATTGATGAAGTGATTCAAGCAGTGGTAGAGGAGTCCCACTTTAGTGCACCAGTTAATGATCCAGTTGATCGCTCTGCTGATCAAACCAATCTACAGGTCACTATTTCTTCAGTCGAAATTGTTCCACCAGACCAATCTGCTGATCAGGGCTTACAAATTGATATGCCAGTTGAATCAATTGATCATTCACTAGAGGCATCAGTTCAGGATGTGTCACCATCAACTGTACAACATCCTCCCTCACCATCTTTAGATCAAGAAGCAACGACTGCTGATGAGACTCCGGTTCAAGGGACAATAACTGGAACTGATACTTCAGTTCAGCCAATTGCTGATACCAAGATAACTGACCAAGCCTTGGTCATCACTCAGCAAACAACAAGTGAACCAAGCACTTCTCATCAATCCAACCCTCCATCTTCAGCAGATTTTGATCTCATTTTTGAGGAAGTCCAACATATGCAGGACAGCATGAATCAAATAATTTCGGCCATTTCCAAAATTCAAAATACGCAACTTTCGCACAGTGTGAAGTTAGACGATACTCGGGAATCCATCAAAAGACTGAAGGCCATCGAATCTGCTGTTACCGCTCTTTCTTTTGCAGTCAGTGACATTCAGAAAAATAGAGGTATCATATCCGGTCTGACTGCCACTCAAGAACTCATTAATCAACGCGTCAACAATGTGGAATCGCTTATGTCTCGGAAATTTGATCTACTGCAAGTCACACTGTCTACTGCTATTGAAAATATGTCATGCTCTGTCACGGTTCTTTCTTCTCACGTTCGCAAGCTATCTGACAAGATGGAGCAGTTTGACAAAAAGGGGGAAGAGCAGAAGAATTCTTAGTAGTACAGCAGTATTGATTGTATCAGATTTCTATTATTTCAGTTGTTGATCTTATTTTATCTACTATGCAGAATTCAGTTATTTATTCCAAGTTTTGTCAAAACACCATAAAGGGGGAAATTGTTGGAAACTTAATTCCGGCGTTTGACAAAAGACTCAACTGAATTCAGCAACTAAAAGCTACCAACTGATCGACTTAACTGAACCTAGCTTAACTGATATTTCAGCAGATATTCTCGCCAGTTCATTCTCGCCAACTGATTTGTTATCAGCTGATCTTTCAGCTGTACACGTCATAAAGTGAAAACGACAACCGACAAATAGTACAGTCTTCTGCGAACTGGTAGTGGATCGCCGCATTTCAGAAGTTGCAGTGTACGATCTATCAGGGAATATTGACGTGGCAAACAACGGCTGTTATTCAAATAAATGTTACCGTGGACAGAAGCCTATAAATAGTCGAAGAGAGCAGCTGAAGAACTACCGATTTAGAACTACTCATTTTACTTGCTGTTACTCTGCGAAAATATTCTCTCAACTTCGTCAAATCAAAGCTCAAGCTTATCAGTTTTATCAGTAGCATTCAGGCTACGTTTTGAGCTAGAAAAAGCACTTTGTAATCTTTGATAAATTGTACAAGTTGTGCTAAGATCAGTTGTGATCTGTAAAAGAGTTGTTAACTAAGAGTTTCAGTTTTGGCAATAGATAAGTCCAAACTGAAGTGGGTCAGTACACGTTATTGTATTTGATCAAAGTCTTTTAGTGAATATCCTATCTTTGTGATAGAAGGGGTGACGTAGGAGTTATTCAAGTCTCCGAACATCCAGAAACATTTCCTGTGTTATTTACTTTCAGTTATTTATTCTATCTTTCAGTCAGTTAGTTTTCCGCAACTGTTTTATTCAGTTTAACTGATTGTTATCGACCGACGAGATACTTGAGTCAGTTTGTAACAAAACTGTACCCAACCTTTCGAAGAAGTTTTAATCTAGCAAGTGTTTATTCAACCCCCCCCTTCTAAACACTTTCACGCTGAGTTAACCGATCCTATCACAGTACAACACTTGTACACACCCACTTCAGCAGAGCTTATCTCTTGCCTACTGAAACTCTTGGTAACTAAACACAAAGTGAATCAGTATAACAAAGTTCTGGAAAAGACTCTTTTCCAGTTTACAAACTCTTCTCGAAATACAGTAAGATGTTTTGCTTGAAGAGATGAGGAAACAGCAGTAAAAGATGATATCCAAAGATCAGATGTAAAATATGAAGCGTGTACTGCTTTTCTGCAATTTGAGCTTAGAAGATGGTGATTGATTCGCGGTTTCTCAAAGTAGCGTTGGATAGATAAAAGATCAGTGGTCATCTTCAAGTGGTTTTGATCCATATATATAGATAACTTGAATCCAACGTCTATAATAAAAAACGGCTCTTTTGGTGTATGAAAGAAACAGCTTTATTCCTTAAATGGATCATGCAAAAAGCTTTCAACACAATCAGTCTTGTTACTTACTAAAATTGATAAATCAAATTAAATGACTTGTACAACATTTAATGATGCAATAAATACTTGTACTCGATAAAGTAACGGTAACATTTAAGACTACTTCCGTTAGCATAGAAGACGTCAAGTTATCCTAATTGCAGACTCGGTTCTGCTTCTGGTTAACTGAGTTCTAAAAACTTAGTCCTGCTTTATATTGTCTACTGGTTTTAACTAACAGCTAGCTGGTTTTGATTCGTATCGCCACAATAAATTTAGGTCTAACAATTTCCTCCTTTGTGGTGATGCCAAAACCTGGATGTTAGCAAAGATAGATAACAACAATATAAAACAACAAAATATATTAAGATATTTAAACAACAAAGATTTTAAATATCAGTGCCAATGTCTCTGAAAATAATTTCAACATCCTGATCATCAATATTGAGATTTCTTCTGGCAGAGGATTCTGCCAAGTCTCCAGTTCTTCGAACTTCTGGTTGACTTCCTTGTGGTTGTGTTTCTTCCCTCTTTTTGGCATCAACGGCCATGACTTGAGCAATTAAATAGTTCATACGCCCAGAGAGATTCATTATCCCATTGTTGAGCATCTCCAGATATGGTGTATGATGAGATACTTGTTCACTTAGAGTATTAATAGATTGAGATTGAGACTCAATCTTGGCATCCATCAACTCTATTGAAGTAGAAACTGAGCGAATAATATCATCATGGTCGGTGAGTCGTTGGAGAATGTCAGTTTGTCCGAGCATGATGGCACATTGACTTCTGGAAACAGCTTGTCTGAAAACGGTTGTCTCAGCATGCATTTTTTAAACAGATTTCATCATGCGAAATATTTCTTTAGAGATGCGGTCTCGGAAAAACTGTGCGCCACTCACTTCTGCGGCATGTTCACGCGATATTTGCTTAACCATCTCCGATAGATTGTTGAGATTTCTTTTTGGAGCTTCTATCTCAAATTCCATTGTTAAAGATTTCTGGTTCTGGAGATGGAGTTCTGGCGAGCATACGCTGCCTGATTTCAGCAACATGGGCCATATGAGCAGCAGAGTCAGAAACAGAAACAACCAATGTAGTAGAGACTGGAAAATTTTGAGGATCAGTAGGAAGGATTGTGTCCAGCAGAGCAATAGAGGAACCAGGCTCAGTAGATATTCCTTCTGGGGCAGTAGGAGGGATTTGTGTCGCAATAATTTCTACAGCAACAGATGGAGCAGGAGAGGTGACTTCAAGAGCTAACTTGTTCGGAAGCAACATTCTTGGCTTGGTGAACATTTTCAGTTGTTTCCAGTGGTTGCTCCGAGGAGGTGAGTTCAGATGACCTATGCAGGAGAGCTGTCATTTCTGCTTGATGTTCAGCAGAAAATTTCTCAATATTTGGTAATGGATGATCATCTGAAGCTTCCATGTTTGGGTTACGGGTGATGGTTCTGAAGAGAACACATCCTGATTGGATTGTGGTGGAGCAGCAGTAGGAACAATTGACTGAATGACCTCATCCACCGAGGCCAGCTCTTGAACAGAGATCAAAGATGAAGATCGAGTAGGCAGTTCTGGTAGTGCAGGAGTACTTGAGACCTTTGCGTTTATGGGAGCTGTGGTCCTTTCCTCAACTGGCTGTATCTGCAAAATCTCAGGAACCATACCTAATCTGTATGAAAGCGGCTTAGCAAAAGCCTGCTCTTGAGTGTGAATCTGTTCAATCAACAAATTCAATCTATCAGTGATAAGCTTGATAATATCCTGATCATGAGAAGCAGTAGGACTCATTGGATCAAAATTAGACTCAAGTGTTGACAACACAGAGTCCATTTCCTTCTACCTGAATTGATCAAGGATGTAGTTCCTTCGATTCATTGCCTCAATAACATTTTTGGTCTTTGCAAAAACTTTCTTCTCATGCTTCATCATGCGTCCCAATGTGTTTTCAGTACGTAAATAAGTGAGAGGATGAAAAACTCTCATCTTCAGCCATTCATCAAAAAATAATAAATTTTCCTTGGCAGAGTTTTCAATCTCCTGAAGGTGGAGCTCAATGTCAGTTTGTACTCTGTTTTTGGTGCGTTGGCGTTGGGGTTCTTCAAATATCTTCCCTTCTCATTTTCCAGTAGGAAAGGGCAGCACGGATCGAGTAGTGGAGGGTCCGGCTAGTGAATCTCGAAAAACAACTCCAGTAATTGGTCTGAGAGTAGACACTGAAGTTGATGTAGATGGAATAACATCATCTACTGGTGCAATGACAGAAGTGGCAGCAGTTGTTTGTGAAACAACAATAGTGACTGCTGGATCTGAAACAGACTTGGGCTTGGGTGAGTTGACAGCTGGAAATGCTTGTCTCAACGGGACAGTATCCAAATCAGCAATCGCTGCTGTTTTCTTGATGTGGATGGTAGTTCTGGGCTTCTTCTTGCTCAGAGTTACTACTGGAATAGAAACAGCAGTAGGTGCAGCTGATTCTTCAGATACACTCTTCTCCGAATCAGTCAATACAATTACTCTTTTTCTTTTGATTTCTTTAGAGCAGCTTGGCCTTCGGCTTGGGCTTCCCCAATCTCCTTTTTCAATGAAACAAATTCAGCCACAGTTGGCTTAGATCGAAGAGCAAGCACGTTATCAGCTTAGATCGAAGAGCAAGCACGTTATCAACGTCTTCCATAGTAACAAAAGAAGCATCATGTTCAGTGGTGAACGGAAAACCAGCATCCTTCAACATCTGGCTAATTTGAACAGCAAACCCGGTACTCTTTCGTGAAATCATTTCTCTCATTATTTTGAATAGGAACCAACTTCAATCTACCTTAATCTCAGAAGTGATTGCCATCATCACTTGAAATTTTTCTTTGGTTAACTTATCAAAAGTACCGGCTTTCACAAGAAGTGCCTTCGCCACAATATCAGCGAGTACTTGGTACTCCATTTTCAGAAGCTTCTTAAATGCGTCCCCCTGAGAATAAACAATATTTCCATCTTGAACAGTTGCTTTGGCAAAGAATTCCAAAAGAGCGGTCTTGTAAATAACAGCGGGTGCTTCCAGAAACTTTTGGAGTCCAAATTTTTCAACAGCTTTGAACATCTGAACAAGTCCTTCATCCTTGATGGTAAGTACTGATGCAAAGTTGTCTTGATAAGCATTGAGAATATAAGCTGCAGCCATTTCTTTGCCTGTAAAAGAAGTAGCTTCGAAGTAGATTGTGTATTCACGATTTCGAAACAAAGCAGTAGCTAGAGAGTAAGATTTTGGAAACGTCAAAAGTAAAAAGGAGTAAAAAGATCGGTTAATATTCAAAAGAGAATGTACAGCCGTCAATGTAAACAAAAGGATACATGTCAATATGTTTACGGTTGAGTATGAGAAAAGTCATGCAGAGCGTGTCAGAGAGACACTAATTATTTCAAAATTTGAAAATGAAACAAAAGGAGCGGGCAGTCCAGATGGTTATTGAAAAAGATCAGAAGAGGGTTTGTCGTTTTATGATAATATCTACTGGAAGTCATAAGATGCTGAAATATTTTCAGCAGATTAATACAAAAACCAGTAGACACTTGTTTTATGAAAAAGACAAACATCCTTTCTGCTTTTGACAGGGTATAAAAGAGACATTCTGAAAAACAATATTGTTCCCCCTAAATTCATGCAATTAATAAATGCGACGATACGGTTTCTGAGGAAAAGATAGATCAATCTTGGTATTCGTGTAGTCAAATCGCCGTGTCTTCAGCTTCCCAAGACTCTATAAAATTACCTACAAATTCACAAACTAAATCATTCAATCTTTTTATCAAATCAACACAAATTATAAGTGCAAGTGATCTCTCGGAGCCTTCTCCAGAGTCAGAATCAGCAGAGAAATTCCAAGACAACTTCCATCTTCTCGTAAGCAGATGTTTGAAGACATCTTTTTTCAAGATATGAAGACTAGGAATAAAAGCCTTAGTTTATTAATACGAACAATCAGTTAGATTGTTCGTTCTTGTTAGGACTAAGTTGAGGGATAATCCCCTTCACAAACCACAATCACGCAAAGCGAGAGAGTGGGGGGGTCCCAACAGTCCTTAGATAAGTTCCTGTTGAAGTACTTTGCAACATAGAAAGTACTTCAAGCTGCTGATATCAACAAATGTAGTAGATAAACTCAATGTAATGCTTCTGGTTTTATGAATGAAAAAATCTAATTTTGACATATTTTTTTTGTTTATCTACTGCTTTCATTGAATGAATGATAATTGTTGCGTGTTTTCTTAATTGCTTGCAAGTGCACAACGTCAAGTTGTAATAAAATATATTTTTGAGTACAAGTGTCGATCCCACGATGAGTATGTATTTAAATGTATATTAATGCTTGCAATTAAAATAGTCTCAATTTTATTTAGAAAAATCAATTGACAGATTTATTTGCACCTATAACTAGATTGAAAATAAAATTTAATTATATTATAACACCAAACTTTTATAACAAATAACTATGGAATAAAAGATCTGGAGGTCCAATTTCACGCAACTATCACCATGTGTTATTTTGTGTAGCTATATTATAAATGTCCTTATTATACATTAGCCAAGAATTCTAAATTATCTACTCCCTCTCCCGAGTGCTAAGTAGATACTAATTATCTAACAAAGGATTGTAACGTCCCCGTCAACAATCTATAATTAAATAACACAATAAGCAATAACTTCTTTTAATGGCTTCAATAGCAATATATGTCCTCCCGAACTATATAAATACCATCAATGTATTTTTCCCTTTCTTGTTTATAAATTCCCTTTTCCAAGTGATAAATTATAAACATAAGAATCATTCAAGATATGGCCAATAAAATGAAAGCATTAAGATTGAAAAAATACAAATGAACAATAAAGAAAACTTATATAGCATAATTCATAAATCCCAACACATGGTGTCTAGTTTTGTTCCATCATTCCTCTAGAAATAAGAATTAGTTCATAATAAAAATAACATAACAACAATAAAACATGGTTTTAAAACAAGACATATCAAATAAAAATAAAGAAAGAAGACTTAGAACAAGATGTTGAAGTGCTGATTCCGTCCCCGGATTTGTGCAAAAGAATTCTCAAGAACTTGATAAACTTGATCTTTAATCTTTCTTCAGCAGCCTCCAATCCTTCCCTTGGCTCCCCAATACCCTAGATGGTGAATAATAGAAGCCTTTTATAGTCCAGACAAGCTTCCCCACGCAACACACCATTTTCCTTTACTTTTATTCGAAGTCCACATAGTTACAGATTTTTCGGACTCTGTTTTGCGAAGGACCGCGGGTTCGGTGAAAGAAGGACCGCGGGTGCGGTGTTGTTTTGGAGAAACTTTCAGTCTCGAAATTCAGTGACCGCGGGTGCGGTAAAAGAAGGACCGCGGGTGCGGTCATGCTTCGGCAGAATCTTTTATTTCTAACTTCAGGGACCGCGGGTGCGGTCCATATGATACCGCGGTTGCGGTCATACTTCGGCCATTTTATCTTTTGCACTACTCCAATTCAACAATTTGCTACTCCAAATTTTATTCTAAGCTTCCAAACTACAACAACAAAAACAACAACAAATCACATAAAACCTGCTCAAGAATAACAAAATTTCAAGTTAAAAACAAGTAATAAAAGTAAAATAAATTGCACATATCAAATTCCCCCAAACTTAAGATTTTGCTAGTCCCGAGCAAAACAAAACAACACAAACAAACAAGTCATGAAATATTTTAAAGAACTTGGCCTCAAGATATTTTAATTAACTCTTCATGCATTCACAATTCAAATCAATCCAACCACTTGTTCATCCGGATAAAATCATGCAATCGGTTAATTTTCTTAACTTCTAATCTCTTCAACTCATGTTTCAAAACATTCTCAATCAATTTCAATTTTTACAAACACAAATCAAGAGGTCTTTTCCGGTAAAAATTAGGTTCAAAGCAATATTCATTCAAGAAATGGATACCCAATAAATATTTGATGCAATGAGGTGTGTGTAAAATTTATCAATATTCTTACTCAATGAAAGTGTTTATCGATTGTCCATAAGATAGATCCTCCCAATCACTCTCCACTAGTAAATTGGACAACTATGACTAGGTTAATAGGATTTTCAATGGTTATAATGTTAGGCCTTGGCTCATGGCTACAAATAAAGATTAGGAGTTCAAGTAAGGGAGTAAGTTGAATTTTATTTCTTTTGCAAACTCCACTTTTTCTTTTATCTCCAATTTTTTTATTTTATTCATTTCATCTCTTTTTCTCTCTTTTTTCTCCAACTTCATCAATGTAACATCATTCATTTTTCTTTTCTTTTGTAGGAGAATTTTCATTTCTTTGATCCTTTGAATTCTTATTCCCTTGAGAAGGTAGGAAATTAATGTTTAAGATATTCAACGGGGTAGTAAATGTGGGATATTTGAAAGAACATCGAATGAGGGTCTTTTACACATATTAACGTGTGCCATTCGAATTCATTTAAGCTCAAAGAGGTGACAAATGATAAATTCTTTTTATTTGGTAGCTTGAAAGGCTCAATCGATCCAAACATCACCTAAATCATTCCTAAATCATAATTTGTCCGTATTTCGCCTCGAGTGATGTTTGGATAGTTCTAGACAAAATCTCAATTCACCAACACAAAGTAGAATCTAATCATCGTGAAAATGGTGTCTCATTGCATCAACCAAATATATATATATTCAAAAGAAAAGTGCTTGGCTTCCAAGAAATTTCAAGAACATAATTATTTTCTCATATAGGCTCAAGAGGGCTTCAAATGAATATTTATGAACAATATAAATGACCCAAATAAAATCAAAGATTGCCTCAATCATATGTGTTTGCAAAAATTTATTTCGATGTCAAATGAAAATCACAGAGTTGTATAGAAATTATAAGTCTCAAACTTACCAAATCTCATGATTGTTCTCTAAATTTTTTAACACGAATGTAATTCTTCTTAATGCAACATTTTTCTTTTCTCATCATTGGCCATTTTAAATAAAAAATTTCATGACTATAAACACACAAGCAAACAACTACAAAATAAAATAAAATAAATCAAATCTCCCCCAAACTAAAACATGTGCATCGTCCTCGATGTAAATAAGCATGAAAATTAGGAGAATACATATATCTCGGGCGACGACCGTCAGTGGTCATCGCCATCCTCATCATCTTCGTCATCTTGTTGTGGTTGGAACTCCTGCGGGTGATATATGGGTGGCCACTGTGGAGGAGGTGGGAATGGATTGCCAGAGGTTGAAGCCGATGGAAATTGCTGAGCCAAGACAGATGTAAAATCCATCATATATCCCATAAACGTGTCGGTCCTAAACCGAAATGCATCCATTTCTTGGCGTTGATGTTGCATATCTTCTTCCAACTGGGTCAACCTATCTCTCCTATTTCGTTGTTGCGGTTGTGGTTGTGGTTCTTGAGCTTGAGCCTGGGCACGTCTCTCTGCAGCTCTTCTGTTAAATTCACTTTCAGCTCGACTGTGCCGCAGCATGTTCACCTCTAACTACCCTATGTGATTGAACTACCACAATGGGGTTTTTAGGCTTCAACAATTCTTCATTTACTGCCCAAGTCACTCCCGCATTTTGGCATAAAGCAGTGATAAGAGAAGGGTGGAGGAGTCCACTAGGAGAGTTACCTCTTGCATATTCAAGCATCGAACTCTGAAGCAATTGACCTAAATCAATTGTCTTCCCCGTCATAATGCAAAAAGTAAGAATTGCCCTCTCCTTGATGACTGTGGTGGTATGCTCGGTAGGCTTAATCCTAGCAGAAATAAATGAATACCAATCTTTGGCAACACTTTTGAGATCAGACTTAGCTAGGCTAACATGCACATCATCCCTCATTCTCCATTCCGCTCCCTCTATGCAAATTGTTTGAAGAATATTATTATAATCTACATGCTCAGCCCGGTATTCTTCATATTCATTGTGCATTACATGAGGGATACCATATAACGTATTGATCGTATGTGCATCAAAGGCTACCATTTTTCCTCGCACCAACACCTTCAACTGATCATGCCTAACCTTGAGGTTATCATAAAATTCTCTCACCAACGAAATGACAGCATCTTGTGGCTGCCTGCCAAGTAATTCTGATGCTTGTAGCAGCACTCATGTCTTGATAACACCAGAGACACTTCCACATCTGGAAACTTTCAAGAAAACCATAGAGAAGTATGTCTGGATAAAGGTTATGTCCGTATGGTTCAAAGTGCAAGAGCTGCAGAATGTGTATCAGAATGGTTTGGCTTCTACTACTGCTCAACTAGCAAGAGCAAGAAAGTACAAACGAGAGTTTCAAGTTGATCAAGTCTCTGAGCTTGCTACTGAAGGGGTTCTGCTTCAGATGATGCTCTGGAAGGAGTGGCATCTACTCCAAAGATTCTCAGCACATAGTCCTTTAAACAAATTAGGAGTCATGAGTTGAATAACTGGATTACTGAGTGGTAAAATTCTGTAGATACTCAATTGTGTAGTGTAACCTGGTTTCGATTACATTCAAGATGAAATAACAATATTTATCTTAAATTGTCTTTTTATTCTTCTGCAAAGAGAACAGAGTTAACACAAGATTTATAATAATTATCCAGATAATAACATTAATAAAATCAAGTTAAATCAATTAATCCCAATATATTTCGAAAGTAGGAAAACTTATTCTCAGGCAGAGGTTTAGTAAAGATATCTGTTGTTTGTAAATAAGTAGAAACATATTCCAGACGAATGTCCTTATTCTGCAAATGATCTCTTATAAAATGATGTCTGATGTCGATTTGCTTCGTTCTGGAATGAAGTACTAGATTTTGCGTGATTGCAATGACACTGATATTGTCACAGAAGATAGGTGATTCTAAGGCTTGAATTTCATAGTCTTTGAGTTGTTGTATCCAAAGTATTTGAGAGTAGCAACTTCCAGCAGCAAGGTATTCTGATTCTGCAGTAGACGTAGCTATGGAAGTATGCTTTTTACTAAACCAGGAGATTAGCCTATCACCAAGGAATTGACAAAAAACACTTGTTCTTTTCCTGTCTAGTTTGCAACCTGCATAATCAGCATCTGAATATCCAATAAGATTGAAAGATGAATCAACGGTATACCATAAGCCGACATTTTGAGTTCCTTTTAAGTACTTCAGAATACGTTTAACAGCAATATAATGAGATTGCTTGGGATTAGATTGAAATCCTGCACAAATGCAAATAGCAAATTGAATATCAGGTATACTGGCAGTAAGATACAATAGTGAGCCAATGAGACCACGATACTGAGTTACCTCTACTGAAATTCCACTTTCATCTTTATCAAGCTTGGTAGATGATCTTATTGGAGTGGAAGCAGCAGAGCATGCATCCATTCCACACTTTTTCAGTAGCTCCTTAGTATACTCGGCTTGATTTATGAAAATACCAGTATCAAGTTGTTTGATCTGCAATCCAAGGAAGAATAATGTTAATTCTCCCATCATGCTCATTTCGAATTGATCCTGCATCAACTTAGAAAACTTTGCACATAGTTGGGGTTAGTTGACCAAAAAATAATATCATCAACATAGATCTGTACTAATAGAATATGTTTATTCTTGACTAGAGTGAACAAGGTCTTGTCTACTGTGCCAATTGTAAAATCATGATTGATAAGAAATTGTGACAAAGTGTCATACCATGCTCTAGGTGCCTGTTTTAAACCATACAGAGCTTTGTGTAATTTAAATACATGATGATGTGAGAAATGATCAATAAAACCTGGAGGCTGTTCGACGTAAACCTCTTCTTGTAGTAGACCATTTAGGAAGGCACTCTTCACATCCATTTGATAAACTTTGAAATTCTTAAAAGCAGCAAAGGATAAAAATATTCTGATAGCTTCGAGCCTTGCTACTGGCGCGTAGGTTTCATCATAGTCGATTCCTTTCTCTTGTCTAAAACATTGAGCCACCAGTCTTGCTTTATTTCTAATCACCGTGCTTTCTTCATTTAGTTTGTTTCTGAACACCCACCGGGTTTCAATGACAGCTTGGTGAGATGGTCTAGGTACTAGAAACCAAACTTCGTTTCTTTTGAATTGGTTCAGTTCTTCTTGCATAGCTTCAATCCAACTTGGATCCAGAAGAGCTTCTTCAAATTTCTTTGGTTCATCCTGAGAGATAAAAGTAGCATGCATATATTCATTAATCATTTGCCTTCTGGTTCTCAAGGGCGCTACTAGATTTCCAATAACCAAATATGGAGGATGAGATTTTCTCCAAATAAAAGGGTTTAAAGGGATTTCTTCCTAGTTTGATATATTTGGAATGATCTCAACTGAACCAGTAGTAGGTTCTGGAGTGTCTTCTGCTGGTACTGGTAAATCTAATATTTGTACTTCTGGTTCCACTATTGGAATGTCTGGTTCTGGATTTTGAACATATTTGATACTTGGTTCTGCATCATCTTCACTATCCAGTTCCAAGTGAATCCTGCCTAACCTGTTACTCAAATTTGACATATTAGATATTTCAGGAGCACTGTTGTCCTCATCGAAGACAACATGAACCGATTCTTCAACATTGAGAGTTCTATTGTTGAAGATTCTGAAAGCTTTGCTCACAGCAGAGTAACCAAGAAATAATCCAGCATCTGATTTTGAATCAAATGCAGTTAAATAATTTTTGCCATTATTGAGCACAAAGCATTTGCAACCAAACACATGAAAATAAGATACATCAAGTTTACTCCCTTTCCATATTTCATAAGGAGCCTGATTATGCCTTTTGTTGATCATTGTTCTGTTTTGGTTGTAGTATGCAGTGTTGATTGCTTCTGCCCAGAAGCGCTGAGAGATATATGCATCTGCTAGCATTGTTCTAGCAGCTTCTTTAAGAGTTCTGTTTCTCCTCTCAGCTACTCCGTTCTGTTGAGGCGTACTGGCAGCTGAATATTCATGATGAATTCTTTGTTCATCTAAATATAACTCAAGAATTTTTTTAGTGAACTCGGTATCCCGATCACTTCTGATTTTAATAATAGAAGAAGATTTTTCATTTTGACTCTTTTTCAGAAGCTTGATCAGGAGGTTACCAGTTTGATCTTTTCCAGCAAGAAATATTACCCAAGTAAATCTAGAGAAATCATCAATAACAACAAGGGTGTATTTCATTCCCCCTAAGCTCATGATAGGAATTGGACCAAATAAGTCCATATGCAGTAATTCCAAACATCTTGAAGTTGATTTACTACCTTTGTTCTTGAAGCTGGACCTGATCTGTTTTCCAAGCTGACATGCAGAACAGACATGATTCTTAACAAAATTAATATCAGGCAAACCATCCACTATGTTCTGCTTCTTGAGATTATTGATTGACTTGAAATTCAAATGATTCAATCTCTTGTGCTAGAGCCAATGCTTATCAGTAAGAGAAGCAACTAAACATGTAAGAACAGTAGAATGATCTAAGTTCCATGAGAATTTGTAAGTGTTGCCTTCTCTCTTTCCAGTTAATACAACAGACTCAGCAGAATTTTTCACTGTGCATATGTTCTTCTGAAAAGCTACAGAATAACCATTATCACATAGTTGACTAATGCTAATCAAATTATAACAGAGATTCTCAACTAGTAGTACGTCATTGATAGTTATGTTACCATAGATAATCTTACCGTTACCCACGGTTTTACCTTTTGAGTTATCTCCAAAGGTTATCTTAGGTACAGTACATCTCATTATTTCTGAAAATAGATTCCTCTGTCCAGTCATGTGTCTGGAACATCCACTGTCTAGATACCATGTGGAGCTGCTTACTCTAGCTTTCTTCACCTGTTCCTGCAAACACAAATTTTAGTATCTCGTACCCAATATACTTGGGTCCAAGCCTTATTAGTCCCTTAGGAACCCACATTTGTACAATTTTCAGTGATTTTGTACTTCGCGTATCCATAGAGGTGTGTGCAGCAGAGGATCTGTTATTTCTAACAATATGCATATTAGGATGTTGTTTTTCCATTCTGTTTGTGTTGTCTAGACTGTATCTCTTCTGAACTGGTCTAGAATTATAGTACTGATAGTTTTTAACCTTCATAGGGGGTTGTGCTCCTGAGTTGAATCCTCTACTGGATCCAGCACTCTGGTAAACTTTTCCCTTAGGTTCAACATATCCCAGACCATAATTCTTTCTTCTGTTCATTTGATTTACATTCCTTACAACTTGAAGAGTTGGTACTTCAGGTTCATATACCACACTGGATTTAACAAAGTGAATGAATTTCCCTTTGTCTTTATCCAGTTCTGGCTCGGTACTGGTTTCAGAAGTGCTTTCATTATTGTTGAATCCGATACCACTTCTATCTCCGGATTGCTTCTGTAATTCTTGCATCTTTTCCAATGAAACAGAAGACTTATTCCAAGCATTTACCAGAACAGACAGCTTCTGATTTTCAGATCTCATTGTCTGGTAATCTGCCTTTACTCTTTCATTCTCGGTTTTCAACTTACTCATCTCCTCTTTCAAATCATTGCAGCAATTCTCTTGCAAGCAAGTGAATTTACTGACTTGATTTTTTAAGTTTAGATTTTCAATCTTAACTTCCTCGAATGATTGAGAAAGTCTCGAGTACTCCCCTACCATGTCATGCAATGCTTTAATTAAATCAGTTCGTGTAAATTCGTCAGAGTCAAAGTCGAATACCTCTTCAGATGTCGAGTTCGGTTCAACATCCGCCATAAGACATTTGATCTCTTCTGCATCACTTTCACTGGAATGAATTTCTTAGTCAGAAGACTCAGAACTGGAATCCGCCCATCTAAATTTGCTTTCTTCAGCAATCATCGCTTTGCGGTCTTTTCTGAACTTCTTGTCATTTCTTTTGTACTTCTTCTTCTTCTGGTCATCTTTCTTGGGCTTTGGACAGTCAGCAATAAAGTGACCAATCTTTCCACAGTTGAAGCACGCCATATCACCAGGTGGTGAATCTTTCTTGAAGTTCCGATTAGGGTTTTGGTAAGCTCGGTGATTCTTCTTCATGAACCTGGAGAATTTTTTTATAAAGAGAGACATAGCATCATTGCTGATCTTTTCAACAGTATTTTTAGAAGTACTCTCAATAAATGTAGCAGGTACTGCTTGTGGGATGACTACAACAGCAGCAGTAAAAGTAGTAGCAACAGTAGCAACAAGAGCCTTGGTTGGTAGGTTTGTTGATGGCTCTTCTCCGCTTCTCATTTCTAGCTCGAACTCGTAGGCTTTTAAGTCGGCGAACAAGTCATGTAGCTCCAACTTGTTTAGATCTTTAGAGACTCTCATAGCCATTGTTTTGACGTCTCATTCCCTAGGTAAAGCTCTCATCACCTTGAGTGTTATTTCTCTGTTGCTATGCTCTTTACCAAGGGCAACGAGTTCATTAACCAGGCTGCTGAATCGTTCATCAAACTCATTTAGAGTTTCTCCAGCCTTCATTTTCAGATTTTCAAACTTCAACATTGCTACAGACAGTTTATTTTCCTTTGTCTGCTCATTTCCTTCACATATTTGAATGGGCTTTTCCCAGATTTCTTTCGCAGTAGAACACATCTTGATTTTACTGAATGTGTTTTTATCAAGAGTTTTATAAAGAATATCCTTCGCAACGTTGTCGAGATTAGCTTTCTTCTTATCTTCTTCAGTCCATTCGTTTCTTGATTTTTCAACCATTTGTGGAGCACCTTCAGTAACAGCAATAGCTGTATTTGGCTTTAAGATCTTTAGTGGACCGTCTGTGCTGACATACCACATGTCATCATCTTGGGCTGCAAGTTAAGCTTGCATCCGGATCTTCCAATAATCCAAATCTTCTTTTGAGAACATGGGAACCTTGCTAAAATGTGCCATAACTGCTGCAAATTTTCAGAACAAGAGAAATCTGGTCTAATACCACTTGTTGGGGATCGATGTAGAGTTTAGAGGGGGTGAATAAACTCTCCTCCTTTGATAATAGTTTTTGCAAAGAGTGCTAGAATCATGTTAGAGATTGTAGTTGTTCTTGTTTAATAGTACGTCCAGCAGATCACAATGATAAGTGCGGAAACAATCCGATGGAGTAAGGTGAAAAACAGTAATAGCTGTAGGCAATAAAACATTAGTTGTTTCTGGAAGTTCGAAGATAAAATCTTCTATATTTCCCCTTCTTCTGTTTCCAGAAGATATCACTAAAAGACTTTGGATACTTCAGCAGGGCTTATCTCTTGCCTACTGAAACTCTTAGTAACTAAACACAAAGTGACTAAGTATAACAAAGTTCTGGAAAAGACTCTTTTCCAGTTTACAAACTCTTCTCGAAATATAGTAAGGTGTTTTGCTTGTAGAGATGAGGAAACAACAGTACAAGATGATCTCCAAAGATCATATGTAAAATATGAAGCGTGTACTGCTTTTCTGCAATTTTGAGCTTAGAAGATGGTGATTGATTCGCGGTTGCTAAAAGTAGCGTTGGATAGATAAAAGATCAGTGGTCATCTTCAAGTGGTTTTGATCCATATATATAGATAACTTGAATCCAACGTCTATAATAAAAAAATGGCTCTTTTGGTGTATGAAAGAAACAGCTTTATTCCTTAAATGGATCCTGCAAAAAGCTTTCAACACAATCAGTCTTGTTACTTACTAAAATTGATAAATCGAATTAAATGACTTGTACAGCATTTAATGGTGCAATAAATACTTGTACTCAATAAAGTAACGGTAACATTTAAGACTACTTCCGTTAGCATAGAAGACATCAAGTTATCCTAATTGCAGACTCGGTTCTGCTTATGATTAACTGAGTTCTGAAAACTTAGTCTTGCTTTTATATTGTATACTGGTTTTAACTAACAGCTAGCTGGTTTTGATTCGTATTGCCACAATAAATTTAGGTCTAACAAAAATACTTTGGTTTTAAAACAATCTGTAACAGCTCGCTTCAATTAAGAATTATCTAATTCGTACATTGAAACTCTTAGCATCCTCTTTAACACTAAATACAAAAACCACATTGTCTACATAACCCTAGATCCAGACAGATATACACACTACTTTAAACAAATAAGCTTGAACATTTTGAGTGAATGTATACCACAAGATGATATATAGAGATGAGATATGAACAATATGCGTGTTCTATGGAGCATATTGAAGATAAAAACACTGACGTATGCTTGGGATCTTTGATAAGGAAGATTATGATAGTTTATGTTTTTTCTTCAGCCTTGAACCCACATTTAAATAAAAAAACTCTTTCAACGGTCAAATTTTCAATAAACGAACAATTGTACTGATATCTGACACAAAAGCAACATGTTTTTTGTCTCCTTTTTCTTCATAGTACTCTTTGATTAATGTTCCTTGGAATGTATCCAAAAATTATAATAAACAACTTCTAAAAAGTTGATTCGTGAGAGAGAAAAACATTTGCATATATTTGTCTCATTAGGAGACATTAAAGGACAATTGGGTATGTCAGGTTAATGTTCATCGATTTGTTCACTAATCCTTTGACTTGTCGAGCTGGTATGTAGACATACATGCCATCTAGAAACCAATTTATATCTTGAGCTATTTAAACAGTCCGATGATAGTATTGTAAGCAGCTTGATCTAACAGATAGATATGTATCCTTTCTTTAATATGACTATATGGAGAAATATGCATTCCAACAAGAGTCTTGAATATTAGGATGTTCGACTTGACTTATAACATCTGGCTCGAAACCTCTCAATAAAAAAATAGCAGATGGACCTAGAAACATTTTGATGTTGTTATCACCAAAACTAAGAAATTTTCAATTTAAAAATTTCTCTCTTTTTGGTGATGACAAAACAAAGGTTATAGATTAATAAATACAGTAATATGATTCAACACTTGCCATAATTCAGAAAAGATAATGAATTTCATTAAGTAAGTGAAATTACATTGTCACAAAAATATTTTGCATACATGCAAATTATATTACAACTACATCATATCTTCTATACTGGCTACTTCTACTGCCTCCACCTCTTTTTCTTCTTTATTCTTTCTTTTTTTTTTATTGATGTTTCCTTCTCTCTTCTTCTTATCGTCATTTCTACTCATCCAACTTCTTATGATATTTGCCTTTTTTGATATCATCACGTTGCATGCAGTTCATGATTTCATGCATCTAGGCACTAGTGGTTGATTGCATGTGATCTATCCATTTATTTGTTGTTGAATTCTACTAAGTTGGCTGAATAGCTCAATAGGAGTGGAAATTGTAGTGCCCAAAAAACCAGTATACATAAGTTGCATGCATAATTTAATAAGATAATTAATTTAAATGATGCATTCGACATGTTTAATTTATTTTGAATATTTATATGTTTATTTAATGGGATTTAATTGTATTGCTTAAGTTGAGTTTTTCAGGAGAATATTCGATGTTGTGTCGGGGATAAGAGACCGAAGATGATTGAGGTGCTAAAATAAAATGTTATATTTTTGTTTTAAGAAATTTAAAATATTTATGAATTTTAGCATTTTAAAGTCAAATTTAAATTTGTAGGGGAATTAAAAGATTTTAAAGTATCTTATTAGAAAATTTTTTAAAAATAGGAGATTTAATTCTTGAACATGTTGTTTAATGTTTTATTAATTATTGATGCTTTAATTCAATTGTTATGTTAACACTTAATTACATTTTCGAATTTTTCTTTTAAAAAAAAGAGAGAAAAAGAGGATAAACGCACGAGCACACATACATCACACGCACACACACTAGAAACCTAGGGTTTTGGCTCCATAGCAGCCTCCATCACTTTTCTGCTCCTACATCCATACTTTGGTGAGATTTTCACAAGTTTTGTCAAGGAAAACATTTAGCAATTGTTCCCCATTCATCCTCCACGTTCCCTCGCGTCGTATTCGTTTATTCGAGCGTTAATACGCAAAGGCATGTTCTAAACCTTTCTTGACGTATCAATCTTGTTATATAATGTTATTTTTTTATATTTATGCATGAAAAACATTTTTATATATGAAAATTTTGAATCAAAACATGTATTTGCATGCTGAAATTTTTCTGCGCAAGATCCTTCAAGCTTTCATGAGTTTTTGATGCGTAGGCTTCGTGTGGATCATCTGGGATGTTGCTTCAATGTATGGGGATGTATTAGGATGTGTTTAGATGATATTAATCAATCCTTGAAGGGTCGAAAGTAGTCTGGCCGTGCAATTAATATGTGGATCGCAACTGTCACACCGACTCACTCGTAGGGGTTGTTTTAGGTGTTTGGCTGGTTTGGGAAGGTGTGGGCTAGGCTAGGGATCGTGGGTAGTGTTTGGACATTGTGTTAAGGTGGGTCTGGTCTTGGGCTTTTATGGGCTGATCGGGTAGGAAAGTCGTTGGAGACAAAAAGGGGCAGCACGTGCACATGAAGGCGCACAAGGTGCTATGATGGCCGACTTGTTCCACGATGTCCATGTGCAATAACTGATCGATATATACATACAAGATTTCATGATCAGATCCTCAAAGAACTGATTCATTTTTGAAAAAGACTTCAAAAAGTCGAAGTGTTAAGCAACCCCCTTTCTAAATACTTCACATATATTAACCGATCCTAACACTGCTACAGTCTGATTTGACGAATGAAAAATATATATTCAAAGCAAACAACGGTCAACGATAACAAATAGAAAAAATATAGGCAATGATGTAAAGTGCATAAAGTAAATGAGACAAATATTTATAGATGTTCGGACATAAACACTCCTATGTCACCCTTCTTCCAATTAGGAAAGAATCCACTAAAAGACTTTGGTTTTACAACTTTTTATAACAATTCACTTCAACTAGGAAATAACATTGTTGAAGTTGAAACTTGAAATGTCTACTACTCGTTTTCTTTAAATTATACTAGAAATTTTTTTTCTTTCTTTCGGCCGAAAGTTCACACACATATATATAGTTATGTGCATCATCAGTCCAGCCAGTTCAACCATCAATTCCTCCTTATAATCATAAACATCCTCACCTACATCATTCACACCTAGTGAATCTAATGACTTAGTAAACTTTAACCAGTATAACAAGTAGTACGTATACATCCACATGCAATAATGGAAAATACTTTTAATAAAATAACTTTTAATGAGCATGCATAACTTTAAACATTTCTTTCCTTTCATCATAACATTTCCTTTCATCATATACATATTTGTTTCCCTTTTATTAAATTCAGATCATTAATTGTGACTTTTGTTTCAGCTATTGGTCAATTGATCAATCTTATGTATAACCATGGTACCAGGCAACGGGGACATCAGCGACACTCTCACCCATCAACTGAGCATTTACCTTACATATCATCATATCCTTTCGTATTCGTATTAGTCACAATCAAGTCACCTCCTTCAATCCTTTTATTATATTTATCATAAAAATTCATGCATTTAACATTTTCCTTTTAAATCAAGCATACAATACGTCTTTAAGCATTTAACGTTTTTCATCATGAAATCCCATAATATTTCAAAATAACCATTTTAACATTCATTATAGCATTCAGGGCACTGTCAGGACGTCTAATATTTTTCATATGTAAAATGTCTGTTTTTCCCATGAAACCCTAACTTTCCCAATTTACCCTTGGACCTTAAAATGACGACACAAATCCATCCAAATTTAACATAACACTTTAAAATACACCCATAAATATTTATTTGACGTAAACTTAAGCTGTAGTATCCCGATGCCTAATTTGAGTTAATTATTGGATTAATTATATTTCGGTGGGATCGGAAGGACCGAACCGGGTTCGGATCGTCCGAATAGGGTTCAGATCGTCCGAAGAGGGTTCGGATCGTCCGAAGACAGGTGGCTGGACACGTGGAAGACATGCAGAGTTCGGATCGTCCGATCAGGGTTCGGATCGTCCGAAGACAGGTGTCTGGACACGTGGAAGACATGCATGGTTCGGATCGTCCGATAAGGGTTCGGAAGGTCCGAAGGGTACAGGGTTCGGATCGTCCGAAGTGGATCGGATCGTCCGAAGAGGATCGGATCGTCCGATCGTTGTCTATAAATAGAGGCGCGAGGCTTCACTATTTCCCTCGCCAATTCCGAGTGTTCCAGAGCGTTTTAGTCGTTTCTGATAAGTTTCTAGTCTTTTCCCGAGGTTTAGGCACTAGCGGGGAGCTACTGGTTTTGTAGCGGAGCTGTGCTCTAGTTGGGAGCTAGCGGTATCAGTGGGCTGACTACGGACACAGACTTGATTCTAAGGTTGATTGCTAGGATCTACTGATTTGAGGTACGAAAGTACTATCCGAGATAGTAGGATTGAGTATACTTTACTATGTGTTGCATGTTTATATGTTGCATTATTATCTGTCATATGATGCATGGTTTATTATGCGGCATTTGCATAATCATGTTGAGCCTGACTATTTTTGAGATAGCCTGTTGAGAGGGTGCTCAGCCCTCGTTTGTTGTGGATGGTTGGACCCCGTTGGCCGACGGTGGTCAGGTCACCGGTATATCCACAGGTTTATTTTGGTATGGGAGCCACCTCCTGGTGCGACGGCGCAGAGTGCTACATACCTTGACGTCATTTACCTGAGCAGTATTTCGATATACCCAGATCCTGGTATCCAGTACATTTTGCATACATGCATGTCATAGTCTTGTATACTCATGCTTTCGGTGCTGAGCGTTTTATGCTCACGTCCTCGGTTTATCTCTGTTTTGGACACCCTATTCGATGGGGCAGGTCTCAGGTTGGACGGTCCAGGAGGGAGTGGACAGGGAGCTGGCAGAGGTTGACTTGTAGTTATTGGTATTTGTTCTTGGTATTTAGTTCAATCTGGTTGTTTAAGTATTTTGTACTTACAGATTCGATTGGGTTGTATTACTGTTTTTCCGCTGTTTTACCTGATTCAGTTTTAATGTTAATTTTGCATGCTTAAGTTCTGATTAGTAGGTGATTCTGGAACGGGTCACTACATTTATGGTATCAGAGCATGCATTAAGATTTTGGGATTTAGAACTGTTCTTTTGGGTTTAATCTCTGGTAACTTTTGTAGCTAAAAGATGTCTGGTTTTGACGACGATGCTAGTAGTCATGGCAGCGTTGGACGCTGGGGAGACCACGACGATCGGGAGCGTCGTCGAGAGCATCGAGAACGTCGTCAACACCGTCGTGATGAGCCTCGGAGTTTTAGTATGCATCGGTTCTTGCAGATGAGGCCGAAACCTCTTTCGGGCGGTGAGACTCCGGATGTTGCGGAGAACTGGCTTGAGAGGATGGAGAGCTGCTTCAAGACTTTTCAGTGCTCGGCGGAGCAGCAGATTGATACCCTTGATTTCTTGCTGGAGGGTGGTGCGCGCAAGTGGTGGAGGTCTACCTCTGCACCGATAGTTCAGCGACAGGGTCGAGTTCTTTGGGCCAATTTCCGAGCCGCTTTCATGCTGCTTTACTTTCCGCCAGCTCTTCTGCAGACCAAGGCGATTGAGTTGATCAATCTGAAGCAGGGAAGTTTGTCTGTTGATGAGTATCAGCAGAAGTTCTTTGAGTTGCTTCCGTATGTTCTGCATGTCAGTGACAATGCTATGGCCAAGTATAACCATTTTCTTCAGGGCCTCAATCAGGAGATTTATGATCGGGTTGTTGTCTGCGATGATCCGACATCGTATGAGGGTCTTGTAAATCGTTGTCGCCAGGCTGAGGGCAGTTTGTTGAGAGGTCGAGCCATGCAGTCTGCTCGTCCTACTAGTTCTTTGGGTCCCCGCGCCCAAGCATTTAAGAAGGCTGGATCTACTTCTTCTTCCTCTGGATCTGGAGGAGTCCACCATTTTGGGAAGAAGAGGGGCCCGTGTCAGCACTGCGGGAAGGATCATCCGACGGAGCGTTGTCGCAAGGTTGCGGGTGCTTGTTACAAGTGCGGTGAGATGGGCCACATGAAGAGAGATTGTCCACAGACGGGCGGAGGATTAGGATCTGGTTCTCAGGCTTCAGTTCATCAGAGGCCACAGCAGGGACAGTCTACTCAGGGTTCTAACCTCTGACCGCGTACTCAAGGGCAGGTCTTTGCTCTTAACCAGGATCAGGCTGCTGAGGAGAACGAGAGAGTTATCGCAGGTTTATTTTTATTATGTGGATTACCTGCTTACGTTCTCATTGATACTGGTGCATCTCATTCATTCATATCTGCGAGATTTGCTAAGCGTCATGCATTACCTTTCACTTCTTTGGACGTTGTGGTATCTGTTTCCACACCGATGGGTCATTCGGTGCTAGCTAGACGTCTAGTTTTAGGTTGTCCTCTAGAATTTGAGGGTAATGTTTTAACTGCTAATTTGATGATTCTTGCGATGGAGGACTTTGATTGCATTCTGGGAATAGATGTGCTGACTGTGTTTAGAGCTACTGTGGACTGTTATCAGAAGTTTGTGCAGTTTCGTCCAGTTGAGGGCGACAGTTGGTTTTTCTATGGAGAGGGAGCGCGACCCCCGATGCCTGTGGTTTCTGCTCTGAAAGCCTGTCGTGCTTTAGAGTCGGGCGGGGAAGGCTACCTTATCTATGCTATTGATTCGTCCGCAGATAGTGTCGGTATCAGTGACATTCCAGTGGTTTGCGATTTTCCGGATGTTTTTCCCGAGGAGATTCCTGGTTTTCCTCCCGTTCGGGAAGTGGATTTCGGCATTGATTTAGTGCCAGGCACGGCACCAATCTCTAGAGCTCCTTATCGTTTAGCTCCATCGGAGATGCAAGAATTGAAACAGCAGTTGCAGGATCTTCTTGACAAGGGGTATATTCGACCCAGTGTGTCCCCGTGGGGAGCACCAGTTCTTTTTGTCAAAAAGAAGGATGGTTCTATGCGGCTCTGCATAGATTATCGGCAGTTGAATCGTGCTACGATAAAGAATAAGTATCCGTTGCCACGGATTGATGATTTATTTGATCAACTACAAGGTACCTCTGTGTATTCCAAGATTGATTTAAGGTCTGGTTATCATCAGCTTCGAGTTCATCAGGGAGATATATCGAAGACTGCATTCAGGACCCGATATGGGCATTATGAGTTTCTGGTTATGCCTTTTGGGGTGACGAATGCACCAGCAGTTTTTATGGATCTGATGAATCGGGTTTTTCGGGAATTCTTGGATAAGTTTGTTGTGGTGTTTATAGATGATATCTTAATCTATTTGCATGATCAGCAAGAACACGCACAACACTTAAGGATTATTTTACAGACACTTCGCGAGAATCAGCTTTATGCGAAGTTGAGTAAATGTGAGTTTTGGATTGACAGGGTTGTATTCCTTGGTCATGTCATTTCTAGCAAGGGAGTTTCAGTTGACCCAAGCAAGGTGGAAGCGGTATTGAACTGGTCGCGTCCGACGACAGTAGCCGAGATCCGCAGTTTTCTGGGATTGGCTGGGTATTATCGCCGTTTCATTGTCAACTTCTCTCAGATTGCTAAGTCACTCACTCAGCTCACTCGGAAAGATGTTTCATTTGAGTGGACATCAGAGTGCGAAGAGAGTTTCTTGGAACTTCGCAGACGTTTGACATCTGCGCCTGTTTTGGCTTTACCGTCTGGATCTGGTGGTTTCAGTGTTTTCACCGATGCCTCTTTACAGGGACTAGGGTGTGTTCTGATGCAGAATGAGCATGTGATTGCTTATGCGTCGAGACAGTTAAAGCCTCATGAAGAAAACTATCCTGTTCATGATCTGGAATTAGCAGCGATCGTTTTTGCTTTGAAAATCTGGCGCCATTATCTGTATGGTGAGCGATTTGAGATCTTCACTGATCATAAGAGTTTGAAGTATCTGTTCACTCAGGCTGAGTTGAACATGCGTCAGCGTCGTTGGATGGATCTACTCAAGGATTACGATTGTGAGATCAAGTATCATCCAGGATCTGTGAATCTCACGGCCGATGCTCTTAGTCGCAAGGTGAGATTATCTGCTCTTCAGACTTGTGCTGTATCTGGGATTATTCAAGATTTCTGTTCGATGGGATTCAATTGTAAGCATCGGAAAGGAACGGAGAGTATCCGTATAGCTACTATTTTGTCTGAGCCAGTTTTGTATTCTCGGATTAGAGATGCTCAGATGTCTGATTCTAAGATTCAGAAATTAGCTCGGTTGGCTGATGGAGATAATACTTCTGGTTTCCACTATCAGTCCGAGGGTCTTTTGTGCTTATCTGGTCGTGTTGTTGTACCGGAAGATGACACTTTGAGGGAAGAGATTTTGTCCCAGGCTCATCGTAGCAAGTTGAGTGTTCATCCAGGGAGCAACAAGATGTATAAGGATTTGAGGACTCGATTTTGGTGGAAAGGTATGAAACGTAATGTTTATCAGTATGTCTCCAAGTGCCTTGTCTGTCAGCAGGTGAAGGCTGAGTATCGACGACCTGGAGGTTTGTTGCAGAATCTTCCTATTCCGGAGTGGAAGTGGGAGCATATCACGATGGACTTCGTGACTCACTTGCCTATGTCTGTGGGGAATAGAGATGCTATCTGGGTGGTAGTGGATCGACTTACTAAGTCTGCCCATTTTCTTCCGTATAACAGAGATTTCACTTTCGATCGGATGGCACGGTTGTACATTCAGGAGATTGTACGGTTTCATGGTGTGCCCGTGAGTATCGTTAGTGACAGAGATCCTCGATTTACATCTAGATTTTGGGGCAGCTTTCAGCAAGCTTTGGGCACTACCTTGAGTTTGAGTACTGCATATCACCCAGAGACTGACGGTCAGTCAGAGAGGACTATTCGTACTCTTGAGGATATGTTGAGATCTTGTGTGATGGATTTCGGGCCAGCTTGGCAGGATCATCTGCCACTGATAGAGTTTGCATACAACAACAGTTTTCATAGGAGTATTGGTATGTCTCCGTTTGAAGCATTGTATGGTCGACGTTGTCGTACTCCTCTGTTCTGTGAAGAAGTCGGAGAACGACAGGTCGAGGGTCCAGAATTGATTCAGCAGGCCATGGACAAAGTTCTTGTGATCAAACAGCGGATTAAGACTGCTCAGGATCGACAAGCGAGTTATGCGAACTCCAAGCGCAGACCTCTTCATTTTGATGCAGGCGAGAAAGTGTTTCTCAAGGTATCACCTTTTCGGAGGATTCTGAGATTTGGACTCAAGGATAAGCTATCTCCGAGATTCATTGGTCCTTTTGAGATCTTAGAATGTGTGGGAGACTTGGCCTACAGATTAGCTTTGCCACCGTATCTGTCTAGTGTTCACAATGTGTTTCATGTGTCCTTGTTGAGACGATACGTAGCGGATGAGTCTCATGTTTTGCATCCAACAGAAGTTCAGCTGAATCCGGATTTGTCTTTTGTAGAAAGACCGGTTTCGATCTTAGACCGGAAGGATAAGGTACTGCGGAATAAGACTATTCCTCTTGTCTTAGTGCAGTGGCAACGCCGAGGTACTGAAGAAGCTACTTGGGAACTAGAGAGTCGCATGCGGTCAGAGCATCCAGAGTTGTTCTAGTTGTAGTATTTTCAATAATGATTGTAATTTCAGTTGTGCTTTCAGTTGTAATTCATTCTTAAGTTGAATGTATTGTTGTTCAGAATTGTCATTCTTCAGACTCGATTTCGCGGACGAAATCCTTTTTAGGGGGGGAGAATGTAGTATCCCGATGCCTAATTTGAGTTAATTATTGGATTAATTATATTTCGGTGGGATCGGAAGGACCGAACCGGGTTCGGATCGTCCGAATAGGGTTCGGATCGTCCGAAGACAGGTGGCTGGACACGTGGAAGACATGCAGAGTTCGGATCGTCCGATCAGGGTTCGGATCGTCCGAAGACAGGTGTCTGGACACGTGGAAGACATGCAGGGTTCGGATCGTCCGATAAGGGTTCGGAAGGTCCGAAGGGTACAGGGTTCGGATCGTCCGAAGTGGATCGGATCGTCCGAAGAGGATCGGATCGTCCGATCGTTGTCTATAAATAGAGGCGCGAGGCTTCACTATTTCCCTCGCCAATTCCGAGTGTTCCAGAGCGTTTTAGTCGTTTCTGATAAGTTTCTAGTCTTTTCCCGAGGTTTAGGCACTAGCGGGGAGCTACTGGTTTTGTAGCGGAGCTGTGCTCTAGTTGGGAGCTAGCGGTATCAGTGGGCTGACTACGGATGCAGACTTGATTCTAAGGCTGATTGCTAGGATCTACTGATTTGAGGTACGAAAGTACTATCCGAGATAGCAGGATTGAGTATACTTTACTATGTGTTGCATGTTTATATGTTGCATTATTATCTGTCATATGATGCATGGTTTATTATGCGGCATTTGCATAATCATGTTGAGCCTGACTATTTTTGAGATAGCCTGTTGAGAGGGTGCTCAGCCCTCGTTTGTTGTGGATGGTTGGACCCCGTTGGCCGACGGTGGTCAGGTCACCGGTATATCCACAGGTTTATTTTGGTATGGGAGCCACCACCTGGTGCGACGGCGCAGAGTGCTACATACCTTGACGTCATTTACCTGAGCAGTATTTCGATATACCCAGATCCTGGTATCCAGTACATTTTGCATACATGCATGTCATAGTCTTGTATACTCATGCTTTCGGTGCTGAGCGTTTTATGCTCACGTCCTCGGTTTATCTCTGTTTTGGACACCCTATTCGATGGGGCAGGTCTCAGGTTGGACGGTCCAGGAGGGAGTGGACAGGGAGCTGGCAGAGGTTGACTTGTAGTTATTGGTATTTGTTCTTGGTATTTAGTTCAATCTGGTTGTTTAAGTATTTTGTACTTACAGATTCGATTGGGTTGTATTACTGTTTTTCCGCTGTTTTACCTGATTCAGTTTTAATGTTAATTTTGCATGCTTAAGTTCTGATTAGTAGGTGATTCTGGAACGGGTCACTACATAAGCTCATCGACTAATTTCACAATTCGTTTTCAAAACTTGAACCTACGTCCCGGTTTTAACCCGAATCGACCCGAAACTTAACCAAACTTGAACCATATGTTATTAACACCTAACCAACTCAAATCAAGTCATTTAAAATCCTTGAACAAGCCTATAAGGCTATTGAATTTTCTGCCCTATTCACACGAAACCCTAGCCCAATAGACCATGGTTTCCTTCAATCCTAGACCCTAACCATCGTGACAAGCCCCTAACCAGCCATACTAGGACCTAGACCGAACCCTTAACAAGCTACTGGACCAACCCCTACAGGCCATACACGAACATCCCTCAAACCCGCTCACTTCAGGACCCGCGCGACCCAAGCTTCCAACCTATAGCCTTCCTCCTTGCACCAGCCTTCCCTCAATCCATCTAGGATCATGAATAGACCCTCTTAGGACCCCTGGACACGTCCCAACAGCAGCCCATAACCACGCCCTTCTAGGAACCCAAAACCAAAACCATATTTCCTCTACAACCCAAAATCGTGTAACCCTAGTGCACCGAAATCACGTGAGTGCGTGCATGATTATGCAATTTTCCATGTTGGATTGTGGGCGCTAGGGCACGTCGGGTTATATCTCGAGGCCTCTTTTGTACTTTACACACTGCTTCATGAACGTGCAGTTGTTACTGTCTTCTTGGTGAATGTGTTGCAATGACCTCCAACTTGATTGACATGCTCCTCGAACTGTAAACGTCCAAAAATCAGTCCACGTAAACCACATGCATGCAAATGATTTAAATTGATTATTTATTTTATTTAATTGAATTTAAATTTTAAAATGATATATTTTATATTATTAAATATTTAAATTACATGATTTCATGAAATTAAGGATTTTGTTCGGATATTCGATATTAGGCAGGGAAAAGGAAATCGAGTACGACCAATATGAAAAATATTTTTTAGTAAATATTTTTAAGGCTAGATAAAATGATTATTTAGGATGACAATTTTCTAAACATGCTGAGTCTAAGTTATTTAACGAGTCGAACCTTATTTTATCTGGGAAGCCGATTTTAGTAATAAAAAAAGACTTTTATGGACCCGAAAGTTATTATTTTTTGAAAACGATTTTGTAAAATTTTATTTTATATTTAATTGGGCCTTAATGGGCCTATTGTACCACTACAAAAAAAAGTGTTTACAGAAGCGGTTTTTGAGGAGCACTTCTAAAACTGCTCGTGGAAACTGAACAACAAAATCAGTTTTACTTAAACCGTTTCTATTTTCTTACTTTTAGGAGTGGTCGCATTACCGCTTTAATTGCGCAATTTTTAGTACCGATTTGTATCAACCGCTGCTATCAATTGCTCCTATTGATTTAACTATTAGAATCATTCTTGAAACTACTCTAATTGAATATTTTTAACAGTGGTTTCATAAAATCGGTGTTGTGAACCGCCCTTATAGCTCTTTTTTTAGGATTAATATGAAAATTGCACCTATTAAAAACTTTTATAAACCGTATTGAAAATATGTAGCGACGGTTTATGGGATAACCGTCGCTACAATTTGCGACGGTTTCATACAAACCGTCGCTTAATCAACAATGCGACAGTTTGAATAATGCCCGTCGCGATATTTAGCGACCGGTATACGAAACCGTCGCTAAATATAGCGACGGTATTACTAAACTGTCGCCACATATTGCGACGGGTAGAATACACCCGTCGCATGTATTCATTTAGCGACTGTTTCATTAAACCCGTCGCTAATATTAGCGACGGTTATAATTTTACCGTTGCTAAATATAGCGACAATCATCAGTTAAACCGTCGCTAAATTTAAATTTTCAAAAAACCGCCGTCGATAAATTTAAATTTTAAAAAAACCGCCATAATGGCGACGGTGTTCCTCTTAACCGTCGCTAATAGCGACGGTTACGTCGTTAACCGTCGCCGAATTTTCTATAAATACCTCCACTCGGGCACCACTTTCTTACCCTTCCTTTGTACTGAATATTTTTATTTATTTTGTAAATTTGTTGTAGATTATTATTTCATTGCTAGTGGTTCAGATTGTTGTTGCTTATTTTTGGGATTATATGATATGAAACTTTAAATTTTTGGTAAATTATAGCTCTTTTGTACATTAAATTTTGTTGTTCTTTTTCCTTCCTTCACAACACTTAAAATTTTTCTCTTTTATACAATTTTACCATTTCACAACAATAAAATTTTTTTTACACGATTTTAGTTTAGATTTAATATAAATTTTTTCTCTTTAATTTTTAGTAAATTTTTAAGATTTAATATAAATTTTTTCTCTTTAATTTTTAGTAATTTTTTAAGTAGTAGTTAGTATCAAAAATTATGTTATCATATTAATATTGTAAGTTTTTTTAGCTTTATTAAATTTTTTTTTATTTTATTGAAAATATTAGCGACGGAAATCATATTTAACCCGTCGCTAAGTTAGCGACAGAATATATGAATATGTCGTCGCTAGTAGTTGCGACGGGTTTAAAGTTCCGTCGCTAAATTTGTAGACGACGGTATTATAATGTGTCGCTACATAGCGACGGTTTTGCGGAACCGTCGCTAATTTTGTCGACGACGGTTTATCATATACCGTCGCAAATTGTAGCTAAAAAAACCTTTCTTCATACTGGGTACGACCATTATCAAACCGCACCTAAAATAAACAATAGAAGCGGTTTTTCAACTTATACCAACGGTTAAATAAACCGCTTCTATAAGCTATAAGGTCATAGATAAGAGGAGCGCTTTTGCAACCGGTGGTACAAAGGCTGGAGCGGTTAAAAACCGATCTTAAAATTGAAAAAAACCGCTTCTATAGACACTTTTTTTTGTAGTGTACCTAAGATTAATGGGTCTAATTATTTTCAAAGCAAGAGTCCTAAAAACTCTAAACTCTAGACTCCTGAATCACCTAAAACACTAAATTTTAAAATCAAATCCTAGGCTTGTAGAGACTCCTAGTGGCCGAAAATCACACACAATAGACACACTAGTTTTTGAAAATCTCAGAGCAAGAATCCAAGGTTGTTCGTCGCCTGTTTGCTCCTCTTCGCAATCCACACCAACGATTGAATATTCGAACATTATCAACGCAAATTCACACTTCTAAACTTTTTTTTTTGCACCATTCAAATCATAATATGCGTGTTTAATATTTAAAAGCATGAAAACTATGTTGATCAAATTATTTTATGTTTAGACGTATATTTTTCAAAGTTTTGATTTTTTACGCTTGCTTGAGACGCTTTATGATTCCTATGGACATGTTGCAAATAGGAGACGATTAGGGGTCGTAAAAAGTATCTTTTAATGGAGGAACAAAGGCTGGACAGTAGCTAGAAGTGGCACGCATGGGAAGAGGCTTGTGCACCTAAGGTTTGCTAGGGTTTTTAAGCTTGATTCCTCGGGAGGCTCGGCCATGAGGGAGGCTGCACCAGGGCTCGACCAGACTTGGTCAAGGCCCTATGCAGGCCACGTTCAGGAGCTAAGGACGTAGGTGGGTGGCTGGAACGGTGGCTCGAAGAAGGTGGAAGCCGCGAGCCCTATGGTTTCTTGTGCATGTTGCGCGCGGCTCGGCTGTGGACGGCTGAGGCTGGTGCACTTGTTCAGGGCTGGGTCAGGTAGGGTCCAGGGGGGTTTGGGCAGGGTTTGTTCCAGGGTGGCTCGTGGTTTGGGTGAGGCGATCGGTTTTGGGAAGAAAGAGGTTCGGTTATGGCTTAGGCTAGGTGCAAGGGTCGAACCGTGGTCTGCGGGGGGTCAAATCATGGTTCATGGGGGTAGTTTAGGGATGAAAAACTTATATTTAAAGTTTGGTAAGAAAATATTAAGTTTGAAATTAATTTGGGTTTAAAACGCTTCACGGTTTAGTTATTAATTCAATAAATCGAAATGCTCGGGTTTACGTTTAAGAAAATATTAAAAGTCAAATTTAAGCTTATATGATGTTATGGGATATGCTGGAGTCAATAAAAGTAAGAAAAAGTCAAAATTGGGAAGTTCAAAGTCCAAGGGTAAAATGGTCATTTTATGTCTCGGGTAGTTCGAAATGTATGGCAATGTCCCGAAGAATCATAATACATGCTAAATGATATTTTAAAATGCTTATGCTGAAAATATGATATTTTTATGATATATACAAAGGCTGAACGATTTTTCTCGAACAAATGCTATTTTTGCAGGACACAATATTTTATAAATAAAATGAAAGAAAAAAAATTTGAAGGATGTGAATTGACTGACACCAAAGATATAATGGGGAAATCGTGAGATAAAATGCACTAGAGGAGCCCGTTTGCTCGAAAAAACCCCAGAGTGAGCCCGACAATCGTATTTCCATACTTGGCGACGACCAGTGACGAGAGTAGCTGACGTCCCGCCCTCAGGCACTTGGTATAGTTAGACTTATTAGTCGACCATGATGATATGATATATTAGTTACTTTCAATGATCAAACTTCACCCAAAATGATATACGATGATGAAAAGCTTTATAATTTAATAATTGATTATTTACCTATGATCACGAGTTCTTACACCAACTTATTTTATTAAAAGATTTTTTTTAAAGCTGCATGTGTCTGTATATGTATTATTTGTTATGTATAATTAGAATGTGCTGAGTTATTAGACTCACTAGGTTTGGATGGTTGCAGGAGAGGGGGATTATGAGGGAAGAGCTGATGTTTGAATAGATCTGGTACGGTAGTATACTCTCGACAGACTTTTATTTTGCACATTAGATTAAGATTTAATATTTTAAAGTAAAGATTTTGAGGATTATTTATTTAAAGATTTTATATTTTATTTTGAAGTTAAGTTTTTGGATTATTTTAAAATTGACATACGATTTTGTTGTTGATGATTTATGAATTTTGTTTATATTGGATGATTTTGAAGTTCGAAAAAAATGATTATATATATATAAAAAAATTCTTAGTATTTATTTAAATTTTAAAGTTAAAAGTAAGAAACATTTCACGAACCCTACAAATCTTTACGATATGTTTTTGGCCCCTTCAAGCTAGTCACCATGAGTTTTTGAAAAGTTTCCTTAAAACTTCTTGTTTCACCTCTTGTTATTGGTCCTTCCGAAAATTTTAGCGGATCTCATACTTTTTAGGAGTTTGATCATTCATGATCGCATCATTTAGGACAAAAATAAATTTTATCCATCAAGATTCAAGGGTCCGGATACGTGTCATATTCTTATGTTCCTTTTGGAGAAACTCATATGTGATTGGGAAAGAATTTGCCTAGTTAGAAATGATTTTATTTCTTCACAATCTTGTTAAAAGATGATGTCGTGACTTAGTGACTCCTGGAGAGAGAGTTGCATATGACCTCACTCACCCTAGCCAGAGGACTTCCAATTCACCTTCAAAACCTCATGATACCTGATAAAATTTTAAGGGCAACTACAGTAATGGTGATTTCTTGTGTCATGCCATCAAAATAACTCCAAATACTCAATATTCACCATTGGAGCGTCTAAGAGTTTGTGTCTAATTTTTAACCGGTTACAAATTGTTTCCTTTTTTAACATTTGCGCGTCAGATACCATGCAACGAACCCCTCTCGCTCCAGGTTTTTTTTTGTTTTTTGTTTCTTTTTTATTTTTAAAATTATATTTATTAAATGTAAACGTTCATGTAAAATTTCTAATTTTATATTTGAATAAAAATATAATACTAAATAATAGATGAAATTAATTAAAGTGGTGAAATGATTTATTATAAAACTATTAGTTATTTTATTTAAATGAAAATAAAAGATATAATTAGAGTGACAGTTGGACCCATAAATATTTCATTGGTTAGATATTTGATTGTGAAATGTGAAATATTTGAGTAGTGAAATATTTGATTGATGATGTGGATTATGGGACCCGCAAATATTTGGAAGAAATACATATACTATTGTGGATGGCCTAAGCCATGATGACTGAATATACTTTTGTAGGCTACACATCAGTGATGTGTGGAATGAGTCGAACTATGATAATTATCAGAATCAAAAGGTTTCTTGGATACATATTCTTTTCTAGGAGAACTTTGGATAAATAATGAGAAGTCAAATCCTTCATACATCCTTTTTGTAACCATAATTACATATAATGGAAAAAGAAATGAAGGATTTCCTTCCAGAAGTATCAGGATGTCACTGAACACTAAACTGAGGAAGGTCTATACAGAAAATCCGAGAATGGGACTCCATCTCGAGGTCAAGTGATCTCGCATGAATAACACATCAATTCCGTCTGAATTTGTCTGTGTAAATGAACCCTGGTCTCGGTAATGTGTATGTGAAACCAGCTTTCACTTCTTGTTGAACCCAAATAGAGATTTAATCGCATTGATGGCGTTTTCATTTATAAATGATTCATCATATTTCTTCAAAAGAGACTCAAATTCTTCAGTTTTCCTTACATTAGCAAGGTCAGGATCTGCTCGGATTCTCTGTAAATAGTGGTAACATGGGATCAACTCAAAAAATATCTCAACAAGAGTTGAATGCACTAAGATAATATTTGTGAAATTGCTCCAGATAAGAGAACAGATTTCTATTATAGAATAATAGCTACATTTGGATTTTGATCCTGTCAACTTACCTTAAAGTCTTCAAATCCATCTTTCAAGGCATCACCAAGAGCTGAAAGCGCAGCTTTTATCTGGCACGAGTAAGAGATGACAGTAAGGGATCTAAAAGATTGAATGCCATCAGGGTGTTTGACTAAGTTTATAAGCAACTTAAACTTGGAGCAATTTTGTATTACGCTTGGTGCCATATTATTTGCTCTATTCAATAAATTTTGCCATGTGCCCTAGTACAATAGATTTGATATATATATCCAGCTAAAATACAAGATATCTGGAGAACAATCAGTTAATGCAACATAAGATGTAATAATAAATGTAGAAGACTTGCAAATGGTTCAAACATCAACCATCTAAAATGGATTATAGTGTGTCTATTATCATACTTCATGTTTCACCATTGGTTCACAATTACCCAATATTTAGCTTGATAGTAACAGATGCATCTTACAGTTTGATACGGAGGTTTGTTCACAGTGAAAAAAAATCTCATGTCTACTTTACAGCTTTTAATTTCCGCAATATTTATCCACAAGTTCTACATTTTTTTCTATCCACCCACATACTTGATTTACTAACCATTTTCAACCTGGAACTTGTTGCAACAATGCAAAACTGTTTTAGGCTGATCTGGTGTGCAGAAACTTGTTTGAAAAGGGAAATTTTTGAATCAGCTAAATTTGGCCCTCTGCTCTTAGGCCATTTTCAACTCCCAAAACTTTAAAACAAAGTCTTATTAATTTACAAAATAAGATGATAGAAGCCTGTGATCTCTTCTTCTAAAAGGAATTTAAAATCTTTGAACTCCAGTTCCTTCAGCATTAATCTAGAAAGATTGGCAAAAAAAGCATCTATGAAGCTTGTGGGATCTAACACAAACTGGGTTAAAAGAGAAACCTTTTAGCACAATATACAATATAAATAACATAAAGTAACTGAGATTGGGATGTTGCTGGTGGACGAGATTAAATGAGACCTTTAGAAACATAGTATCATACGACAACTTAAACCAGAACTGCAAAAAAAATTGGTTTAAGCATCTACAAAGTTACCTGATTAAGCTTTGAATAACAGCAAGCTACATTGTAACTTGCTACAGCAGATTCCTCTGGTTCGGGTTTAGAACCTAATACCGACTCAAACTTCTCTAAAGCCTCATTGTATTTTCCAATCCTTCAGTGATGGTTCAAAGAAACAAAAGATTGGTCATAGGTTTATGTGAGATTCATGACTATGCTACATGGGTCTTACTTGTAAAGCTGCAATCCTTCACGAAGGTCCTTCTCTCTTTGCTCCTTCTGTTCTTTTTTCCTTATGTAGTTTTGCAACTATATACAGTCGAGTTCAAAGCAGTGCTCCAATGATTAATCATTGGGTTGGTGAACATATAGAAACATCACCTTGTAACTATATTTCAAGAAATACAAAACTCACTTGAATTTCCCGAACTTTGTTGCTAATAAAACCCGCATTCCTCTCATTTCTTATTATTTCCTTTTCCGTCAATTCACCGGTGTTATCCAACTTCCCTGATATTAGCAAGGCAAAATATGATCACATACAGATGGTATGAATAAATCCCCCATTTAAAAGCTTAAGTTGGTTGGGATGTTATATCTTTAATATTTCAGAGTTTGTAGCAGATACATGAGACGTTAATGATCAAATGAATCTTCTGAGAATTCTCCTGTAGAATCAATTTCTGGTTTCCTTAAAAAATTAAATGGCTCCATACACACACCAGGTTCTGTGCAATAGCGTGTTGAGGAGAGCAAACATGTTAAACTCAAGTCTCTTTGTTAGAAAATTTCATGAACATATATATATATAGGCCAATGAGTTTCCAAGTTCGAAACACTTACTAAGCTAATTTATAGTCGATCTATTCAAAAATCTATTTCATAAGCTTTTGAGCGGTTATAAAAAACTCAAGCTTGACAAAAATGGAGTTCATGTCAAATGGGTCTAAAGTGTCTCGATCACATACCATCTCTTTTTTGCATTTTCATGCGCAGTGGACCTATTCTTTGCCGAATGGTGTACATTGTTCTTCCGTACTCAGCAGCTGGCCATATTTCATCCCCAAAAACTGCACTGCATCATACTCAAACTACTTTTATCCAACCAAGAAAAAGTGGAATAATCCCGAAAGCAAGCACCCAACAGTTTGAAGCACAATCATCACTCATCATGTCAAAATAGCGAAACATAAAAGCAAAGTACCTGGTAGCAATCACTCTATCCCCAACAGAGAACTTGCCAGATTTATCAGCGGACCCACCAGCTGCAATGGCGTCAATGTAAGTCCCTCCGTCCCTACCTTTTATGAATTTCAACCCAAATGGCTGAATCAGCTCAACTTCATACTCTTCATATTCCGAACTGGCTTTCGGGGTCTCAGAGGCTCTAACCACCAAAACGGAAGGTTTTGGATGATTGCAGAAAGTGATTGGCGGGGTGAGAAATTGATGATTCTTGAGCTTGATGACCGAGTAGAGTGATGGGTATTGCTTGGTGGGTTGAGAAGTAGCTGCGGCGGTCAGCGGTGGGGAAGAACAAAGGCAACACGAAGCCATGGAAGAGACGAGAGGGAGGAGTGGCTACGGTGAGCCGTTCAAATTGAAATGATTCTGCCACGTCGCCAAACGATTCCGATTGTATTTTCTTATTTTTTTTTTTTAAAAAAATTATGTTTATAACATTAAAATAAGGAAACAAATATCAATTTACGCCCCTGTTGTTTCTCACATTTAAAAATAATCCCGAAACTAGAGAAATTTCATTTAGGACTAAAAAAAAGAAATTGGAACAAGGGAAATAAATATGGAGGGACATGAAATTTAATCAGGTGATTCACCAATTTAAGAGAAATTTGACACAAATCATTTATTTTAAACTAATATGTATTATCTCAAATTTTGCCATTATTCTAAAAAACACGTTTTTTTTTTTATCAGTACAAACAAAATAATCAGGCCAGACCACCAGGAAAATTGAAGTTCTCTCGAATGACTGCTATATGGGGAAGCATAATAGAAGATTACAAAAGAATGTCTTGTACAAAAATGCATCAAGTTAATTATTGCCAGCAACAGTATAGTGAGATCAAAATTTCTTGCATTGCACTCGGAAGTCGGAACCAAATTCATTCAGATAATACATAGAACTACAAGTTCAAACTAGCCAAGACGAACCGAAGCTAACCTTGCTTCGATATAGATATAAATCAACGACACCTATTTTTCCTGCCTACGACTAAATCCATTTCCGAAACTGTGTCGTCTGCCTGCCAACTTCCCAGCCTCTAAAGATCATGGAAATAGATCATGTTGACCATTTATTTGTTCAGGGTAAGTTCACTTTGTTCAGTAACCATATCCTGATAAAAGAGGGATGATATGTAGTGTTTAAATGAAAACTGAAAAAGCACCATACATGAGAAAAATAAGCATGTAGCTGAATTGTCCATTGGGCTTCCAGCAACAGTTGGTTCAGGCTCCTTGATCTCAACTACACAATCTGACATCAAAAATGTCTTTGCCACAGATGACGCGTGTTCCAAGCAACATCCAGCGACCTAATTAAAAAAATGGGAATTTCAAAGACCAAAATATGGACGTAAGGAGAGTGCAGACCATACGTGCATAAGTTGAATGAAAAATGGACAGAAGCATGTGACTGACTAACATAGTGCATATAAGAAACACTGAATTGAAGAGATGTCCTCTTGAGTCTCGGTTTCAAGATTGAAATCAAAGTGAATATAAGGTGTTCGATGAGTTGCAATTAAATATAATAATAACTGGAAGAGAGATTGCTAAGAGCAATAATGGGCCACACTGATATGAGCTAGAAACATTGTATTTGAGCTACTGGTTGTTGCACCATTAGTACAAGCTATAACTTTTAATACAACTATCAGAGCAATCCTACACCTTCGAATGCATTTACGCATCCTAAACTACAACTTCCAATCTCAACTACGTTTCCTCACAAAAAGGGTAAAAATATTGACGTGCTACCTTATTGAAGTAAATAGGTTGATTTTAGCCAAAAGAACCAGACAGAACATTAGCTAAATCTAAGATCTCACCTTAGTTGGATCAATTATCCCAGCAGCCATTAAATCTTCATAATGTCTGGTAGCAGCATTGTACCCATACTTCTGATTATCACTTGAGAGCACCTGGATGGAGGAATGGATCCAATTGTCATGTACCTTTTAAAATATGATCCTGAACCCACATAGAGAACTCAAAAGTTCCAACAAATTAATGTGTGGTACAGGTCAAGAAGTTAAAACATTCTCACTGACAACACTTCCGTTGACACCAGCATTCTTGGCTATCAACTTAAATGGGTGACTTAAAGCTCTTTTGACAATATCTGCTCCAAACTGGCAAAAACTCATTTTTCATAAAATAATGAAAAACTTCTGAGTTCAAACATTAAAGATCACCAAAAAATTATAAGAATATCGTAATATAACTTCAAAATAGTTCACATCAACCAAAACTCATCTGTAAGTCGCATATATAAGGAACTTTTTTACCTTCTCCTCGTCGTTTTCAAAAGTTTCCTTGATAGCGTCATCCTCGACAAAGTACAACCACCTCCAACAACAATTCCTTCCTCAACAGCTGCCTGTATGTCAGGTATATTTTTGCTTCACCTCTCTGCCATCGAGTAAAACATGAACTAGTCTTGAACCATGTAGCTTAATCGAAAGCATACCTTTGTTGCATTGAGAGCATCTTCAACTCTTAAGTTTCTTCTCTTTTGGTTCTGTTTCAGTTAGTGCTCTTTCCTTCAGATAGAAATCAGAGTTGTGATAATGAAAGTGAATTCACCAATAATAATCACCAAGACAATGAAAAGAACAAAATTCATGAAAGATTGGTTGACCTGAATTACAGTGACACCTCCTGATAACTTTGCAATTCTTTCATTGAGTTTTTCTTTCTCGTAACCTTGATCAGCTACCTTCTTGAAAACTAATAAATGGATAGGAACTAGAGTTTCCAGCGAACAAGTCCATAAGTCAGTAAAAGGCAAGACAGAGAGACCTCGATAAGGTTTTTTATCTGAGAAACACGCTTATTTACGGCTTCCTGAGTGCTCCCATCACCAATTATTGTGGTTGCGTCCTTAGTCAACACCACCTTGGCAGAGTGGCCCAAAACTTCCTTGTCAACCTCGTCTAAGTTTAGCCCGCCCAATCTCATCCCTAACTAACGTTGCTGTATTAAAAGGGGACATACTGATTAAGATAACATGCACCAAATAGGCAACATGAGCACAACCACCAGAATAAAAAAATACAAAAGCAAGAAATCAAGGAGAAAATGAGGAACAAAACATGAAAAACACAACAATAATACAGGAATAACCAAGAAGAGGGACAAGACTCGAAAAACAAATGATTACCTCCGGTCAATATTGCAATATCATCAAGATACTGACTTCTCCGTTCACCAAACCCAGGAGATTTGAGAGCAGCAACCTTCAAAGCTCGCCTAAACTTATTTACAACAAGAGTTCCAAAAGCCTCTTGTTCAATATCTCCAGCAATAATCAGAATAGGATATCCACCTCTAATGGCATCTTCTAAGGCATTAATTAGATCCCTTGCGTTGCTTATCTTTTCCACCCGCAATAACCACAAGTAAAATCCATTTGTTAGAAAGATAAAAGACAGCACCGTTTTTTAAAAATAAAACCTTTCCTTTAGAGTGATATCTGAATGCCTACCTTGCAGTTCTCATATTCAACAGCCATTTTCTCGGTATCGGTGATAAAATAAGGGGAGATATAGTCACGATCAAACTGGCATGCCTTCAACAACATTATAAAGGCTGTTTTACACACCTTTACCCTCTTCAAGGGTAACGACCCCCTTCCTACCAACTTTGCTTAAAGCTTCGGCCATAATATTCCCTACTTTGGCGTTGTTCCCTGCACTAATTGCAGCAACATCTGCATGTTCGCTATCTTCCACCTGTAATATTTAGTGTTATTAATAACTTAAGCTGCATGTTCAAAAATCAAGTTACCACCAACTGCATAAAACTGTAAGTATAAGAAATTTTCAGCAACATGTTTCATCTCGAAGCAACTAAAACAGACAATCATACCTCTTTCGACATTGATTTCAGCTCAGACAGCAAAGCCTTGCTTGTCTTTTCAATTCCTCTAGTGATAAGAACTGGGTTTGCACCAGCTGCTACCACCTGTAAACAGGTTAAATTATAGGCAGAAATTATAAAGTTTCATGTCAAAAAATAATAAATCTAGGAGACTTTGCAACATAATAATGACCAACCCTACCTTAACACCTTCAGCGATAAGGCCTTGTGCAAGAACAACAGATGTAGTTGTTCCATCTCCAGCCAAGTCGTTAGTGTTTGCAGCTGCTTGCCGCACCAATTTAGCACCAATGTTTTCCACTGCATCCTCCAACTCAACCTAAACAAACAGGTATAAAGAATGTGTTAATATATGCTGAACCTCATGTGTGACAAGAACTGAAAGATTTTTCCCTTAACATATAATTGAGTATATTAAAAGAAGTTGAATATCTTTTGAAACAGATTCACCAATAGTTCCACATAAACTGTCAAAGGGCACAAGGTACATCATTAACTGCAGTTTCTCGTACTCACAACCCCAATAACCACAGTGAAACTTGAAAAATAAAAGTAATCATGATTCAGTTACCTACCTCTTTGGCTACAGTGACTCCATCATTTGGACAAAAAATGATGTGGGCAGTGGTCTAGAGGCCATTTCATAGTTCATTCAGAATCATACACGATATACTTTATTAGTCATTTCATTAATTTTTTAATTAAATTTATATCCAAAAAAGATTTCAGAAATCATTATTGTTTAGTAACTTTTAAATTTCAGTATCTTAAATAGTATATATGTCTATTTTTTATGTATCTAAATATCTTACTTGATTATTTGGATTTTGGAGCCTTCGGTCTTCACTGCAGTGCTCTCTTCTTCGTTCTTCTGCAGAGCTCTTTCTCATGTTATTATGCAGCACTCCCTTCTTCTGATTCGAGTTGGGGACTTGGGTTGTTCGTGTAATGACCCGAATCTTTATTTTGAATGAAATACTAATTAAAATAAGATTAAAGGATTGTTAATTAAGTATTATTAAAGAATCGATTAATTGAGAATCAACATGTTGGGGATCCACAGAATTAAAAATAGATCACCCAATCTACTTCTCATTACATATCTCGAGAAATCCAACTAGACGAATGAGATTATAACATGTGGCAGATAAGATTGAGTTCAGATCTTCTGAACTAGTTCAGATGCAGCTATAAATAGAAGCCGATTTCATTTGTTTCCTACACTGCTTTCTCTCAGCTACTCTCTCTCGAGTTCTAGTTATATACCTTAGGTTTTCTAGCCAGTTTCTATGACACTTAGTGACGGGAAGCTTTAGAGCTAGTGTCGACTCGAGGAGGGATCGGTGAACCAGGAAATGAAGATCGAGACATCATAGCGGGCTGACGACGGACACAGGTATAATTCTAAAGCCTTGAATACTGACTTAAGAATCATTAGGAAGAACTTTGAAGCATGTTTAGTGATTATGGATCTTGCTTGATAGTGATTTCAGTATGTTGATATTGTCTAGGTTCAAACGAGTAAACTTTTGTGTCAGATTGTTTTAGTGAGGTACTGGGAACATGATGTACTGACTGAGATATCCAAGCATAGTATACACACTTATATTATGCATATTTATCTGTTGCAAGATACATGTTTTACTACTTTGACATTATGCATGACATATCATGTTGGGCCTGATATCTTTTGAGATATACATCGTTTGTTGGGGCCGCTCAACCCTGTTCTTTATTGTGGATGGTTGGGCATCGAGACTACACACTCAGGCGCCTCTATACTAAGCATGAGATTCTCGACTTGATCCTTGATATCCAAGCATAATCCATATCACATGCATCATATCAATTTGTATACTCGTATATTTTCGTATTGAGCGAATGTCGCTCACGTCCTTATTTTCATCTTAGACACCCCATTTTTAAGGGCATGTCTTAGGTTGGACGATTTGGATGGCCAGGGAAGTGGCTAGAGCAGTTGGGGTTTCGATGGTGATTTAATTGAGTTTTATTTGATTTTTGGTGTTCTCGTGCATGATTATGATTTCAATTTGGTTGTATTAAAGATTAATATTCAGATTATTGTATTGTTTTCGTTTGGGTTGAAAGATTATTAAGTTATTTGGTTTCAATTGTTTAATTGTTGTTGTCAAGTTTAATTATGCATGGCATTATGTTTAGTAATGGCTTGCCGCTCTGGTAAGGACGCTACAGTTAGGGTTTTGGGTTTAGACCTTTTGTTTTATTTTAAACAAGTAATTAAAAAAAAATATAGAGAAGTTCTCAGTTTTTCAATTTTCAAAAAAAATAACTCAGGCGTGCTATGTGACCTTCCAAGGCGAGTGCAACTTGGTGAATCACTGCACCTAGGATGGCCCCAAGTGCAGGAATCTGGCCTGGTGGCTCCTCTCGCCTTGCCTTTGACAAGTCAGTCAAAATCAACAAACATTCCTTTAAAATTCTTTAGTTTACTCAATATTAAGGACCAGAGTTGCACAGAAACTATCCAGTAGATTCTATGGGCCGTTTAAGATCATGAAGAAGGTGGGAACGGTTGCTTATCGATTGCAGCTACCAGAAGGGTCAAAGGTGCATCCGGTTTTTCATGTTTCATGCTTAAAAAGAGCGGTGGGCAACCCCGATACTGAGATCAAACTACTAGAGGAGATAGACGTTGATCTACTGTTGACCTTTGAACCCAACAAGATTTTAGCAGGAAGGATTAAAGATGTGTCTAGCCAACCATGTCAACAGATTCTTGTGGGATGGAAGGGACGGTCTGAAGAAGAAGCTACATGGGAGGACTACAAGGATTTCCAAAAGCAATTTCCTGATTTTCGCCTTGAGGATAAGGCGATTCTTGAAGAGGCCGGTATTGTTACGAGACCAACTCCAATTATAGAAGGCTTAGATACAGTGAGTCCAGATAAAGGCCCAAGCACAACAAAAGGCCCAACAAGTAAAATAAACACTGAGAAGCCCAAGATAGTAAAGGTGTATACCAGGAGAAACAAAAGAGAAAACACGTGATAGGGAAGGGAGGGAGTTAAATACCAGTAAAAGGGGAAGAGAGAGTATTCAGTTATATTTTCTGTTACGTAAACACTAGCACTTGCTAGGGAGAAGAAACTTTGTACAGAGCCTTCAAACTCTGGGTTCTTAATTTTCTATTGAATATAATATTCCTTTTGGTACCAGTTCTTTATTTCTGAAATCTTATTGTGTGTGTAATTTGTGATCGTAACAGAAAACATCACATTCATACAATGATTCAAAATATCAATGTGTATTATTTGAAAAGAACTTTTGTGTACATAAACAACATAGCATGCCTAAAGTTAACAAAGATTAAGGTATTTTCTAAACAAAATTTTAACTACGTGGTTCCAATGGTTCTCTTCTGTTGCTTGATTGTTGTTCCTTCATTCTCTGATACATTGAACCAGCTTTTGAATTCATTTTAACATAGAAGCCTACAAAATCAATGAACATTTTCTACTATAAGATCCTTGAAAATCTTTTGTTTCCAAGTACTAAATTGCTTTATGGATACTTGCAATTTATATTTGTATTCTGTAAACAACAAATTTATTGGAAAAATTAAGTGGAAGCAAGATAAATACTTTCAAGATTTACTCAATTTTATCTCCTGCCAATAAGATAAAAAAAACTGATAAAACCACAACGATAAAGCTCCAACGCAACGCATAAGCAAAAATATTTTCAAATTTCTTCAACATTGTTAAGGTGATCCAAAATCAAGAATAAACCCGAAATGAACATTTCTTACCGTTATTTATCAAAGTTGGTTTATCCTTTTATTATAGGTGATATAGCCATTGATCATTGAATTATATTGGTTTCCTTTCCAGTCGTACCAGAAGCTGCCACCGCTGAATAGACTTCCTGAGCTTTTCTAAGCTTCTTTTGCTTTCCATAAAGGCTAATAATAGATCCTATTGCAGTAACCTCTAACTTGCAACCAAGTTTTGTCATTAGCTCATAAATATTTCGGCCTTCAACACCAAAATCTTATTTCTTCTTCAACTAACTGCTTGATTTTACATACAAAGTTCATATATGTAAACGTACAATGCACAGTGCATACATTTAGTAAAGTCGTGTGTAGTTATTGTGCTAAACTAAAAGCGTGTCTTTATCTATCTACCAACACTCCCCCTCAAGATTGGTGTAGGTTCAAGACACCAATCTTGGACAACAAATATGAGTGTTGTTCTCTGCACAACCCTTTGGTAAAGATATCCGCAAGCTGCTCTTTGGTAGAAATATGTGCAGTTTTGATCGTACCACTCTTGATTTTATCTCGGATCAAATGATAATCTATTTCTATGTGTTTTGTACGTTCGTGATACAATGGGTTGGCAGCTATGTGTAATGCTGCCTGATTATCACAGAACAATGTTGGAGTTGTAGGCAATTGTACTCCCATATCACAAAGTAACTCGAGGATCCAGATAACTTCACATGTGGTACTTGCCATAGCTCGATACTCTGCTTCTGCCGAAGAGCGTGATACGATGCTTTGCTTCTTAGACTTCCAAGAAATCAAAGAATTTCCCAACTTTACACAATAGCCCGTAACTGAGCGACGAGTCATCGGGCATGCCGCCCAATCGGAATCACAGTATGCCTGCAGAGAAAAATCACTACGAGCAGACAACAATATGCCTAAACCTGGAGCAGATTTCAAATAATGCAACACATGGAACGCAGCATCCATATGAGACTTCTTTGGTGTATGCATAAACTGACTAAGAACTTGCACAACATAACAAATATCGGGTCTCGTAATGGTGAGATAAATGAGTCTCCCAACCAACCTCTTATAAGCATCGGGGTTGGATAACAAAGGATCAGATGAGCTAGGGGTAGAAGTCTTCCGATTAAATTCATCAAGATCATAACTAGTCAATTTGAGATGTTGCATAATAGGAGTATAACAAGGTTTTGCACCTGTCAAACCTGAATCAGCAAGTAGCTCCAGCACATACTTACGTTGATTGAGATAAATCCCCGCCGTGGACCTAGCTACTTCAATACCAAGGAAATATCGCAAAGATCCAAGATCCTTGATGTTAATTTTTGAATGCAAGAAAACCTTTAAATCAGAAATAGCTTTCGCATTGCTTCCAGTAATAACAATATCATCCACGTAGACTAACAACAATGTGATATGATCGGACTCTCGCTTAGTAAAAAGAGAGTGGTCATTTGCTGATTGAAGAAATCCAGCAAGCTTCATCACACTAGCAAATTTAGTGTTCCATTGCCTAGAGGCTTGCTTAAGACCATATAAGGACTTGAGCAACCGACAAACATTCTGCTCCCCCTTAAGAGAACAACCCTGTGGCAATGTCATATAAACTTCTGCATCCAAATCACCTTGGAGGAAGGCGTTGGTCACATCCATTTGATAAATTGGCCACTGTTTGATAGCTGCAACACTTAACAAACATCTTATGGTAACAATTTTGGCCGTAGGGGAAAATGTATCATGATAATTTACCCCTTCTTGTTGTGTGTAACCTTTGGCTATAAGACGTGCTTTAAAACGATCAACCGTCCCATCCGGGTGTCGTTTAATCTTATACACCCACCTACAACCAATAGGCTTCTTCCCAACCGGTAATCGAACCAACTCCCAAGTGTGACTGGATTCTAAAGCCGTTAGTTCCGAGTCCATGGCTGCCTTCCATCTAGGATCTAAGCTAGCCTCACGATAAGAATTAGGCTCTCTGTCCAAAGAAATAGATGCCAAAAAACTTTGATATGGTTGGAAAAATCGAGAATAAGTGAGATATTGGTGAGAGGATAAGAAGAGGAAACAAGATTACTGTGGGATAAAGTGGGGCAGGAGTAATCTTTAGTCCAGACAGGAGGCTTAGAAGCACGCAAAGATTTTCTTGGTGACTGGGAAACAGGTTGGGCTGGATGATCAACATGAGAAGGAGGTGCAGAGGAACATGTTTCAATAAAATCTGAGGAAGTTGAAGAAAAATCAGAAACAACATGTGAAGGGAATGGTGGCAAAGAATGACCAGGAGTGGCAAATGGAAATATACTCTCATGGAAAACCACATCTCGTGAGACAGAAAATTTTTGAGTATCAATGTTCATCACTTTGTATCCTTTTTGAGTGTTGGAATATCCCAAGAAGACACAAGCACTTGCTCTAGCAGAAAATTTATGCTCGGGAGTCAAGGATGTTACATAACACAAGCAACCAAAGACACGGAGGTGATCAAATGATGAGCTTTTGTGGAACAAAAGTTCATGTGGTGTCTTATTTTGCAATAGTGGGCTAGGTGTGCGATTAATGAGATAGCAAGCAGTCAAGACACATTCCCCCCAAAATTTCAAAGGTAAAAAAGATTGGAAAAGTAAAGCTCGGGCAACATTAAGTATATGTCTATGTTTGCGTTCAACAACTCCATTTTGTTGTGGAGTATATGGACAAGAACTTTGATGTACAATGCCTAAGGAGTTGAACAACAACGTGCATTCATTCCTGAAAAAATCACTTGCGTTGTCAGTGCGAATGACTTGCACAAGGGCAGAAAATTGTGTTTTGACAAGATGGAAAAAATCCTTGAGAAGTTGCAACACATCAGTTTTAAAGTGCATGAGATAAACCCACGTTGCTTTTGAAAAGTCATCCACTATAGTGAGAAAATACTTCTCACCATTACGTGTAGGAGTTTGAAATGGACCCCATATGTCAACATGAACCATCGCAAAACAACAAGAAGATTTAGACAAACTCTTCAAAGGAAACTGAATTCTAGTTTGTTTAGACAATGGACAAACAGAACAGTGAGGCAAACTTACAGATTTTGGTATGAAAGGAAGTAATTGCATGCGAGACATGGGCATATGTCCTAAACGCTTATGCCAAACCAAAGAATCATCAGAGACTTTAGTCAAAGTGCTGTTATTATGGACAGAACTATTACAAAGAGAATTAAGGAATGAAACAGAGGGTACTATTTTAGAATTTGAACTTGAAAACAATCTGGTGTCAAGGTGATATAGTCCATTGAACTCTTTACCAATCCGCATCAATCTCCCAGTCTTGAGGTCCTGAAATAAGCAAAAATGGGGATAAAGTGTAACAAAACAATTATGGTCTTTGGTAAATTTGGATATAGAGAGGAGATTGAAGTTGAAGTCTGGCATATGCAAGACATGGTTAAGAGTGATAGAATCGGTTAGAAAAACAGAAACTATCTTATTTACAGGGGCCTTGCTACCATTTGGCAACTTAACAGACCTAGAGGAAGTAGCCACGGAACTAGAACTTTGTAATAAACTAGAATCACCAACCATATGCTCATTTGCACCACTGTCAATTATCCAATGAGATGACAAATTTGGTTTAGCAGAAGTACCTGCCATATTGACCACGGGCTCAGCCGGGGATGTCACATTGTGAGTTCCTAAAATCTTCAAAATTTCTGCATACTGAGCTGGTGTAAAGATTGAAGCAACATCAGTACTTTGAGTACTTTGATCCTCTGTGTTGTTCAAACGAGTAGCCTGTATTTGTGCACCATCAGTTAAGTTGGCAGATGGCCTCTGATATCGAGAGTTATCTCTGTAAGGCTTTCCATTCGGGCCCTTCTTATCAGTGGGAGCTTTATGTAGCTTGTGGTTTGGGGGATAGCCAACAAGCTTATAACAAAACTCTTTCGTGTGACCATTCCAATTACAGTAGTCACATGTCAGGACATCCTTTTTTTGATTATATGACTTGTTTTGTGTAGAGAAAAATGCTGCTGATGGGATATCAGCCGTAGACAATGCCTTATGTGACTCCTCCTGAGATATGATTGAAAAGGCTTGGCTCACCGAGGGAAGAGGATTCATCATTAGTATTTGGCTTCGAATTGCAGCATAGCTCTCATTCAATCCCATCAAAAATTGCAACAGCTTTTGTTGCTGATCATGTGCAATGTATTGTCTTGTTGTAGCACATTCACATGAGGGAAGCACAACCAATGATGAATACTCGTCCCATAATTGCTTCAGTTTGCAATAGTAACTCGATACTGTATTACCAGCTTGTGTCAATTTTCCGATTTCCCGGTGCAATGAAAAAATTCTTGAACCGTTGATTTTATCATATTGTTCCTTGAGATCAGTCCAGACTGTGGATGCATCAATCGCATAAACAATTCCTCCAAAGATTTCTTTCGATACAGAATTCATAATCCAAGACAATACCAATGCATTACATCTCTCCCATTGATGCAATGTAGGTTGCTCGAAAGTAGGTCTTCCACAGGTGCCATCGATAAATCCAGTTTTATTTTTTGCTCGCAGAGCAATGAGCATCGCACGACTCCACACTCCATAGTTATCAGTGCCTATCAATTGATCAGAAATGAGACTCATACCCGGTGTATCAGAAGGATGTATGTAGAGCGGATCGTTGAAACCGATGTTAGCTGCCATTGAAGAACTTGCAGAAGAACAAATCCAAATTGAAACACTTCGCGGAAGAATGGACAGCGCTCACGTACAGATTCTCAAATCCGTAGTAGCAGAACAACAAACCTCCTTTTTTAAGGAAAATCGAAGATCAAATCAGAAAATGAGCGCAAGATCGCTGCTCTGATACCATGTTAGAATACGAGAGAAATTGTGCAGAAACACCAAAATCTTATTTTTCTTCAACTAACTGCTTGCTTTTACATACAAAGTTCATATATGTAAACGTACAATGCACAATGCATACATTTAGTAAAGTCGTGTGTAGTTATTGTGCTAAACTAAAAGCGTGTCTTTATCTATCTACCAACAGTTTTGTCATTAGCTCATAAATATTTCGGCCTTCAACAAGTCACCGCAATAAATATTCAACTCAGGGGGTCCAGTCTTCAATAGAGACTGATATGTAACTTCTGCAGATGCAAGATCGCCTTTGACGATGTAGCAATGAAACAGTATGATATATGAAAATCTTGAGTATGAGATGTTCTTAGTTCTCATATGTTCCATTACATCTATAGCTTTCTCAAAACTTCCAAACCTGAGATGGACTTGCGACATTGTTGCATAAGTGTTCCATCACCGAGCAGATAGATCTATCGATTTCTTCAAAAATCTTATGCGCCTCCTCTTACAGGCCCAATTTACCATATATACGAACCATTAAACCAAATATGACTCCGTCTGCAATAATGCCATACTTCTCCATTTCAGTGAAAAGTGAACAGGCTTTCCTATAGTCTCCATATCTGTAATACATTGCCAGTAGCGAAGCACATGTGAAATTGTGGGGAATTATTCAATTGGATCTCATGTCTTCGTAAAGATGAAATACTTCATTTTTGTCACCACATTTGGAACTCAAAATTTCAAAAGTCTATAGGCCGACTCTTTCAGAACAAAACAAAATTTCTTCATCTCTTTAAAAGTCACATAAGTTTCATTGGATATATTCTGCTTCGTAAGGGAACTAATGACCAGTGACCACTGTGTAAATAAATTGATTTGGGGCCACCCTTTTTTCCTTCATCGGCCTCCAGGCAAATAATACATCATTATGACGTGATTTATTCTACAGAGATGATATCATGAAATTGAAAATAGCAGTTAAAAGAATCATCCCTCTTTCTTGCACGACAGATTAAAAAGAAAGCATAGTCTTGTGGCGCCAACATCTGGCATATGAACACCACATTGTCCCACAAGCAATCTCATCAGGTTCCAACCCTGCTTCAAGAATTTCCAAGAAAGTCTGTTCAGCAAGCTGAATTTTCCTGACTTGTACATATGCACGTTGAACAAGAGTGTAGACTATAACATTAGGCCGATAGCTCAACTTTCAGGGCATAATCTAACATTACACCAAATTAATAGCAGAATCATACAAGTAAGATCGTTTTCAAGTAAAAAGACTATATGATTCCTAGAAACAAGGGTAGCCCTATTGCCATGAAATCAGTGTCCGAGTAACAAGTCTCTTAAAAAAGAGTCGCAAATGAACATAAATGTCTTTCTTTGACATGTAGCAGTTTTTTTGTTCCTTACAAATTACCAAAATCCAATAGATTTATTACCATATAAAGTATAAAAAGCAGAAATTTACTTAAGAACAAAATAAAATGAAGAAGGGTGCAACAAAGAAATATATTACATCCTACTTTGCTCCCCGGCTCTTCAATGCATGAAATAAAAACACTGTTTCCCAGTCAATAACATACAATGACCTTTGCATCAGCTGTACTTTCATAAAAAATTAGAATTATGTTTTACTAATTTGAATGTTGATTCAGTCGAACACACTACCAGACGTGTTTCGAAAAAAAAAATATGGAAAATAAACAAAGAGAAAGCAACCTGCAATTTCATCCAACCAAAAAAATCTGAACTGGCGCCAGCTCTTATGTTCCTTCAACACCACACACATCTCCCTAAAACTAAGCTTCACAACAAACAACTCCATCAACTCCCTCATAGTTGTATCCCTGATGTAATGCCCCGAAAATTTTAAGGTCCACGCAAACCACATGCATGCAGTTTTTAAATTCTCTTGTATTTTCAGTAATTGTGTTAATTGCATGGATTAATTTTGTTGTGCATTTTGACATGTTTAAAAATATATTTTTTCTATATGGTTGCATTAAAATGTATTTTATAGATTATTCGAGTTGCGATCGAGGAACGGAGACCGAAAGCTGAAAAATAGAAAATATTTTTATTAAATAATTGTTTTTAATTATTTAAATTAAGGGTGACGATTTTTCTTATTTTTAAAAATATGGGGTTTTGAGGTGATTTTATAAGCCGGGACGTAAATTTTATCGGTGTTGATTTTTCAACAAAAATACGAACGTTTTGACAACCCGGATAATAAATTCACAAACTTTATTAAACAAAATATTTTTAATATTTAATTAAGTACTAATGGCCTAACTTGTATGCTTAATGGACCTAAGCTTGGTTAGTACTTAATTAACTATTTAATATGAAAATTAGACCCCATAACCATACACTTTTCACACGTCACTTTTCAGAATTTTGCACTCCAAAATCTCTCCAAAAATACGGCACACACAATCAACAATTTGGTAGAAAATTTCGTGAGTTTTAAAGAGGAATTCAAGCCAAGGTTGTCGCCGCCTTTCTTCGCAATCGTCAACGAGAAATCGTGCGTTTAAAACGCAAAGGCACGCCGTATTCTCCTTTTACTCATCATCACACCATATTATGTATTCATGTTTGAATTTGCATGAAAACAAGTTGCAACTTTGAAGATTTTCGGATATGCATATTGTGTGATTTTTAAAACATGTATTTTGATCCAAAAACCATGAATTTCATCTACCTAAGGGGCTGCTATGATTAGGATGTGTTAGGGGCATGTTTTACACAAGTTTAAGGGGTCCTAAAACACCCCAAAAGGCTGCACACGATAACAAAAACAAGCTGGAAATGAATGGAACAATTTTGGAACCAACTTACTGTCATGTTGCTGTAGGGTTCAGTTTCATGGGATTGGTGGCTGGGCATGAGTTTGGTTGGGACCAGGGCCTGGCTAGGGTCTGTGATGGGTCTAGGGAAGAGTCATAGCCACGCTAGGACTCGAGACCGGGGCTGGGGTGGAGTCCTACCCGAGAGGCCATGAAGAAGTCGTGCAGAAGCTGGGCGAGAACGATGGGGCTTGCGGCTGGCCTGGGGGCGAGCCAAGTGGGTCCTATGGGGTCTAAGGGAGATGGTCTAGGTTCGGACCAGGGGCTAGTGCAGCTTGGGTGGCTGCCGTCTTGAGAGGAGAGGGAACCGTGAGTGAGCAAGGGAGGATAGCGCAGGTGCTGTTCTTGTGCAGGGCCTTGCTGCTTGGTTCAAGGATTCGGGCCGGGGGTGGCTTGGTTCAGGGACTAGTCAGGAGTCAGTAAGGGTCATGGGTGCTCGGTAGTTAAGGGCTGGTAGAGTCCTAGGCGGCTAGGAGTCTCAATTCAACAAGGACAATACAAACGCACACACGCATGCACTTGGGGTCGGTTTCCAAGAGTGATTGTGCGACTTAGGGGCTGGTTCTTGGTCTTGGGGCTGGTCATTAGGGTTCCTAGATGGGTTGGATTAGGTTTGGCTCGAGGTGGCTTGGGCGCGGTTCAAGTAAATTGGGAGATGGCTCGGCGTGTTCGTCGATGTGTCAAAAACAAAAATTTAAGGAGGAAAATTGAATCCATGGGTCCACAGGTGTGGCTCATTACTTGGAAGGGTAGAATAAATACTAAAAATGTTACGTTTAAAATTTGGGGTCAAAATAACGAGTTTCGAATTTATCCGAGATTTAATCGCCGCACGAAACGCTATTTAAGGAATTAATTAAAAGCCTAGTTTGAAGCTTCATAAATTTATGAAAAATTAGTTTTTAAGCTTAAATAATTATTATAAGTCTAAATTTTTAATTTGGGAACTTTATATTAAGGTTTAGTTTAATTCAGGATTAAAACGCAGTAATACGACTTATTTAAAGATTAATTTAAAAGACCTCGATTTAGGCTAATTAAAAATATGAGAGAATTCATGTAAGCTTAAATAATTATTTGAGACATGTTAGAGTCAATGAGAAAAAGTCAAAAACGTGAAATTTTACGTCTAGGGGTAAAACGGTCTTTTTAGACCTAGAAAGTACTAAACGTCATGGCTGTAATGCCCGAAAAATTAATCGCTGTTAATTGACGATTATTGATTTATAATTTAATGTGATTATGAAAGGGCCAACCGAGACATGATTTGAGGTAACGGGTGATATCGAATGTGCGAGGACAGTACCTCTCGCACACATGCGCGACTGGATGCGCGCACATGAGCGAGGAAGGCAGAGGGCCTCACGCATATGCTCGAGATAGGGCGCGCATATGCGCGACGGGGTGTATTGGCAAACACCATGTCTAGAGAACCTCGCGCATATGCGCGGAAGTGGTGCGCGCATATGCGCGAGTCATCTGAGAAGCCAAAGGAGAATTCCAGAGAACCTCGCGCATATGCACGGAGGTAGCACATGCATATGCGCGAGCTGCCGAGGGGTAGAGATGCGAGAACAGAACTTTGCGCGCACATGCGCGATCGCGCATATGTGCGAAAGGCTATGGACGAAATTCAAGATTGACACGTAGCAAGTTGCATGCAATATATATATACAAGTTCCTTCTTCAGATTTGGAAGAAAATGAAGAAAGAAGGAATCGAGAAATGACTAGAAATCCTTACGCTTTTTTTTGAGAAATCCGTCTGTCCAATTTTAATTCCGACTTCAGTACTGTGTTCCTACCAACGCAGGCTACAACTAAACGTAAGTTTTGTTAAGTTTTGATATGTCTTGAAAATAGGGAATTGTCAGAATTGGATAGGATCCATATATGATGTTCTTGACATGTAAAATATCATAGAATCGAAGTCAGATTGAGAAACAGACTGATTATGGAATTGTTATGATTTTCTGATTATATTGATTTGAAACCGGACAGATTTGAATTATGAATGAATTACAGATTGTATTGGATATGAGTTATGATTTGTAATTGATATCTGTTGATATGGTATTGACAGAGATACTGAGATTGCGCCGTTATGCCGTGATTTGAATTAAATCCAGATTAATCAGATTCAGTGTTGAATTAAGAATGCAATATTGATATTATGATTCTCGATATGTCGTTTCAGATTTACAGAGAGAGTCTTGAGTTCAGAATTGATATTGCTTCAGACCGTGACTACAAACGAAATGTATAAGTCAATGTGGCATTGGGAGATTGACTGAAGTATGATATACTTGAGTTTCCCTAAATCACATACTTATTGTTATTATATGCATTGATTTGATTTGATATGCTTGTTCTATTGATTTATAGGAAGCATGTATTAGAAGAGTGATCTTGTGACAGAAGTGCCTGATAGTGGTGGGATCGCCAGGGGCACATTGTCCGATGTCACAGGATAGTGAGTGTATCACGTATAGGTCACCGGGCGGTTGGATATCGATGTGGATAGAATTGGAGTTTCTTCTATTACTGGTGATCGATATGGAATGCCAACGTCTGGAAATCGAGATCCCTAGACTAGGATTGAGTCTAGTCTGAGTCGTGGAGACACGAGTATGATTGACAGTTTTATATTATTATGTTTCAGACTTTGATTTATATCTGATATCTGCTTCATGCTTTATATTGATTATATGATTGCATGTTCGTTGATTTATACTGGGATTATATTCTCACCGGAATTATCCGGCTGTTGTCGTATTTGTATGTGTACATGACAACAGGTGGGACACAGGGTCGAGGAGATGACAAGAGATCAGGATTAGAGTGGAGACCACGGACTTTGATGTTGCTGTAAATAGGGTTTGAATACTTGATAGCTAGTTGTTGAACCTTAGTTTGTATTGAATGTATGTTGTACATGACTTGTACCTTATGTTATACTGATATGTATAATAGTAGGATTTCCATTACGTTCCGCATTTAAAAAAAAAAATTAGACCCTGTTTATTATAATTGATTAAATTATCCCAATGACGATTATGAACTTGATTAGTGTCCGGGTCCCTACAACAGGTGGTATCAGAGCGATAGATCCTTTAGATTGAGATAGAAGCTAGTGAGCGGGGTAGATTGAGGTTTTCTTTCCTGCTTTTGAATGCTAGCATGTCTTACTGCTTTAATACATGTTACTTGCTTATCTGATTTGATATAGTAATATGTTTTATTGAGAATTAATCAGCACCGATTTCGGATCAGCAGTAAGATGATCGGAGGAGGGCTGAAATAAAATTGTGGTATTTGTTACTAACCCATTTGATTATCAGATATGCCTCCGAGAAGAGTACCAGAACAGGGTAGCACGTTAAATCCTTCAATGGACGTTACAGCCACTCTAATGGAGACAATGTTAAAAGATTTCAGTCATTTCATCCACCGACTCTGAAAGGTACCGAGAATGCAGTGGATTGTGAGAGTTGGCTAGACGATATCGAGATGCTGTTCGAGTCCTTGGACTATACCGATGAGCGGAGGGTGAAACTGATAGGACACCAGTTACACGATGTGGCAAAGAACTTGTGGATCACTACTAAGCGAGCATTAGAACATCGAGGTACGACTATTACCTGGAATGTGTTTAGGACTGAATTTTATCAGAGGTTCTTTCCAGTGTTATATAGGAAAGACAAGGGAGCCGAGTTTGTTAACTTGAGACAGGGCCAGCTAAACATTGAGGAATATGTGGCCAAGTTCTCTACATTGTTGCGGTTTGCTCCCCACGTGGCTGAACATGATGAGGCTGTTGCAGACCAATTTATTAATGGCCTAAATCCTGAAATTTTTACCTTGGTGAATACCGGGAGGCCAAACAAGTTCACTGATGCCTTGAACCGGGTTAAGGGAGCCGAAGCAGGTCTGATGAGACAGAGAGGAGGTTCGTTTATGCCTCCAGTCCAGAGACCAGAACAACCACCTTCTCAATTTGAGAGTGGCAGCAGTAGTGGCGGAAAGAAGGACTTCTTGAAGGATAGAGGGAAGCAATTCAAGAAGTCAGGGAGCAGTTCTTCTAGCTCTGGGAGTCCTCGACAGAGCCAGAGCTATACAGGACCCTATTGCAGCACCTGTGGAGGGAATCATTCCACAAAGCAGTGCCGAGGAGTATTTTGCAGCTGTCGTATTTGTAGACAGCAGGGACATTTTGCCCGAGTATGTCCACAGAGAGGTGCCTAGGGATCCCAGGCAGCAGAGTCATCTGGATCAGTGGCTCACATAGGGAGACGACCATCTGCTGTTCATTCTTTCCAGCCAGCATCGTCTACTCAGTCACAGCAGAGGCCAGGAGGAAGCCAGACAGTGAGCCAGCCTCCGAGACAACAGGTCAGAGTATTCGCTTTGACTGAGGAGCAGGCACAGGATGCACCTGATGTTGTTGTGGCAGGTAACTGTTTTATTTCTGGTTATCCTGCATATGTATTGATAGACACTGGTGCATCACATACATTTATATCTGAGCAATTTGGATTGAGTCATGCATTGCCTATTGAATCATTGTCTGCGGTAGTGTCTATCTCTTCTCCGTTGTGGACATGTTTAATATAAGTAAAGTCTATTAGATCGTGTATACAGCAGTATGATGGACATGAAATTGAGTTAAATTGTATTGTGCTTGAGATATCTGACTTTAATTGTATTATCGGTATCGATATGCTGACCAAGTACAGGGCTACAGTCGATTGTTTCCACAAGATCGTGAGATTCAGACCTGAAATGGCTGAGGAGTGGAAATTTTACGGTAAGGGTTCTCGTGCTAGAATTCCTTTGATATCTGCAATGAATATGACTCGATTATTACAGAAAGGAGCAGATTGTTTCCTTGTTTATTCAGTGGATTTACTGAAATTGAGTCCATCATTGGCGGACTTGCCAGTGATGTGTGAGTTTGCTGATGTCTTTTCAGATGAGATTCCTAGATTGCCTCCGATTCGAGAGATAGACTTCAGCATTGAGTTGATGCCAGGTACAGTTCCGATATCTAGAGCTCCATACCGAATGACACCGATTGATTTGAAAGAGTTGAAAGAACAGTTGGAGGATTTACTGGCCAAGGGGTATATCAAACCGATCGTTTCTCCTTGGGATGCTCCAGTACTGTTTGTTCGAAAGAAAGACGGTTCGATGAGACTTTGTATCGACTACCGGCAACTGAACAAGGCAACGGTAAAGAATAAATATCCATTGCCTCGCATTGATGATCTGTTTGATCAGTTGCAGGGTTCTTCAGTGTATTCCAAGATCGATTTGAGATTTGGATACCATCAACTGAGAGTCAGGGATTCTGATATCCTGAAGACAGCATTTAGAACCAGGTATGGACACTATGAGTTTAATTTCATGCCTTTCGGTTTAACAAATGCTTCAGCTGTGTTTATGGGATTAATAAAGCGTATCTTTCAAAGATATCTTGATGAGTTTGTAATCATATTCATTGATGACATTCTGATTTATTCTAAGAATATGATTGAGCTTCCAGAATATCTGTGAACTGTGTTAAAAATATTGAGGGCTGAGAAATTGTATGTCAAACTGTCAAAATGCGAGTTTTGGCTGAGACAAGTGGTATTTCTGGGGCATATTATATCCGGAGAAAGTATATCAGTAGATCCCAGTAAGGTTGAGGCAGTGATTTCTTGGCCGAGACCGACATCTATGCCCGAAATTCGCAGTTTTATGGGTTTGGCCGGATATTATCGTCGATTTATCAAAGATTTCTCCAGCATTGCCAAGCCAATTACACAGTTGACTTAGAAAAATGCACCGTTTGTTTGGTCAGAAGACTGTGAATCCAGTTTTCTCGAATTGAAGAAGAGGTTGGCTAGTGCTCCGTTGTTGACTATTCTTTCAGGTACTGGTGATTTTGTGGTTTATTGTGATGCATCTCATCGCGAATTGGGTTGTGTTTTGATGTAGCGAGGGCATGTTATTTCTTATGCCTCAAGACAGCTAAAACTCCATGAGATTCGATATCCAATTCATGATCTTGAATTGGCAGCCATCGTCTTTGCATTAAAGATATGGCGACATTATCTGTACGGTGAGAAGTTTGAGATTCAGAGCCTGAAATATCTGTTTTCACAGTCCGAGTTGAATATGAGACAAAGAAGATGGGTTGATTTACTGAAGGATTTTGATTGTGAAATCAAGTACAATCCAGGAAAGTCGAATGCAGCAGCTGATGCACTGAGTCGAAAGGTATGTTCTTTGTCTTTATCGACTATGGGTGTTTCCAATTTGATTGAAGACTGCTGTTTGTCTGGATTAGTATTTGAGACAGATCGGAAACCCATGAGATTATATACTATTCGGGCTGAACTGGAACTGATTTTAAAAATTAAAGCGGCTCAGAAAGTTTATCAGAATGTTCAAAACTCGATTGCGATGGTCAGAGCAGGACATCGATCAGAGTATCAGGAACGTGATAGTGTACTGTATGTGAATAATCGTCTAGTTGAGCCAAATGTTTCAGAGTTGAGACAACAGATATTGACAGAAGCGTACAATAGTCGATTCAGTATTCATCCTGGTGGCAGAAAGATGTATAATGATTTGAAAGGACAGTTTTGGTGGAAACAAATGAAGACTGACATTGCAGAATTTGTTTCCAGATGTCTGAATTGTCAACATGTGAAGGCTGAAAGAAAGAAATCAGGAGGAATGTTACAGAGTTTTTCGATTCCTGAATGGAAATGGGATCACATTTCCATGGATTTTGTGACACAGTTGCCACGATCCTCCCGAGATTGTGATGCGATTTGGGTTGTGATTGATCGATTAACCAAATTGGCATGTTTTATTCCATACAAAATGACGTACCGATATGATCAGATGGCCAATATTTATGTCAGAGAGGTGGTCAGATTGCACGGAGTGACGAAATCGATTGTTTCAGACCGTGATCCTCGGTTCACTTCGCACTTCTGGCAGAGTTTGCAACAGGCTCTCGGTATGAAGTTACATCTGAGTACCGCATATCATCCACAGACTGACGGACAGTCAGAGCGGACGATTCAGACATTATAAGATATGCTGAGAGCTGTAGTGCTTGATTTTTTCACTAATTGGCAAGATGCATTGTCTCTTTGTGAATTTTCGTACAACAATAGCTATCAAACGAGTATTGAGATGACACCTTTTGAAGCGTTGTACGCAAAGAAGTGTCGATCCCCTCTTTATTGGGATGATATCTCTGAAGTTCCTGATACTGGACCTAATATGATAAGAGATATGACGGAAAAAGTAAATTGATTCAGAAGAAAATGAAGGCAGCTCAGGACCGACAGGCCAAATATGCCAACATCAGACGATGACCGTTGGTATTTGAGACTGGAGATCGAGTATTTTTGAATATTTCCCCTTTCCGAGGAGTTGTCAGATTTGGAAAGAAAGGAAAGTTGTCTCCATGATACGTTGGTCCATACGAGATTCTCGAGAAGATAGGAGATCGTGCCTATCGACTCGCCTTGCCACCTTCATTATCGGGAATACATGACGTCATTCATGTATCTATGCTGCGGAAATATCTCCAGATGATTCTCACGTGATTCAGCCAGACGAGGCAGAACTTGATGGAAGTCTGAGTTATGTCGAAAAACCGATCCGAATCATCGATCGTAAGGAAAAGCAACTCAGAACGAAGACTATTCCTCTTGTGAAAGTTCAGTGGACTCGTCATGGCATTGAAGAAGCCACCTGGGAGACTGAATCAGATATGAGACAGGAATTTCCAGCACTATTTCACTGATGTAAGTTTCTATTCAGTTTCTATTGCATGCCTTCTTATTAATATGATTGATTGCCTGTGATTTCGGGGACGAAATCATATCTTAGGCAGGGAGAAATGTAATGCCCGAAAAATTAATCGCTGTTAATTGAAGATTATTGATTTATAATTTAATGTGATTATGAAAGGGCCAACCGAGACACGATTTGAGGTAACGGGTGATATCGAATGTGCGAGGACAGTACCTCTGGCGCGCATGCGCGACTGGATGCGCGCACATGCACGAGGAAGGCAGAGGGCCTCGCGCATATGCGCGAGATAGGGCGCGCATATGTGCGACGGGGTGTATTGGCAAACACCATGTCCAAAGAATCACGCGCATATGCGCGGAAGTGGTGCGTGCATATGCGCGAGTCATCTGAGAAGCCAAAGGAGATTTCCAGAGAACCTCGTGCATATGCGCGGAGGGAGCACACGCATATGCGCGAGCTGCCGAGGGGCTGAGATGCGAGAACAAACTTTGCGCGCACATGCGCGGGATGAAGTTGCGCATATGCGCAAAAGGCTATGGACGAAATTCAAGATTGACACGTAGTAAGTTGCATGCAATATATATATACAAGTTCCTTCTTTAGATTTGGAAGAAAACGAAGAAAGAAGGAATCGAGAAATGACCAGAAATCCTTGCGCCTCTTTGTGAGAAATCCGTCTATCCCATTTTAAATCCGACTTCAGTACTGTGTTCCTATCAACGCAGACTACAACTGGACGTAAGTTTTGTTAAGTTTTGATATGTCTTGAAATTAGGGTATTGTCAGAATTGACTATGATCCATATATGATGTTCTTGACATGTTAAACATCATAGAATCGAAGTCAGATTGAGAAATAGACTGATTATGAATTGTTATGATTTTCTGATTATATTGATTTGAAATCGGACATATTTGAATTATGAATGAATTACAGATTGTATTAGATATAAGTTATAATTTGTAATTGATATCTGTTGATATGGTATTGACAGGGATACTGAGATTGTGCCGTTATGCCGTGATTTGAATTAAATCCAGATTAATCAGATTCAGTGTTGAATAGAGAATGGAATATTGATATTATGATTCTCGATATGTCGTTTCAGATTTACAGAGACAGTCTTGAGTTCAGAATTTATATTGCTTCAGACCGTGACTACAAACGAAAGGTATAAGTCAATGTGGCATTGGGAGATCGACTCAAGTAGGATATACTTGAGTTTTTCTAAATCACATACTTATTGTTATTATATGCATTGATTTGATTTGATATGCTTGTTCTATTGATTTATAGGAAGCATGTATTAGAAGAGTGATCTTGTGACAGAAGTGCCTGATAGTGGTGGGATCGCCACGGGCACATTGCACGATGTCACAAGATAGTGAGTGTACCACGTATAGGTCACCGGACGGTTGGCTATCGATGTGGATAGAATTGGAGTTTCTTCTATTACTGGTGATCGATACCATATCGATGTGGATAGAATTGGAGTTTCTTCTATTACTGGTGATCGATATGGAATGCCAACATCTGGAAATCGGGATCCCTAGACTAGGATTGTGTCTAGTCTGAGTCGTGGAGACACGAGTATGATTGACAGTTTTATATGAATTATGTTTCAGACTTTGATTTATATCTGATATCTGCTTCATGCTTTATATTGATTATATGATTGCATGTTAGTTGATTTATACTGGGATTATATTCTCACCGGAATTATCCGGGTGTTGTCGTGTTTGTATGTATGCATGACAATAGGTGGGACAGGATCAGGGTCGAGGAGATGACAAGAGATCAGGATTAGAGTGGAGACCACAGGACTTTGATGTTGCTGTCAATAGGGTTTGAATACTTGATAGCTAGTTGTTGAACCTTAGTTTGTATTGAATGTGTGCTGTACAGGACTTGTACCTTATGTTATACTGATATGTATAATAGTAGGATTTCCATTACGTTCCGCATTTTTAAAAAAAAATTTAGACCATGTTTATTATAATTGATTAAATTATCCCAATGACGATTATGAACTTGATTAGCGTATGGGTCTCTACAATGGCAGTGTCCTGAATGCTGTTTTATGTGCTAATATGACTATTTTCAATGGTTATGGATGTTTATGGAATTTTTATATGTTAATATGTCGATTTTAAATGTTTATGGATTTTTAAGATGTTAATATGTTTAAATGTTTTATGATTTAATATGTGAAAACGTTTATTTTCAATGTTTATGATTTAAATATTTAATTTAAACGTTTATGATGTTAAAATGTTTATTTTGAAACGTTTATGTCTTTTTATGAATTTTATACGTTAAAACGTTTATTTTAAATGTTTACGGATTTTTAATCTTTTAAAAATGTTTATTTTAAAATGTTTATGGATATTTATGATTTTAATATGTTAAATTATGATTTTTAAATGTTTATGATATTTATGATTTAATTTGGACATTTAAAAAGATATGTTTCATGCTTGGTTTAAAAGAAAAATGAAATTATATGCATGTTTTTATTAAGTGATGGAAATACGAAATGTTGAAAAACGTGAAGGGATTGTGACTAAATATGTTGGAAATATCGTGAGGGTTATGGTCCTAGTGCGAGCCCGACGATCGTGTTTCCTTGAATACGGATACGAATACGAATACGAATATGTTAATACGTTGGCCAGGACCTAGTTGATCGGTGAGAGTGTCGCTGGTGTCCCTCGCCGCCCAGTACTGTGGTTTTCTCTAGATGGATCCATCGCCCAATACATTTAAGAATACGAGTCACAATTACTATCCAAATTCAACAAACATGAATATGAATATGAATACGAATACGAATATGAATATGAATAAGTTTATATGTATATGAATATGCTGATATGAAAATGTTTACGAAAATGTTTACGAAAAGTTTACGGACATGCTTATTTTTAAAGTGATGATCATTATGAAAATATTTTATTTAAAATTTATGCATCATGAAAATGTTTATGAAAATGGATTTGTTCAAATTTTATGCATTCATGAAAACGATATTTTAAGTACAAGTATTTTCACTGTTGCATGTGAATAGTATATGTATTACTTATTATCAAGATTATTTTGTGTTGAGTCTTTAGACTAACTAGGTGTGATTGATTCATATGATTATGATAAAAATGTTATGGAGGTCTTGATGGTTGACTTTGCTGGGCTGAAGGTGCACATAATCCGAGGACCGACGCTAGTTCTCCGCACTAGTTATGATTCATGATTTTAAGTTATGTTAAAGATATTTTTACGACTTTTATTTATGTTATGAGAGATATTTGAGAGGTTATGGTAAGGACTATACTTTTCAAATAATGTTTTTAGGTTGGTAAAACGTTTGACGATTTTATGATTCAAAATATTTTCCCTTGAATTTTCAAATTATATTTGGTTGAGTTATTTTAAAATGATGTCAAAAATATTTTATGGTTCGGCCGATGCTAAGCGAGGCTTTTTTAAAATAAAAATTTCTACCACTATTTAAGAAAACGAATTGTAGACGTTTCACCTGAACTATTGACGGTCACATAAGTATTAGAATCTGTGTTCCCATTGAGAAAGTCAAAGTTCAAAGAGTTGAATTTGACGACAAAAGTTTGATGGAGATCAAACATGAAGCTTATAAAGGAGTTTATAAGTTGATTCAATGATGAAAGAAATGGACGATAGTTTAATTGCTAATTAAGGAAGGAGAGATGAACTGTTTGTTTTAGTGAAAGATTTCACAAAACTGGCGGTTGCCCAATATGATAAATGAAAATTTTGATCTTCGAAATTTCTTTTTTTATTATATGAACAAGAATTTTATCCTTGATACATCGACGCTCTCGGATCGTCGATCGAGGTTATAATGAGTTCAAAATCATTCATTTATTGAATTGAGAATTTACTGATTAAATTATTGTGTTAATATTTGTAACTACAAACATGCAAAAATTCCCATAAATGTTTTAGATGAGTCTAATTCTAGATAGGATGAGAGAGTTTTGTTTGTAAATTTAGTGCACATATCACTCCTTGTCATATCTATCACAAACAATTTCTCATTTGAAGACATTTTAAAACCTTGTTCAATTGGACACTAGTATGACCTGGACTAATCATCAACAATTACAAGAGTGTATCCTTTTTTCCATAAGCTTTTCATTGGTATAGGATCAAAGAGGTCCTTATGAAATAAATCCAAGCATTTGGTTAAAGAGTTATGCATTTTATTTTCAAAATTAGATCTCACTTGCTTATCAAGATGGCATGTTGTGTAGATCTATCCCATCAGCCACACCAAATGAAAAGCTTTGACAAAACTTCGAGTTTTATTCGTGAGATTTCTAAGTTCAATGTGTTCCAGAGATTCCTGCTAGAGTGTTTGTTAAAAAAAAATAAGTGTCTAGTGTGTCAATTGTATGAAAATGGAATTCGTCGGCCGATTATGATAATATTTGTGAAAACTTTGATTTTAAGCAAAGTCCTTGAGTCTGAGCGTGGTTAAAATTGTTTAAGAATTCACATAATTTTATGCATTGTTGTCATGTTCTTTGATATGCCTAATAAGGAGAGAACATTTATTGCACCCTTCATGATACATAATGAATGGCGTGGTGCTGAATTTTTGTGATTTCTACTTGATTTTGAGATGTATGTTACAAGCAAAGAACTTATCTAGGTGGTCTTTGAATTTGTTTGGGCCTATTTTTATTGTTAATGGGCCTAAGCTTGCACCATGTATTATATATTAAATTTTAAGCTAATAAACCCTACCCATAAACCCCAACAATTCACGCCCTTCCCTAGAATAACATAAGGACTCTTCCTCCATCAGCCCTCACGATCACACACATAATTTTCAAGCAAAGTCACGTGATGTTTGAAGAGAAAATTTCAACAAGGTCTTTCCCTCATCAACGTCAGTCGAGCCCCAAACCGTATTTCGAGCGTAATATACGCAAAGGAACGCCTTAATCTTCCTTCAAACATTTCTCACACCATATTATGTATATTTATTTATCCTTACATGAAAAATATATTGCACTACTTGTATTTTTGTTTTTATGGCTAAATATGCATAAAACTAGAGTTTTTTTTTTTAAAAAAAACTCTTGCTAATAATGCACAAAGGTAAAAAAAAAAACTCTTGCTAATAATGCACAAAGGGGCTGTAATGGTAGGGGAACTTGAAGGAATGTTTTTCCACATGATTAAGGGTCTCTAGATGCAAGGGTGAGGCCGGAGGTGGTGCAGCAAAGAGGAGCGATCGTGATATGAATCTGGCTGGGCACCTTGTGCAAATGATTGGAAGGAGATTTAGAGAGCATCGTTGTTTCGGACTTTCAAGTTCAATAATGATGAGTCAAGCATATCCAAGCAAGTGGTGGAGTTCAACAAAGAATATATGAAGGAGTACCAAACAACCAAGCATATGAGTGCAAAATGGCCCGAGAGAACCAGTGCAGCAGCACGCGCTAACGCAGATGTGCAGAAGCAGCAGCATGCGCTAGCGCAGATGAGCAGAACTGTGCACGCGACCGCACCAGAATTAGCGCAGCAGCGCGCGCTAGCGCAGGCCAGTAGAGCTGCGTGCGCGGCCGTGCCAGAAGCGGCGCATGCGCGCGCACGCGCGGCCGCGCCAGAAGTGGCGCCACCGCGCGTCGGGTGCTGCAGAAGTTCAGTAACTCGCGCGCCATCGTGCGAGAAGTCGCTCCACCACGCGCCCTGCCGTGTCAAACTTGCTAGACAACTTTATTTAATGTTTTTACACTACTTTTTATGGTTTTTGTTGGTTATTTAAACCATGTAATAAATAAAAACGAGAAATTATTGAATGATATAAGAAAAACTTGAGGTTCTCGCAATTTTTAAAGCTTTTAGCTTTGTTCTTCACAAGAAGAAAACCAAATCAAACATATCAAAGATTTTCATCTTTGTGGCGTTTGTCGATTGTTTTTCGCACGGGTTGTCAAAACAAGTTCTTTGAAGGTTCGTTCGAAACTCGATTGTTATCATCGTTGATATTTGTTGCTAAGTGTTAATCGCTTAGAGATGAATATCACAAATCGTTACTTGTTTCAAAAGATCGGGACAACATAATCGATCCTTGTTTGTTATTGAGTTGAGGGTGAGATTTCGATAATCGTGTTTGCTTCTCATTCTTACTTGGATTCTCATCATTTGGTATCAGAGCTTTGGCTCATTTAATTCAAGTAAGTTATCGTTGTTGTTATTTTTCAGATCTGTCTCAAATTTCATTCTGTTCTCAGATCTGTGATATCCTTGTGTTTCTATTGTCATATTTACCAAAAACAAAAACAAAAATTCGTTCTGTTTCAGTTTTGTGTTATCCTTTGTTCGATCTGCGTTATTTCTATCATCCTTTTTATTTGATAAACCAGAATTCTCGAAAAATTTGTTCTGTGTTATTCTATCGTTCTTGTTTTTGTGCAATCCAAGTGAGACAGTTGCAAGTGTTCACAAGTTGAATCTTGTTAGTTTGATAAAAAAAATATAAAGATTGATCACATCTTTGAAAGAACTATCAAGTTCGAGTGAAAAATATTTGAGTGCGACGTCTTTGGAGTGACCGGTGAGTATTTGAAGTGAAAAAAAAATAGATAGAGAGGAGAGGAGCGAATTTTCTTTGGAGTGACCGTGAGAATTTGGGTGAGGAATATTTTTATTTCTACTAACATTTCTTGCAGGTACAATGTTTGAAAGAAAATTGGAGGAGGTAGGAGATGACACGAACCAAGGACTTTCTAAGGTCAAGATGGAGGCATTGTTCGATCATTTTAGCAGGATAATGAGGACCCAAATGGAGCCTTTACGTGAGAGGTTTGATAGGCTTGAGGGTAGTGCTATTGGGAGTAGGTTTAAATCTAAAAATGCGGGTAGATGCGAATATGAGGATAGAATATGGGAGAAGGAGTTTAAGCCTCTACGTGAGAGGTATAGGCGGTGTGAAGGAGAGGAAAAGTATGATAGGCAAGATGATGGGAATAGACGAGTTAGTAGATTTTGTGGGGATAGAGCTTTGCACGTGAATCATGGTGATGATAGGCGATGTGAGGAAAATAGAAGAGTAGGCCGAAGAGGTGAACGTGGTGTGCACAAGGAGTCTTTGACATCCACGTGGAGGACGAGCTTGGAAGAGAAAATCAGTGCTAGACCAAAGAAAGAGTCGAGACATGAAGCTAGCAAATATGAATATCAAGGTACATTTAAAAACTCAAATATTAGTACTTATGATATTCAATGTATTTGGTGTCTAGAGTTTGGACATGATATTAGCCAATGTCCAAATGAGGAGGTGAATGTACTGGATTCTAGAGTTGAATGTGAATCTAAGGATGCAGTCAAATGTGGAGTTGAAGTGAGCATTGATGTAGAACCTAAAGTGGAGGTTGAGAGAATTGAAGAGGTTGGTAATCCATTGATTTATGACTTGAACATAGAATGTTATGCTGTGGAGGGTGAATCCTTAGATGGTGAATTTGTTTCTAATGTGTGTGCTATGGAGGAGAAAGAAGAAACGTTGTTGCTCAAAACATTTGAAGAAAAAAATATTTCTTTTGATCAATTGAAACGAAAAGAAATTCTTGATGATCAATTGAATTTTATTGAAATGAGTGGAAAAAAATGTTATGTGGTCGAAATACTGAGTGGACAAAAGAGTGAGATGGCCATAGAAAATAAAAAAAAGAGAGAAAAGAAAAAGAGGCCAAAGGAAAAGAAAAATAAAACGAAAAGAAATATAATTTGAAGGCCCAAAAGAGTAAAAAGAGTGAGGTTGAGACTTGTGTATTTTTGAATAAACCCCTTAAAGTACCTTTGTACAAAATGGTTTATTGTCATTATGATGATATAGCCGGTTCAATCCCGAGCGATGTTAGTTCTTCTTTGCAGGATTATTGTGATGGCATGATGAAGAGGAGAACAATTGTTGATGGAGTGAAAATGCGGTGGAACCATCCATATGACGTTGAGAGCAATTATCGTGAGGTAAGAGTAGTTGCCAACACAACAATCATGAGGTATGATTTTCGTTTTGATCCTAGTTCATTGTTGTGTTGTATTCAAGATTTGGGAGTGAATGTTGAAAAAGTGATGTTTATAGGGTTTAACTGTGAATTATTGTTGTTACCGGGGGTTCAAAGAATTGAGAATGTTGACATATTGCATAAAGTAAATTCAAATGTTATGGATTGGGAGTTTCCACAAGTTGTCCAATGGATGAGATTTTGTCATGGAAATGAATTATATACATTAGACTTAGATTTTTGTGATGAGATAATATATTGCATTGATAGTACATGTGACGTGTCCTATTTCCATGATTTATATTTGATTGGTGATGGTTGTGAAGATTACATGGATCGTATATTTAGTATGTTATATTTGCATGATTTATGCTTGTTTGATGGTTTTGAGAGGTTCAAGGATGAACATAATTATTTCTTTGTTCATGATGAATACCTATTTAAAGAAAATAAAATTTTCATCCTGCATCCATTGCATGAGTTGTTACTTGATAATAAGGCACATGACATTTGTTTGATTGGTAGCCATGAATTAACTAGAGCCATAGATATGATGCATGAATTTTTACTATGGTTGCATATGAGGAGGTATATTGAGTGGAATTGTGAAACATGCATTGCACGTAAGAATTTTTATGATCATAATGAATACAATTTTAAGGAGGATAAATTGTTTATTTTAAATTCATTGCATGAGTTACGTCCTGGTGATGCATATAGTGGTGTCTTTAACTTTTATAAAATACATGATTATATGTGTTGGTTGCATACGAAGCGATATGTTGAGTGTGATTGGGATACATACATTGCATGCAGGAAAAAGACATGTCGAGTGTATTCATATGTCGTGAATCAGTTACATCTTATTCCTAGTGAGATATGGTCGAACACGTGTATGGATTTCGTTATGTTGCTAACTAGGTCTAAGAAGGGGAGGAATCTGATATTTGTGATCCTTAGTGATATTTTATCATTTGGTGTCATTTGTTATTTGATGTTTGGAGAGGTTGATGAATACATAGGGAAGACGGCCGTGAAGTTGGGGTTTCCAGTGCTGAAGGAGCGAGCAAACGACAACGTCTACAAACTTGAATTTAAAGGTAAGCATGTTGATAATATCATCCTTGTTATTACTAACTTGCTTCGTTTTTGTGTAGGTAGACAAGATTTGAGGACAAATCTTTTTGAAGAAGGGGAGTATGATATGAATCTGGCTGGGCACCTTGTGCAAATGATTGGAAGGAGATTTAGAGAGCATCGTTGTTTCGGACCTTCAAGTTCAATAATGATGAGTCAAGCATATCCAAGCAAGTGGTGGAGTTCAACAAAGAATATAATGAAGGAGTACCGAACAACCAAGCATATGAGTGCAAAATGGCTTGAGAGAACCCGTGCAGCAGCACGCGCTAACGCAGATGTGCAGAAGCAGCAGCATGCGCTAGCGCAGATGAGCAGAACTGTGCACGCGGCCGCACCAGAAGTAGCGCAGGCCAGCAGATCTGCGCGCGCGGCCGCGCCAGAAGCGGCGCATGCGCGTGCGCGCGGCCGCGCCAAAAGTGGCGCCCCCGCACGCCGGGTGCTGCAGAAGTGCAGTAACTCGCGCGCCTTCGCGCGAGAAGTCGCGCCCCCGCGCGCCCTGCCGTGTCAAACTTGCTAGACAACTTTATTTAATGTTTCTACACTACTTTTTATGGTTTTTGTTGGTTATTTAAACCATGTAATGAATAAAAACGAGACATTATTGAATGATATAAGAAAAACTTGAGGTTTTGTCAATTTTCAAAGCTTTTAGCTTTGTTCTTCACAAGAAGAAAACCAAATCAAACTTATCAAAGATTTTCATCTTTGTGGCGTTTGTCGATTGTTTTTCGCACGGATTGTCAAAACAAGTTCTTTGAAGGTTCGTTCGAAACTCGATTGTTATCATCGTTGATATTTATTGCTAAGTGTTAATCGCTTAGAGGTGAATATCACAAATCGTTACTTGTTTCAAAAGATCGGGACAACATAATCGATCCTTGTTTGTTATTGAGTTGAGGGTGCGATTTCGATAATCGTGTTTGCTTCTCATTCGTACTTGGATTCTCATCAGATCGACTAGGGGCTTGTAGAGCTAAGGCGTGCAGTTTTTCATCGGATAAGGGAAGGGGGCTGCGCGGATGCTTTCCATGCTAGGGTAGGGGCTCGTGAGGGTCCTAGCCTCGAGCCATGGTGGTCAACGCAAGGCTGGTGAGGCTAGGAGATGAAGGGCGCACGGCTAGGGCACCACCTAGCCGCGGCCGTGAGATATATGGGAAAACCATTCAAGTCCTCATGAATGGATGGTGAGGGATGGACTAGGAAGGTCTTAAGGGGATTGTTCTAGGTCCTATGAGGGTCGGTCGGGCACCGGTCCACTCGGTTAGGTGCTAGGGCGAAGGGATGGATATGTTAGGAAGCTAGGGTTTTCGAAAAAGTGGGGACAAAATTCAGTAGCTGGTTTAGGCTGGTATAATGGCTTAATGGTCCTGATTTGGGTCGTATATGGTTTAGTTAGATGTCAATAATCTTTGGTTCAAATTTGGTACAGTTTCATTAAGTTTCGAGTCAATACGAGTCAAAATCGGGATGTACGTTTGAGTTTAAAAACGAATTGAGAAATTAGTTGAGGACCTTAAGTTTACATCTAAGAAATATTTAGGGGTGTATTTTAGTGTGTCATGTTAAGTTGGATGGATTTGGGTCGTCATTTTGAGGTCTAAGGATAAATTGAGAAAGTTAGGGTTTTATGGGCAAAACGGTCATTTTACATCTGAAAATTGTTAGACATCCTGGCAGTGCCATTAATGCTATAATAAATGTTAAAATCTTTATTTTAAATATTTATGAAATTTTATGATGAAACGTTAGTTAAAACACATGTTGCATGCTTGGTTTAAAACACATGTTGCATGCTTGGTTTAATGTTAAAACACTATTTGTATTTTTGTTTTTATGGCTAAATATGCATAAAACTAGAGTTTTTTTTAAAACTCTTGCTAATGATGCACAAAGGGGCTGTAATGGTAGGGAAACTTGAAGGAATGTTTTTCCACATGATTAAGGGTCCCTAGATGCAAGGGTGAGGCCGGAGGTGGTGCAACAAAGAGGACCGAACGACTAGGGGCTTGTAGAGCTAAGGCGTGCGGTTTGTCATCTGATAAGGGAAGGGGACTGCGCGGGCTGCTTTCCATGCTAGGTCCTAGCCTCGAGCCATGGTGGTCAATGCAAGGCTGGTGAGGCTAGGAGATGAAGGGCGCACAGCTAGGGCACCACCTAGCCTTGGCCGTGAGATATATGGGAAAACCATGCAATTCCTCATGCATGGATGGTGAGGGATGGACTAGGAAGGTCTTAAGGGGATTGGTCTAGGTCCTATGAGGGTCGGTCGCGCACCGGTCCACTCGGTTACTTGCTAGGGAGAAGGGATGGATAGGTTAGGAAGCTAGGGTTTTCGAAAAAGTGGGGACAAAATTCAGTAGCTAGTTTAGGCTGGTCTAATGGCTTAATGGGCCTGATTTGGGTCGTATATGGTTTAGTTAGATGTCAATAAGCTTTGGTTCAAGTTTGGTACAGTTTCGTTAAGGTTCGAGTCAATACGAGTCAAAATCGAGATGTACGTCTAAGTTTAAAAACGAATTGAGAAATTAGTCGAGGACCTTAAGTTTACAGCTAAGAAATATTTAGGGGTGTATTTTAATGTGCCATCTTAAGTTTGGATGGATTTGGGTCGTCATTTTGAGGTCTGAGGATAAATTGAGATAGTTAGGGTTTTTTGGGCAAAACGGTCATTTTACACCTGAAAATTGTTAGACATCCTGGCAGTGCCATTAGTGCTATAATAAATGTTAAAATGTTTATTTTAAATATTTATGAAATTTTATGATGAAACGTTGATGCTAAAACACATGTTGCATGCTTGGTTTAAAAGAAAAATGTCTTATATATGCATGAATTTTTATAAGTGATTGAAATATGAAAAGTTGAAGGTGGTGAATTGATTGTGACTAATACGATGATACGATGATATGTAAGGCCGAGACTCAGTTGACGGGTGAGAGGGTCGCTGATGTCCCCGCCACTCGATACCGTGGTAATACGTAGATGGATCCATCGACCTACAATTAATATGAAAGTCACAATTGAGCATCTGACTTCAATAAAAAAGGAAACGTTACGTATATGATGAAAAGAAATATGATATGATATGTTGAAAGCACAATGTAAAATTTATGTTCATCAAAAGCTATATTATTAAAAGTATTTTCGTTGTTGCTTGTGAATGTATATGTATTACTTGCTATCATGGTTAAGATTTGCTGAGTCAATAGAGTCACTAGGTGTGAACGATGCAGGTGAGCATGAGATTGATTTAAATGGAGGTCTAGGGCAAGGCTCAGTTTGGGTGAGAGGGTCGCTGATGTCCCCGCCGCCCGGTACCATTGTAATACGTAGATGGATCCATCGACCTACTGTTAATACGAAAGTTACAATTGATGAGCTGAATTCAATCAAAAGGAAACGTATACGTATATGATGAAAGGAAATATGTTATGATATGTTGAAAGGTAAATGTTAAAGTTTAAGTTCATCAAAAGCTATATTATTAAAATTATTTTCACTGTTGCTTGTGAATTTATATGTATTACTTGCTATCAAGGTTAAGATTTGCTGAGCCAATAGGGTCACTAGGTGTGAACGATGAAGGTTAGCATGATATTGATGTAAATGGGGGTCTTCATGGTTGAACTAGCTCGACTGAAGGTTCACACAACCCGAGGTCCGTCGCTAGTTTTCCGCAAATAAAATTGATTGTGACTAATACCATGATACGATGATATATGAGGTTAAGGCTTAGTTTACGGGTGAGAGGGTCGCTGATGTTCCCGTCGCGCGGTACCGTGGTAATACGTAGATGGATCCATCGACCTAAAGTTAATACGAAAGTCACAATTGAGGATCTGAATTCAATTAGAAGGGAAACATATACGTATATGATGAAAGGAAATATGATATGTTAAAAGGAGAATGTTAAAGTTTATGTTAATCAAAAGTTATATTATTAAAAGTATTTTCACTGTTGTTTGTGAATGTATATGTATTAGTTGCTTTCATGGTTATGATTTGTTGATTCAATAGAGTCACTAGGTGTGAACGATGTATGTGAGCATGAGATTGATGTAAACAAAGGTTTTGATGGTTGAACTAGCTGGACTGAAGGTGCGCACAACCTGAGTTCTGTCTCTAGATTTCCACAAATAAAATTGATTGTGACTAATAGAATGATACGATGATATGTAGGGCCAATGCTCAGTTGACTGGTGAGAGGGTCGCTGATGTCCCCGCCGCCTGGTACCGTGGTAATACATAGATGGATCCATCAACCTACAATTAATACGAAAGTCACAATTGAGTATCTAAATTCAATAAAAAGGGAAACTTATACGTATATGATGAAAGGAAATATGAAATGATATGTTGAAAGATAAATGTTAAATTTATGTTCATCAAAAGCTATATTATTAAAATATTTTCACTGTTGCTTGTGAATGTATATTTATTATTTGCTATCGTGGTTACGATTTTCTGAGTCAATAGAGTCACTAGGTGTGAACGATGCAGTTAAGCATGAGATTGATTTAAATGGAGGTCTTGATGGTTGAACTAGCTGGACTGATGGTGCACACAACCCGAGGTCCGTCACTAGTTTTCCGCAAATAAAATTGATTGTGACTAATACCATGATACGATGATATGTAAGTCCAAGACTCAGTTGCCTTGTGAGAGGGTCGCTGATGTCCCCGTCAAGTACTGTGGTAATACGTAGATTGATCCATCGACCTACAGTTAATACGAAAGTCACAATGGAGGATCTTAATTCAATAAAAAGGGAAACGTATACGTATATGATGAAAGGAAATATGATATCATATGTTGAAAGGAGAATGTTAAAGTTTATGTTAATCAAAAGCTATATTATTAAAAATATTTTCACTATTTCTTGTGAATTTATATGTATTACTTGCTATCTTGGTTATGATTTGCCGAGTCAATAGAGCCACTAGGTGTGAACAATGCATGCGAGCATGATATATTGATGTAAAAGGAGGTCTTGATGGTTGAACTAGCTGGACTGAAGGTGCACACAACCCGATGTCCGTCACTAGTTTTCCGCAAATAAAATTGATTGTGACTAATACCATGATACGATGATATGTAAGGTCAAGGCTCAGTTGACGGGTGAGAGGGTCACTGATGTCCCCGCCGTAGGTTATCGTGGTAATACACAGATGGATCTATCGACCTAAAGTTAATACGAAAGTCATAATTGAGGACCTGAATTCAATTAAAAGGTAAGTGTATACGTATATGATGAAAGAAAATATGATATGATATGTTGAAAGGAGAATGTTAAAGTTTATGTTAATCAAAAGCTTTATTATTAAAAATATTTTCACTATTGCTTGTGAATTTGTATGTATTACTTGCTATCTTGGTTATGATTTGCCGAGTCAATAGAGCCACTAGGTGTGAACAATGCATGTGAGCATGAGATTTATTTAAACGGAGGTCTTCATGATTGAACTAGCTGGACTAAAGGTGCACAACCCGAGGTCCTTTGCTAGTTTTCTGCAAATAAAATTGATTGTGGCTAATACCATGATATGATGATATGTAAGGTCAAGGCTCAGTTGACGGGTGAGAGTGTCGATGATGTCCCCGCCGCCCTATACCGTGGTAATACGTAGATGGATCTATCGACCTACAGTTAATACGAAAGTCACAATTGAGGATCTGAATTCAATAAAAAGGAAATGTGTACGTATATGATGAAAAGAAATATGATATGATATGTTGAAAAAAAATAATAAAGTTTATGTTCATCAAAAGCTATATTATTTAAAGTATTTTCACTGTTGTTTGTGTATGTATTACTTGATATCATGGTTAAGATTTACTGAGTTAATAGAGTAACTAGGTGTGAACGATAAAGGTGAGCATGAGATTGATGTAAATAGAGGTCTTGATTGTTGAACTAGCTGGACTGAAGGTGCGTACAACCCGAGATCCATTTCTAGTTTTCAGCAAATAAAATCACGTTTATGATTTATGATTTCTTAAAAAAATTTATGAATTATGATGCTTTTTAGAGGTTTTTGAGAGGATGTTAGAGTTGAGTTTATTTTTTAAATAATGTTAGCTTAGGGTTGGTTGACGTTTACGATTTTATGTTTTATATGCCTTCTTTTGGAATTTCAAATAATAGTTGGTTGTGTTATTTTTAAAAGGTCCAAAATATTTATATAAATATGTATGTGGTTCAGCCAGTGGTAAAGAAAAAAATTTATAATATTTTAAAGAAAAAGAATAGTGGATGTTTCATGATCATTTGGCTTATCAGTTAGTGCAGATTCATCAAATACAACATGAATTGATTCTTATACATTTAAAGTACACTTGTTAAACTTTGTAACCCTTGCTAACTGAAGACTAACCAAGAAATATTCCTTCATTAGATTTAGCATCAAATGTTTTTAGGTAATATTTTCCATTATTATGAATAAAACATCTGCAACCAAATATTTTGAAATAGGACATCACACTTTTTTGTCCATGCTAGATCTCATATGGGTTTTTAAATGATTTTTATTATTCATTGATCTATTTTGAGTATAACATGCAACTTTTATTGCTTCTGTCCCAAATCTTTGAGATAACCAGAATCAGAAAACATTTCTAGTTGCTTCTTTAAGAGTTCGATTTCTTCTTTCAGCTACACAATTTTGCTGAGGTGTTCTAGTTGCTGAGAACTCATGCTTAATTCCAGTATTTTCTAAAAATTGAGAAAAATTCTGATTGACAAATTCAGTCCCTCGATCAGACCTTATTCTGTCAATTCCAACTATTTTTTCATTTAAAAGTCTTTTGAAAAGCTTAATTAGTTGTGCAACAGTTTGATCTTTTGATTTGAGAAAAATGACCCAAGTAAATCTTGAGAAATCATCGAAAATTACCAGGGTGTATTTCATTCTCCCTAAACTCATGACTGATATATGACCAAACAGATCCATGTGCATCGATTCTAAGCATCTGAAGAATGATTTAATTCCGTTATTTTTGAAAGAAGATCTTACTTGTTTACCAAACTGACATGCTGAACAAATTTTATCTTTTGAAAAATAGATCTTAGGCAGACCAATTACAAGATCATTATTACTCAGATGAGCGATGGATTTGAAAATCAAATGGTTCAACCTTTTATGCTATAACCAATTCTTAGAAGAATTGGAAGCTATAAAACCAACTGGTTCATTTGGTTGAATGGTCCAACTTACTTTCTAAGTATTACCACGTCGATTTATTATCATGATGATATTATCAGTTGAGTTCTTGACTATGCAGGTGTGCTTGTTGAACTGAACTTAGAAATTATTATCACACAACTGGCTAATGCTAATCAAATTGTATTTTAAATTTTTAACGTAGATAAGTTTACTCTTAACCACAGTTCTACCTTTTGATTCGTCTCCAAAACTGATTTTTGGACCAGAATATTTAATCAGCTGAGATAGCGAATCATCATCTCCTGTCATGTGTCTTGAGTATCCACTGTCCAGATACCAAATTGAATCTTTTGTTGATGTACCTGTCACCTGCAATCACACACAATGAATAACTTTGGTACCCACATCTATTTGGGTCCTAAACTGATTAGTCCTTACTGATTAGTCCACTTCTTCATCACTGGATCTGTTCGAGCTCTCAGATTCTGATTCATCACTATAAGTTTCTCCACACTTGGACTTTCTTTCTTCAGCTAACAGGACTTCATGTTTCTTTTTGTATGATATCTTATCATCCTTAGCTCTCATCATGTGCTCAAATGACTTCTTTACCTTCTCAGCTGTCAGTAGACTATCCTTCTTTGACTTATGACAGTCGGCAATGAAGTGTCCAATTTTGCCACAGTTGTAGCAAGCATTTGGTTCTTCCTTGGAGATGTTCTTCTGAGACTGTCTTTGGAATGAACCTTGGTTCTTTTCATGAATCTCCCAAGATTCTTGATGAACAATGACATGACATCATTGCTCAGCTGTTCTACAGATTTTTCAACTGAACCCGTTGGTTCAAGTTTTATTGTGCTGACTGCAGTTTTAACTGGTGGAGTTGATGGTTCTCCCTCTCTTGTCTGTAGTTCAAACTCGTAGGCTTTGAGATCAACAAATAAATCGTGTAGTTCCACCTTGTTCGGGCCTTTGGATTCTCTCATTGCCATTGTCTTAACATCTCATTCTTTGGGAAGACCAAGAATAACTTTCAATGCAATTTCCTTATTTGAATACACTCTCCCAAGTGTGTTTAGTTCATTGATGATGCTTCTAACTCGTTAATCGAACTCATTCATTGACTCTCCAGTCTTCATCTTGATATTATCAAACTTTTGTACAACAACTGAGAGTTTGTTTCCTTTGTTTTCTCATTGCCTTCACATAACTGATCAACTTTTCCCAAATCTCTTTGGTTGTTTTTCACATCTTGATTTTGCTGAAGGTGATTTTTTCCAATGTTTTTATAGAATGTCCTTCACTACATTGTCCAAATTTGCTTTTCTCTTGTTTCGTCCATTCCTCATGTGGTTTTTCAATGCGGTGAGGTGCTCCATCAGTTATAGCAATAGTTGTATTAGCTTTCATTATCTTCATGGGTCCGTAAGTTATAACGTACCATATATCGTCATTTTTTGCAGCTAAATGAGCCTGCATTCTGATTTTCCAACCATCAAATTCTTCTCTTGAGAACATATGGATTTTATTGGAAGAAGACATGGTGATCAAGCGTATGAATAGAAAATATCCAGGAAAAAGATTGAAAACCGCTGTGATACCACTTGTTAGGATCAATATGAAGGGTCAAAGTGTTTAGAAAGGGGGTTGAATAAACACTTTAAGATTTTTGACTCTTCCCGAAATAGTGAATCGGTTTAGTGATAAACTGAGTTCAAGAATCTTGTTGTCAATATCAGACAGTTAACTAGTTTAAGTGTGAAAAGAAACAAACTAATAGATTGAATACTCAATGAATAACTGAAATAATGAACATAAAGATTTTATGGATATTCGGAGGCTTCAAATGCTCTTACGTCACCTCTTCTATCACAAGGATATGTTTTTCACTAAAAGAATTTGATTAATTACAAAAGATGTAACAACTCGCTTCAGTTTGGACTTAAATACTGTCAAACTGAAACTCTAAGTTGTTTTACAATTTATCAGTATACAGCTGATTTTCTTTCTTAGCACAACTGATCTTAGAAGATTGAATACAACAGTTTAAGGTGCTAGTACTTTAGCTGAGATGATATCCTGAAAGCTATGAATATTTCTGTGTAGTGTGAGCTTTTCTGTATGAATATCTTAACTGATCATGGATAACTGAATTCAAAAATCAATCAGAGTAATGATCCAAAATTTCGTTTCTCACCTGAACTCATCGGCTATTTATAGTCTTTGCTTCCAACGGTAACATTGAATGCATTAATTAATACTTATCCGTTGATTTTTCTTTTCTGAATATGTCAACATTCTTCTGAAAATAGTACATTGTGGCAGTCTGCTATGCCGCGCTCCTTCTGTTAGTCGTGTCTGTTGCATATGATTTGTTGGTTGGTAGCTGTGCTTTAACTGATGACATGTCTAACTGAGTATCAGTTGACTATATATCTGAGCAGTTGAAAAATTTCATGGCTGATCAGTTCCAACTGATAGTTCAGTTATCTTTACAGATTCAGTTAGCTTTGATCAGTTCGATTGTCTCTGATTATTTAACTCATTAATTATCAGTTCGGGAAACTTCAGTTTAGGTAGTTTCAGTTCCAATTAATTCAGTTGAGCCGATCAGTTCTGCAACCTTTAAAAAATTATTTATCAAACTCTGAAACTTTGATTCTAACAAAAACGTCTCTCAAAAGTACTTGAAATCATTGTTTAAAATCAAAGTAACGTCTTCATTAGAACTTGCAGTAACCCTTGCTCCATTCCCTCATCTTAGAAATGTCTCGCCATCCTAAGTCTCCTGTTTCTTGCCATCACATACAATTCATTGCATAGATGAGAACCACATCCGGTATCCAATACCCAAGAAGAGCAATTAATTAAGACATTTTGAAACGTCCACTACTCGTTTTTCTGTAAAATGTACTAGAACATTTTTTCCCCATCTCTCGGCCGAACACATGCATATTTATATATATATATATATATTTAAATTTTGCGCCATTTAAAAATAAACCAACCAAATATTATTTAAAAATTCAATATAAGTAATTTCAAACGTAAAATCGTAAAACGTCAACTACTCTAACCTAACCTTGTTTCAAAAATAAAACCCAACTCTAATATCCTCTCAAAAACCTCTCAAAAGCATCATAAGCAATAAAATCTTAAAAATAACTTATAACATTAGCATAAGTCATAAACATAAGTGCGGAAAACTAGCGACTGTCCTCGGGTCATGTGCACCTTCAATCCAACTAGTTCAACCATCAAGTCCTACATTAACATCAACATCATGCTCACCTGCATCAATCACACCTAGTGAATCTATTGACTCAACAAATCTTAACCATGATAGCAAGTAATACACATACATTCACAAGCAACAGTGAAATTACTTTTAATAAAATAGCTTTTCATGAACATAAATTTTAAACGTTTTTCCATTCAACATATAATATCATATTTCCTTTCATCATACACGTATATGTTTCCCTTTTATTGAATTCAGATAATCAATTGTGACTTTTGTATTTGCTGAAGGTCGATGGATCCATCTACGTATTACCACGGTAACCGGTGGCGAGGACATCAGCGACACTCTTACCCATCAACTGAGCCTTGACCTTACGAATCATTGTACCATCGTATTAGTCACAATCAATTCACCTCCTTAAATTTTTTGTATTTCCATCACTTATAAAAATTCATGCACATATATACATCATTTTTCTTTTAAATCAAGCATACAACTTATTTGTTAGCATTAACATTTCATCATAAAAATGCCATAATAATTTGAAATAAACATTTTAACCTTATTTACAACATTCAGTGCATTGCCACGACGTCTAACATTTTTAATGTAAAATGACTTTTTTACCCCTAGACTTATAATTTTCTATAATTATCCCTAGACCTCGTAACAACGTCCCAAATTATTCCAAACTTAACATATTACATTAAAACACTCCCTTAAATATTCCTTAGGCATAAAATTTAGTTTTTCGATAATTTCATTGATTCATTTTAAACATACACATTTATCCCGGTTTTGACTCGTATTTACTCGAAACTAAACAAAAACGTACCAAACTTGAACCAAAACTTATTAACACATAACTAAACCTTTTTCAACCTAAACTAAGCCAATTAGAACCCTTGAACCAGCCTAGCTTCCTACTGAAATTTCTGGCGATCCTATTTCCGAAAACCCTAGTCCATGTCATGCAAGTTTCGATCCTAGCCTTCAAGAAACTCAACCAGCCACTACGAGACCTTCCTAGGACCATGACTGAACCCATATGGACCCTACTGGACTGAGCTTAAAGGATCTAGAAGCTCAGCCCCTCAAAGCCGATCATTCAAGCTTGCGCGGCCCTCCTCTCACGCGATACCTCAAGCCCTTGAACCACCCCTTGTGTATCCACCGTATACTGTACTCATGGGACTCATTGCCATGCCCTAACAGCAGCTAAAACCACGGCTCCCAAGTAAAGCCCTAGCCAAATATTCCCAACCCACTAGGGCTCTTATTTTCGTTCCTCCTGTCACTAGGTTGTGTCCAACCTCTGATCATGCCCTTAAGGACTCTAAAACCAGTGGATCGAAATCGTCCCGAATGAATCCCCTACCATGGAAACCCCTTTGTGCAATGATATCATAAGTTTTGAATCACAAAAACTTGAGTTATTGACATGCTATGGCATAAACACGAAAATAAATACAAGACTAACATAATTTTCTATGCAACATACTTCAATCATGTAATATGGTGTGATATATGAGATTAAGGCGTGCTTTTGCTTATTTTACGTACAAAAAACAAGTTGAGATTCGAAGTACGGCGATGTAGAAAATCCTAAGCTGATTTTTCCTCAAAACCGTGACCCTTCCTTCTACAATTCTCATGTGTGCGTGTGTTGATGCTGCTAGGAAGAGTTCTAGTTGATTAGAGAAGGGGTGGCGTGTGTTTGTGGGGTTTTGGGGTAGGGTTTTAATTTGATATAAAACAAGTGGTGTAAGCTTTGACCTATTAACATGGTATAATAGGCCAATTAATCCCATTAGTTAATATTTAAAATATTTTGTTTAGGAAATTTTGTGAAATTATTAGTCGAGTTCTCGAAAAGTTTATATTTTCGTCGAAAATCGAATACCTTTTAAAAATACGACTCGACGTATAAAAACACCTAAAAACACTTCATTTTCAAAAATACCATATAACATATATCTTATTTTAAATAATTAAAAGTAATCATTTAATAAAAAAATGTTTTCCCTTTTTCAGCCATTGGTTTTCGTTCCTCGATCGCATCTCGAACAACCTTTAAAACACAGATTTTATGCATTCTAACAGTAAAAACCTATTTTTAAACATGTAATCATGCATATCATAATTAATTCATGTCATTAAAACCATTTAATTAGTCATATTCCATTAATTTGCATGCAGTTGGATTACGTCATCGTATTTTGAACCTTACACATTTTATTCTATGTAAAGCATACCATGGCCAAAACACTTCTGGGCAAGATACTCCATGTTGTTACGCCTCCAATGTTCAAGCTTGTTGCAGTGGAAACAGATATGTTATGACTTGTCGGGCTTTGACAGCCCCAGAGTGGATTTATTGTATGGCTTTTTGTTGGGCTTGTTATTCTTCAGTGGGACATAATGCTTCTTCCCTCTATTTTGGGCTCTCTTTTTCTTAGCAGACGATGAGCCCACTAGAAGAACATACTTTTCCTTTTTGATTGTGGCCTCATAGTATATAAGCATATTGACCAACTCTTCAAGGGTAGCCTCAAGCATGTGCATATTAAAAGTGGCCTCAAATCCATCGAACGAGGGTGGCATTGTCAACAAGAGAATATCATTAGAGAGCTCACTAGGAATAACCACGTCGAGTCCCGTCAAATTCTCAAAGAGTCAAATCATCCTAACATCACGCTCATGGACCGAAGTCCCATCACACAGGCGTGAGTCATGAGTTCTTTAATAGTAGCATGTCTGTCTGAGCGAGTTTGTACACCATACAATTCTTTCAGATGAAAATGAATGTCAGCAACATTCACCACCTTCTCAAACCTCCTTTGAAGTTCATTCGACATAGAAGCTAACATGTAGCTTTTAGCTTGAAGATCATGGTCCCACCATTTCTCAAGCTTAGCCAACTCAGTCTCACCGACGTCCGAAGGTCATTCCCTCGGTGGCTTCTTATCAAGAACATACCCAATCCTTTCTGAGTTCATAACAATCTTTAAATTTCTAAACCAGTCATTATAGTTAAGGCAAGTCAGCTTGTTTTGATCGAGAATGATTGAAAGCGAGTTACGAGTCGTCATCGTAAATATACTGAAAAAGAAACATATAATGATTACTTATTATTTTAAAATAACTTTAAGATATAAAATATGAACTTTTTTTTATAAATTTCTCCCACTATTTTGACATTTCCACTACCCTCTGATGAAAAAGGGTATTCGTATTTCTTTAATGGGTATGTAGAGCCCAATTAAACAATTATGATCCTGAATAATATCAGCCAGTTATAATTTATAAATGGCAAAATCAAATTGCATCCCTATGTAACCTCTCTGTGTTTTGCCTCACGTTTAATAAGAATCTGATAATATGACACCGTTTATTTTCACATGTCAAACTGACCCGTAATATCGAATTGTAGTGGACGGTTGCCATGAGTTCCCTTAATAATATGAGCCGAAGTCATGAGAGTTTCACTCAATTCGCATCATATGTCCGGTAAAAGTCACGGCTTTTCGGCTTCCAAGCCTCTCCAATAATATGAGCCAGACACTGACCACGAGTGGCATTCAACATGCAATTACGGTTGATGAAAGGCAATAATAAAATAAACTCTTTTAATTTATACTTTTGCGGTTTGATATGAATTTTGAATCTTATTCAAATGAGAGATTTAATTTTAAAATTGATATATCATAATATGAAATTCAACAATAAATAAAAATGATCGATCACCAAAACTTTTAGATCCATGTGAGCAAGACACAGATCCAGGTCTATAACCTAGGTGAATGCATGGATGCAAATGCAATTTATTACAAGAGTTTTCGATATTTTACATGTCTCAATCTTGTGTATCGGACCCACCATCTTCCAGTCTTGATCTCCCACTCTTTATAATAATTAAATTTGGATAGCCATGACACATAAGGGATACATCTCATGGAATGAGAACGAGCCATAAACCAGGCTCACTTTAATAATATCAAATATTAAAAAAATTAATTAAATAGTAAAATATTCTAACATACACCTATCACATTTGCCAAGGCTCTCGATCGTCCTTCATTCAATTAATATCACATATTAACATCAATTAATTAAACAATTTTAATTAATTGATTAAATCATGCATCTAGTAATTTTACTATTTACCACCATAATTTTTAAAGAAACTAATAAATTAAATAAAAAATTTATATTTAATTTCTAATTTATTCAATAATAATTGATTTCTTGTAAAATTTATTTTTACCATAAATAATTAAAATCATATTCTAATTATTTATTTTACAAGAAAATTATTGATTACCAAAATTAGATTTTAAAGCAAAATTGAACAAATTTTCATAAAATATCAATTTTTTCTAAAATTTTGTAAAATTAGAAAATCACACCCTTGGCCCGAACAATTCAAGCCAATGAGCCAGCATGATGCCCGAAACGTTGTGCCCGAGACGTTCCCGGGCACGTGCCCATTGCCTGATCCGATCGGGCGCTGGCGGGCACACTGTGTAGAACCCGATAAATCAGACTACGTATAAGCCATGCATAATTACTATTATTTAAATTAAAAAATAATTTTTATATGTTTATGGAGTGTTTAATTTATTTTAAAACTTGTTAGGTCATGACCATTTATTTATTTTAATCATAGATGTTTAGTTTTATTTTTTCAGTTAAATAAGCGAGGCCGAACTGGAGTTGGAGTATTGAGATAAAATTTAATAAAAAGAAAATATTTCTAAATTTAATTTAAGTCAAAGAATGATTTATTTTAAGGTAAAAGTATGTTTAAGGATTTATTTAATTGGAGTTAAGTAGTAAATAAGTCTTTTTATGTCCAATAATTAATTAATAGGCTAAATTAAAATGTGTAACCAATTGGAATAAATTAATCTAAGCCTATTCTATCTAAGAAATTGTAACTTAACATGTTGGTAATTTATTTTTAAGAATTAGCCATGCATGCAAGATAATTACTATCCTAAATTAATTTATTATTTCACTAAAATACATAATAAGTGTTTAAAATTTTAAAGAGTTAAAATTAATATTGCTTAATTGTTGAATTTTAAAGAGTTAAAATTCAACAATTAAGCAATATTTCACCCCATTTATTAAGCAAATTTTGGCCACCCCATTAAAAGATTTAATCAAGTTTGGCAACTCTCCATTTTGATACCTTCCTTATCCTTCACGGTAGAATACTTCCTTCATTTTAAATCTCCACTAATTAATAATTAAGCAATATCCCTATCCTCATTTTTTATAAGAAATTTGGCCTCCCCATCCCATTAAATCTCCCTCAATCCTACCATATCACACTTCATTCTATATCTAACAAGCAACTAGGATAGAAATATTTGTATTTGCCATTCAACCTCCTCATTTAATTGGTAACTTTCACCCACATTACCCAGCCTTCCTCCCCCACCATCCCTTCAAAATTCAGAAGCTAAACCTTAGAAAAATCGTGACTTGGAAGAGAGAAATAAGAGAGAAAAGTAGAAAGAAAAGGAACTCCGTCTCCGCCGTGCTGTGTTCGTCGTATCATTTTTTTTCTTTTGTAAACAAATTTCAGGCATCTATATATGGTTTCTTTGATCTTCAATCAAGTCATATATCTATTTTTTTAAAACCATTACATGTCCTTGATTCATGATAAAACCGAAATGTTGACAGCAACAACACAAAAAAATTCCGCACAGATTTTTCGGCTTTCTCTTATGCTTCACGGGTTGTCTTGTTTTTGTGATTTCAGGGAATGGCTCGATTCCAGGCGCTCAAGTCTGCACCTAGGCATGTACTATGGTGTGTTAGGATCATGTTGGTCCATTATTTCAAGCCCCATGCACGCAAGGAAGATACTTGACAACAACTTCCCCCATTGTTGCATTGTGAGTCTCGATTTTTGGTTGTTTGGATGTCTAAGTGAAGGTTTGGATTGTGGTTGGCCCAAGGCCTATAACCATGGTTAGAACCCTCCCTTAGCATGTTTAGGACGTGACCAAGATGACCTTTCATGACTTGGGTCATGGTCCCATCGATTTTTAAAACAAACAACACAAGTTCTCCTTCGGTTTTCAATTTTCTGATTTTGTTGTGTGAGTTGGTTTCGATTTTTGAGAGTGTTGGGTGGATCTTGGTTGGCTTCTAGCCCTTAGACATAGTTCACACAATACCTCATGATGTCTAGATCAAGCCATGGTCGATCATATGGCCACTGGAATGATATATGACAGCAAAATGAAGCAACACCCCCCACGGTACAGCATGGTGTTCTCTGGTGGAGATTCGGATTGTCGTAGGTGCGGAGCATTATTTCATCATGTTAGGCGTATTTTGACCATGAATAAACGATGGTTCGATGTTGGTTCGGGTTGGTACGGAGTCATTGTTAGAAATTAAGTTGTTGGTCTAGTTAACCCCGTTTTTGGGTTCAATTACGAAGTTATTCTCAAGAAAAATAATTGCATGTTTCTCACGTTAGAATTAGGTCACAGCGAGCCTAGGAATGATTCAACTCATTCGGTAAAACAAGGTTATAATTATATTACGTGCATAACATATAAAATGTTTATTTTTGAGATATATGCGATATGTCTTGTGGCCACCTTACGCTTATGGTATTGCTTCACCCGCTAACTTAAGATCAGTTTACGATTATGTATGGGTACGTATATCCAGTCCAAGGGCTGTGATGATCTCTACCGCCCAGTATACTGTGGTTTAGTCTGATCAGACGTGCATGTTATGTTATGGGCCACTTTCGTAGAACATTATCTCTATTGAAAAATTACGATATGATATGTTATGACAGAGCTCTATCGAGCAAAGCTTTTACGTATGATTTTCAGATATGCAAGTGTTTATAATTACTCATGACACGATTTTCACGTTACGCTTTACGATGCAATATTTTTACGTTACGCCAAATTTTATGATATATTTTACTTGTTATTCACGATATATACATGCTGAGTCTTTAGACTCACTAAGCATGATTGTTGTAGGTACTGATGAGGTCGGGATCGAGGGCGGGGATCAGTTAGCTAGCTTGGGTCGGCAGTAGTAGGAACCCGAGGACCTCATATTTATCATTTACTATTAATGCTCAAACTCAGTTTTTACTTTGACGAATTATTTTTAGTTGTGGTTTTAAAACAATATCTGCTTCCGCTGTTACATTAAAAAATAAATCTTTTTATCAGTTTATTTTATGAATGAGGCATGTTATTTATTTAAAAAGAAAAAAAATTTAAATAATTCCGCTAACTTACAAACACGAAATACGGGCCTCTACAGTTGGTATCAGAGCCTATGTTCTTGTAAAGGGTTGTACTACTACTACTGACCTCGAGAAGCTCACGAAGTCACGTCTTCGGTCTGTAAGTTTTACGTTTACGCATTTCGTTTAAAGCATGAAATATTTTAAGAGCATGATTTCATCAAAATGATTTATGTCAAGATTATGATTATGCAGTATTTATTTAAATTTAAAGAAATAATAGAAATTATGCATGTTAGTTACGTATGGGTTATGGATGGAACAATATGACTCCTAGACGCATTCCTGAGCGCATGAGAGATGTTGAGCATCGTCACGAGGACGGCTAGGATCATAAGCAGGAGAGAGATGTACCACCACCCCTCCACCAAACCTGAACGCCCAGATGCTAGCCGGAATGACGCATTTCTTCGCACAGTTTGCGGAGAACAATGCTGGGTAAGCCATTCAGACATGGCCTGAGGCTACCTATGAATGGTTCATGAAGATGAGACCGAAGGAGTTCTAAGGGACGACAGATCCCATGATTTCTGAGGGCTGGATTAAGTCACTCGAGGTTATCTTCGAGTTCATGGGGCTCGGAGATGAGGACATAGTTCGTTGTGCGACCTATCTGTTTGGAGGAGACGCCCGCTTATGGTAGGAAGGAGCATCTGTAGCCTTGAATGTGGCTACTCTGAGCTGGAAGCGCTTTACAGAGGTATTATACTCCAAATATTTTACTGACGAGGTGCGTTCCATGTTGACCATGGAATTTATGACCCTGAGGCAGGGAGACATGACTGTTACGGAATTTATCCGTAAGTTTGAGAGGGGTTGCCATTTTGTACCCCTGCTTGCAAACGATGCTGGAGCCAAGTTGAGGCAATTTATGGATGGTCTACGCCCGATCTTGTGTCGTGATGTTAGGGTGGCTAGCCCTACCACTTTATGATGTCGTTGTCTCCAGAGCTCTAGCTGTAGAGCAGGATCTGAATGATATTGAGAGAGATCGCCAGGGCAAGCGACCATTCCAAGTGCCGCACGGAGTAAGAGGCCTTTCCATGGCCCATCCAGGAATAGAGGACAGCACCAGCAGGGACGGGCAGTCCCGAGGACCGTATAGTACCCAGTCTGCGCTAAGTGCACGCGCCGTCATGCTGGAGCTTGTATGGTTGGCTCAGGGAAGTGCAACAAGTATGGTAGTCCTGACCACTTGCTGAAGTAATGCCTGCAGGGGAGTCTGCCTACCCAAGGCAGAGTTTTTGCTCTCCATGTAGCAGAGACGAACCCAGAGACGATGCTCTTGATAGGTACCTTAAAGTTTTAAGTTTATATTTGGAATTTAATGTTTTGGTTTAAAGTTTTGAACTTAAAATTTGTGATAGGGTTGCATGCTCTAATCAGTGTTATTTCGGGAATTTAGGTTAGAAGAAATTTGACCTTCGCATTTCTATAAGCTAGTTCTAGTAATTATTGGGTTCGGCTTGATGTTCTAACCTTTCAGGGAGAATTTTTATAGCTGGTTCAGCTACGAATGACTTGATAGATTCAGGGGCTATTCATTCGTTCATTTTGGAGACCTTTGCAAATTTTCTCCAGATCAAGACCATTGGACTAGATGTGGCGTATTCAGTAGTATTGCCCTCTGGAGAGGAGCTTGCAGCTACTAATGTGATCCGAGACATAGACCTCAAACTTCATGGTAATATCGTCTATGAGGATCTTATCGTACTGCCGATGCCGAGTTTGATATCATCTTGGGTATGGACTGGCTATTAAGGAACAGAGTTTTGATTGATTTCCAGCGGAGAACTGTTCTAGTCCGACCGCTGGGGAGAGATAAATTCTTATTTGAACCAGACATGTACTTTCCTTTACCGCGCATTATACCTTGTGTCCATGCTAGGAAGCTTATGCGTAGAGGGTGTCGAACGTTTTTAGCGACTTTTGTATCTGTTCCCGAGACACCCAGTAAGTCAGCCTCCGATGTCCCAATTGTTAGGGGCTTTCTAGACGTGTTTCCTGATGACGTCTCTATTATGCCACCTGTGCGGAAAGTTGAGTTTTCTATTGAGCTTACGCCAGGTACCACACCAATCTCAAAAGCGCCGTACCGATTAGCACCGACAGAAATGGCAGAACTCAAGAAGCAGATCCAGGAACTTCTTGAAAAGAGTTCATTCGCCCGAGTTTTTCGCCATGGGGCGCGCCAGTCTTATTTGTGAAGAAAAAGGATGGTTCGATGAGGCTATGCATTGATTACCGGGAATTGAACAGGGTTACAGTGAAGAACAAATACCCACTCCCGAGGATTGAAGATTTATTTGATCAGTTGCAAGGAGCTTCAGTATTCTCAAAGATTGATCTGCGTTTTGGTTATCACCAGTTGTGGGTGAAAGATGCCAATGTTCTCAAGACTTCTTTTAGGACTCGTTATGGCCACTTCGAGTTTCTTGTGATGTCGTTCGGTTTAACGAATGCGCCAGCGATCTTCATGGATCTCATGAATCGTGTATTTCAGCCGTATCTTGATCAGTTCGTGATAGTATTCATAGACGACATTCTCGTCTACTCAAAGAATCAAGGGGATCACAGCAGACATCTGACCGCATTTTTGCAAACCTTACAGAAGCATAAGCTATTTGCGAAGTTCAGTAAGTGCGAGTTCTGGTTAGAGAAGGTGGCATTCTTAGGACACATCGTTTCTAGCAGCGGTATCGAGGTAGACCCAGCGAAAGTTGCAGCAGTCAGATATTGGGTTGTGCCGCAGAATGCATCAGAGATCCGTAGTTTCCTTGGGCTAGCAGGATATTATCGGAAGTTTATTCAGGGATTCTCCTCTATCGCAGTTCCACTCACGGCGTTGACAAAGAAGAATGCGAAATTCGTGTGAAGCGACGAGTGTCAGAAGAGCTTCGATACTTTGAAGCAAGCTCTTATCTCAGCACTAGTATTGGCCATGCCAGTCAGGGCCCGGAGACTTTGTTTTGTATACCGATGCTTCAAAGCTCGGTTTAGGTGCAGTGTTGATGCAGCATTGGAAGGTGATAGCGTATGCCTCTCGTCAGTTGAAAATACATCAGAAAAATTACCCTAACCACGATCTAGAGTTGGTAGCCGTAGTTTTTGCCTTGAAGATTTGGAGGCATTATTTGTACAGAGAGAAGTGTCAGATCTTTACCGACCATAAGAGCCTCAAGTACTTCTTTACGCAGAAAGAGCTGAATATGCGTCAGAGGCGTTGGTTTGGAGCTTGTGAAGGATTATGACTGTGACATTAGCTACCACCCGGGCAAGGCTAATGTAGTTGCGGATGCACTGAGTAGGAAAGTCGCAGTGATGGCTCATATGGCGATTCCGAGACCTATTCAGTTTGAGATGCAGAGGTTTGATCTAGAGACATATCCTCGAGGTAGAATTCCCCGTCTATCTACTTTGACGATTCAGTCTTCTCTTCTAGACCTTATTCGCAGTGGACAGGCAGCAGACGAGCAGTTGGCAAAGTGGAGGCAGAGAGATGAGGCCAAGGGCAGTATCTTGTATACAGTTAGAGACGGTATTGTGAGATATCGAGACAGAATGTGGGTTCCTAGCAGTGATTCTATTTGAGCAGATATTTTATCTGAGGCCCACATGTCGCCGTACTCTATTCATCCTGGGAGTACGAAGATGTATAAAGATCTGTAGTTGATGTATTGGTGGCCCGAGATGAAGAAGGATATCAGACATTTTGTATCCAAGTGTCTGACGTGCCAGTTAGTGAAGGCGGAACATCAGAGACCAGCAGGCTTGCTCAAGCTTCTTCCTATTCCCGAGTGGAAGTGGGAGAATATTACCATGGACTTCGTGGTAGGTTTGCCGAAGTCAGCTACAAGATCAAATGCTATCTGGGTGATTGTTGATCGTCTTACCAAATCAGCGTACTTCTTGCCCATTAAGACGACTTTCACCATGATTCAGTATGCAGAGTTGTATATCCGAGATATAGTCAGACTTCATGGTATTCCCGTTTCTATAGTGTCTGACCGAGATCCTAGATTCACTTCTTCCTTTTGGAAGAGTCTGCATTCAGCCGTGGGTACGAAATGTAAGGACCGTGTATCGTATTATCGTAAATCCTACGTGATTATCGATAATTAATGAAATTGTCATGTGATTATGTATTTGGTGTATATCATGACAATGAATTGAGAAAATACGTATTGGATATGAATTGACGTTGTAAGAGCTCGAGTGGAGAAGCCGGACGCCAATAAGTACAAAACCAAATTTTTTGTACAGAATTGTGGCGCCCGAGCGGTATAATGTTACCGCCCGAGCGCCAGGGGAGAAGAACTCGGGCAGAGAGTTCGGCGCCCGAGCGGTAAAGATTTACCGCCCGAGCGCGGTGTATTTTACTCGGGGGACAGAATGTCTCGCGCTCGGGCGCGAGAATTCTACCGCCCGAGCGCGAGAAGCGGTGGAGTGATAAAATCGAGAATTCTGTACGTTTTCTTTCATTTTATCCTTACGCCTTCGAGAGTTATCGAGAGAATTTGATTTCTTTCTTCCAAATCGACTTTGAAACGCCGTCTAAACGCAAAACAAATTATATATTTGTAATCTGCGCGTCGAGGGCTTCAGACTGAGGTAATTTTCTTCTAGTTCCAGCAGCTTGAAATATTAAAGTGCTGGAATAGCATGTATTTGAAGTTGAATTTCTGATATGTAGTAGAATAACCGACAATAAACGTATATTCGCAGTCGGAATTGAATTATGATATGATTTGAATTTGATATGAATTATTGAAGTTTCAAATGATATTTGAAACTCATATTATTGATTTTGGACCATGTTATTGATTGGAATGAGTATGTTATTGATGTAGATAAAGTGTTATATCAATATCTTCAGGCTACATCAACTGGAAACGAAGAATTGAGGTATGTTGCGACCGGGTAACATACGACAGGTATCTGTATTATATGATATATGTCGGATTGATTGGATTGAGATTATGTGTCTATATGCCCTATTTGTTGATTTATGTGGCATACATGACATTGAGATTTGAGTATCGATGTACAAAATAAATGTTTTGTTAACACACATCATTTTATGCATACATCGATACATGACATGCACGTTGAGCTATGATCCTTGGATACCCTGATATGATTTGATTGGATTCCGGGGTTTGTGAACACAATCGCTATGCCGGTATTATATGACCCGTAAAGCATAGACAATTGTGGCCCCATATGATTGGATATGAGATGTGGGATTGATGGCGCTTCGTCGACGCTATCATATATGTATTCCCATATCGGCCGGTGTGCCAGCTCGAGCATTGATTTGATTTGATAGCGATTCGATTGATTCTGACATGTGCTTAGTGGATGGGCATTTGACCTGATACCTCCACGACATACATGCATTGCATACCATATATCATTGTTTAGATATCTGTGGTATATATGATTGGTTGTTCCATACGGAGCTTTGCTCACCCCCAAGGGGGGCTGTTGTTGTCTTTGTGTGTGGACAATGACAGGTACTCCAGGATATCAGGAGGCCGGAGAGGGTACTTCTGGAGGGAGCCACAGCTTGGGCTGAGGTTTATGTTTATGTCTTGTTCCCAGTATATATATATATATGTGTCTATATACTGGGGCATGTCCCGAGGATATGAGATGTTTGTATGTGATTGATTACGTGTGGGCGTGTTTATGATTTGAATTTAGATACTATTTTTAGTATTTAAATATCAGAAGAGATATTTTGGGCTCGTCGTAAAGAAATTTTAAACCCGTTTTCCGTTGTGATTACTTAACCTTAATCAAATTGTGTTATAATAACGATTAGGAGCTAAGGGCCCCACACTAGATGGTATCAGAGCATAGCTGGGAATGCTCTATTGAGTCTTGTGTACACTGGAATAGGCACAAATGAATTGTACGTATATGTTTGACTTATTTGTATTACTTGCTCTTATGTGATTTGATTTGAGTAAGTATCTGATGAGATTAATGATATGAGATGATGATATGAGACGATGAGATTATGAAATTGATATGAAATTGTGATATTCATCTTTTGATTTGTAGATGGATCACACAAATGAAACTGCGAGTAGCAGTACTGAGAGGATTGTTGGGCAATTTGAAGGATTGTCCATGGATGTGGTGATGGCTCGATTCCAGGATCTGAAACCACCGAGGTTCTTTGGCACTGAGAGTGCTGAAAGAGCTGAGGCCTGGCTAAAGGATATCGAGCACTTGTTTAATATTGTGGAGTATTCCACGGCTCGGAGACTGAAACTTGCTCTTTATCAGTTGAAGGACCGAGCTAAATCTTGGTGGGAAGCCGCTGAGATTGGACTGAAAGAGGCTGGGACTGAAGTCACATGGGATGTCTTCAAGGCCCAGTTTTTGGAGCAGTATTCCCCTCCTTCTTATTATACTGCTCAGGAGAATGAATTTAATAATCTGCAGCAGGGAACGATGACTGTTGCAGAGTATGCTTCTAAATTTTCTACTTTGTTGAAGTATGCACCTCACGTGGCTGGGAATGCGAGGGCAAAATATAACAGGTTTGTAAATGGTTTACATCCTGTTTTATATACATATGTTGTTTCTGGATTGCCTACCAGCTACGCAGAGGCAGTTGAACGAGCTAAGGCAGCCGAGGCTGGACTTAGGCGGGGAGGTCCACAGTATACTCCTCCACCACCGGTGTCAGCTCAGCAGCCTACTTTGCGACCGAGGGGTAAGAAGTTCAAGAAGACTGGCTCTGCTTCTTCTTCTTCTTCGAGCTCTAGTGGATCACAGAGAGGGAGTCCTATGATTGCTCCTTACTGTAGCCATTGTGGGGGTAAACATACTATCGAGCAATGCCGAGGTATGTTTGGTACTTGTTATCAATGTGGGCAGGAAGGCTATTTCTCTCGAGTATGTCCGAACAGGGGTACGACTTGTGCTCAACCCCAGCCAGGATTTAGAGGTGGCCCTAGTATGATGAGACCTGCTGTTCCTGTTCCATCTTTTCAGCAGTCGAGTGCCCCACGAGATCGAGGACCGGGTGGTCAGAGTGCCCAAGTTCCTTCTCAAGTGAGAGTGTATGCCATGACTGAGGATCAGGCGAGAGAAGCTCCTGGAGGTGTGATTGCAGGTATTTGCACGCTTTGCGATTATCCTGCACGTGTATTATTTGATACAGGAGCATCTCATTCATTCATATCTCATGCATTTGTTGCATCTCACGATATTGAGTGTACCCCGTTGTACGATATTTTGTCGATAGCCACGCCAGCAGGGAAGATTATATTGTCTGAGAAAGTTGTGCATAATTGTGTATTGATATATGAGGATAATGTGGTATTTCTGAATTTGATTGTCCTCCCTATGCATGACTTTGATTGTATTGTTGGCATGGATATCTTGATGACGAATCGAGCTACTGTTGATTGTTGTCATGGAGTAGTTCGATCTCGACCTATTGATGGACCCAAGTGGAATTTTTATGGCAAGGGTTCCCAAGCCAAAATTCCATTGGTATCTTCCTTGGAAATGTCTCAATTGTTGACTAGCGGAGATGAGGGTTATCTTATCTACGCTATTGATATTTCGAAGAAGGAGTCTTCTTTATCTGAGATTCCTGTTGCGAAAGAGTTTCCGGAGGTATTTCCCGATGAGATTCCTGATTTTCCTCCTCATCGAGAAGTTGAGTTTAGTATTGATCTGGTGCCGGGGACTGCTCCCATATCTAAAGCTCCATATCGCATGGCACCATTGGAACTGAAAGAATTGAAAGAACAATTACAGGATCTTCTCGATATGGGATATATTCGACCGAGTGTATCACCTTGGGGAGCTCCAGTTTTATTTGTTCGAAAGAAAGATGGTACGATGCGAATGTGTATCGACTATAGGCAGTTGAATCGGGCTACTGTGAAACATAAGTACCCACTTCCTCGTATTGATGACTTGTTTGATCAGCTTCAGGATACTTCTGTATACTCGAAGATTGATCTTCGTTCTGGGTTCATCAAGTACGAGTTCGAGACGAAGATGTGCCCAAAACTGCTTTTCGTACGAGGTATGGCCACTATGAATTCCTGGTTATGCCTTTTGGTCTTACGAATGCTCCTGCTATCTTTATGGATCTAATGAATCTGGTCTTCCGAGATTATCTGGACCGATTCGTTATTATATTTATCGATGATATTCTTGTGTATTCGAAATCGAAAAAGGTAGCATGCTGAACATCTGAGACTGGTACTTCAAACTCTTCGTACTAGTCATTTATATGCCAAGTTGTCCAAATGTGAATTCTGGATGGACAAAGTGGTATTTCTGGGCCACGTCATTTCGAGACATGGCATATCTGTTGATCCTGCGAAGGTCGAAGCTGTATTGAATTGGCCAAGACCTACGAATGTTCCTGAGATCCGTAGCTTCATGGGTTTAGCTGGATATTATCGTCGTTTTATTGAAGGATTTTCGAAAATAGCTAAACCGATTACTCAACTGACACAGAAGAATCAGCGATTCATTTGGTCAGATGAATGTGAAGCTAGTTTTCTTGAATTGAAGACGAGATTGACCACAGCACCTGTGCTTACTATTCCTTCAGGTACCGGAGGATTTGTGGTGTGTATAGATGCGTCTGGTAAAGGTTTGGGCTGTGTTCTGATGCAACATGGCAAGGTGGTTGCTTATGCGTCTCGTCAATTGAAATCTCATGAAACTCGTTATCCTGTTCATGATCTTGAATTGGCTGCCATTGTGTTTGCTTTGAAGATTTCGCGCCATTACTTGTATGGAGAAAAGTTTGTTATCTATTCGGACCACAAAAGTCTGAAATATCTCTTTTCTCAATCTGATCTGAATATGAGGCAACGCAGGTGGATGGATCTCCTGAAAGATTTTGATTGTGAGATTCAATATCACCCTGGATCGGTGAATGTTACTGCGGATGCCCTGAGCCGGAAAGTTTATGATTCTGTTCTAGCTTCTGTTAGTGTCGCCAAGGTACATGATGATATATGTACTTCTGGCTGGACTTTTCACTCGAATTGGAATTCTGTCACTGTCTCAGCATTGCAAATTGAGCCGAATTTGATATTGAAAATACGAAAGGCCCAATGAAGCGATGCTCAGATCCAAAAGTCGAAAGAACTTGTATCTGCAGGACATCAGTCTGGATTCCAGATTTCTTCTGATGGTTCTTTACGACTTAATGGTCGGCTGGTAGTTCCTGATGATTCTGATTTGAGATCTGCCCTTCTTCGAGAAGCACATTGTAGCAAATACAGTATTCACCCTGGAGGTCGGAAGATGTATTTGACATTGAGACCTCAATTCTGGTGGAGACGTATGAAGAAGGACATTGCTGAGTTTATTTCTAAATGTCTTGTCTGCCAGCAAGTGAAAGCCAAGAGAATGAAACCGGGAGGATTGCTCCATAGTCTTGAAATCCCGAAATGGAATTGGGAACATATTGCTATGGATTTCGTGACTCATTTACCTCGTTCGCCCAAGGGCTGTGATGCTATTTGGGTTATTATTGATCGGCTTTCGAAATCTGCACATTTTATTCCGTATGAGCGGACTTATCCTTATAAGAGAATGGCCCGTTTATACATTGAGAATGTTGTGAGACTGCACGGTGTTCCAGTCTCAATTGTATCTGATCGTGATCCCAGATTTGCTTCTAAATTCTGGGGTAGTTTCCAGGAAGCGATGGGTACGCGTTTGGCTATGAGTACTGCTTATCATCCTCAAACTGATGGCCAGACTGAGCGTACGACTCAGACTCTAGAGGATATGTTACGTGCGATTGTGATGGACTTTAGAATGGGATGGCAAGATGCCTTACCATTGGTTGAATTTTCTTATAATAATAGCTTTCAGACGAGTATCGGTATGGCACCGTTTGAAGTCTATATGGGAGACGATGTAGATCACCGTTATTCTGGGATGAGATTGGTGAGAGACAATTGACTGGACCTGAAATGATACAGGAAATGAACGATAAGGTTCAGTTGATTCGGCAGCGGATGAAAGCTGCTCAGGATCGTCAAACGAGTTATGCGAATAAACGACGACGACCCTTAGAATTCCAGAAAGGTGACAGAGTATTTTTGAAAATATCTCCCTTTAGAGGCACTGTTCGATTTGGCATGCGAGGGAAATTATCTCCTCGATATGTTGGTCCATACGAGATTTTGGATCGAGTTGGTGATCTTGCGTATCGATTGGCATTGCCACCAGCTCTATCTGCCATTCACGATGTGTTTCATGTTTTCATGTTGAGGAAACATGAACCGGATCCATCACATGTACTTGCACCTGATGAGGTTGAACTTGATCCTTCTCTTTCCTATGTTGAACAACCTGTTCGCATTATGGATCGAAAGGAAAAGATATTGAGAAACAAATCAATTCCGCTAGTTCGAGTGCAATGGACACGGCATGGTGTTGAAGAATCAACGTGGGAGTTAGAAAGCAAAATGCGAGATACATATCCGCATTTATTTGATATTGATCCATCTGTTCCATTGTACTCTATGTATTCGGATCCCTATTCTGATTTTAGTTTTGATATGTACTATAACTGGTGACATATGTATGTTTACCAATGTTATGTATATAGAAATGTTTGAGATTTCGAGGACGAAATCTTTTAAGAGGGGGAGAAATGTAAGGACCGTGTATCGTATTATCGTAAATCCTACGTGATTATCGATAATTAATGAAATTGTCATGTGATTATGTATTTGGTGTATATCATGACAATGAATTGAGAAAATACGTATTGGATATGAATTGACGTTGTAAGAGCTCGAGTGGAGAAGCCGGACGCCAATAAGTACAAAACCAAATTTTTTGTACAGAATTGTGGCGCCCGAGCGGTAGAATGTTACCGCCCGAGCGCCAGGGGAGAAGAACTCGGGCAGAGAGTTCGGCGCCCGAGCGGTAAAGATTTACCGCCCGAGCGCGGTGTATTTTACTCGGGGGACAGAATGTCTCGCGCTCGGGCGCGAGAATTCTACCGCCCGAGCGCGAGAAGCGGTGGAGTGATAAAATCGAGAATTCTGTACGTTTTCTTTCATTTTATCCTTACGCCTTCGAGAGTTATCGAGAGAATTTGATTTCTTTCTTCCAAATCGACTTTGAAACGCCGTCTAAACGCAAAACAAATTATATATTTGTAATCTGCGCGTCGAGGGCTTCAGACTGAGGTAATTTTCTTCTAGTTCCAGCAGCTTGAAATATTAAAGTGCTGGAATAGCATGTATTTGAAGTTGAATTTCTGATATGTAGTAGAATAACCGACAATAAACGTATATTCGCAGTCGGAATTGAATTATGATATGATTTGAATTTGATATGAATTATTGAAGTTTCAAATGATATTTGAAACTCATATTATTGATTTTGGACCATGTTATTGATTGGAATGAGTATGTTATTGATGTAGATAAAGTGTTATATCAATATCTTCAGGCTACATCAACTGGAAACGAAGAATTGAGGTATGTTGCGACCGGGTAACATACGACAGGTATCTGTATTATATGATATATGTCGGATTGATTGGATTGAGATTATGTGTCTATATGCCCTATTTGTTGATTTATGTGGCATACATGACATTGAGATTTGAGTATCGATGTACAAAATAAATGTTTTGTTAACACACATCATTTTATGCATACATCGATACATGACATGCACGTTGAGCTATGATCCTTGGATACCCTGATATGATTTGATTGGATTCCGGGGTTTGTGAACACAATCGCTATGCCGGTATTATATGACCCGTAAAGCATAGACAATTGTGGCCCCATATGATTGAATATTAGATGTGGAATTGATGGCGCTTCGTCAACGCTATCATATATGTATTCCCATATCGACCGGTGTGCCAGCTCGAGCATTGATTTGATTTGATAGCGATTCGATTGATTCTGACATGTGCTCAGTGGATGGGCATTTGACCTGATACCTCCACGACATACATGCATTGCATACCATATATCATTGTTTAGATATCTGTGGTATATATGATTGGTTGTTCCATACGGAGCTTTGCTCACCCCGGAGGGGGCTGTTGTTGTCTTTGTGTGTGGACAATGACAGGTACTCCAGGATATCAGGAGGCCGGAGAGGGTACTTCTGGAGGGAGCCACAGCTTGGGCTGAGGTTTATGTTTATGTCTTGTTCCCAGTATATATATATATATATGTATCTATATACCGGGGCATGTCCCGAGGATATGGGATGTTTGTATGTGATTGATTACGTGTGGGCGTGTTTATGATTTGAATTTAGATACTATTTTTAGTATTTAAATATCAGAAGAGATATTTTGGGCTCGTCGTAAAGAAATTTTAAACCCGTTTTCCGATGTGATTACTTAACCCTAATCAAATTGTGTTATAATAACGATTAGGAGATAAGGGCCCCACAGAAGTTGTTGTTTAGCACAGCCTTCCATCCCAGACGGATGGTCAGTCAGAGAGAGTTATCCAGAGTTTGGAGGATCTTCTCCGTGCATGCGTCATCAAATTCTCAGGGAGATGGGAGTCGAAGTTGCCATTGGTAGAGTTCACCTATAACAATAGTTTTCAGTCGTCTATAGGTATGGCTCCCCACGAAGCACTGTACGGTCGTAAGTGCAGATCGCCTATTCATTGGGATGAAGTAGGGGAAAGAGCAGAATTGGGTCTGGAGATTATTCAGCAAACTGTCGATGTAGTAATCAAGATCCGTGATAGGTTGAGGACTGCTCAGAGTCGACAGAAGAGTTATGCAGATCAGAGGAGGAGAGACCTAGAGTTTGCCGTTGGCGACCATGTTTTCGTAAAGATAGCAGCTATTAAAGGTGTCATGCGGTTCGGGAAGAAAGGAAAGCTTAGTCTGAGATTCATCGGACCATTTGAGATCCTCGAGAGGGTTAGGACGTTAGCTTATCGCGTTGCTCTTCCGTCGAATCTGGCCGGAGTACACAACGTGTTCCACGTCTCTATGCTGAGGAATATATGGCAAATCCTTCGCATGTCTTGAACTTCGAACCGTTGCAGCTCACTCCGAACCTGTCTTATGAAGAAAGACCAATGCAAATCTTAGACAAACAGGAGAAGAAGCTTCGGAACAAACTGGTGAAGCTAGTGAAAGTCAAATGGCTTAATCATTCGGAAGAGGAAGCTACGTGGGAATCTGAGCCTGTGCCACATTAAGAATAAAATTGAAAGAGGCTCTGATACCTCTGTTGGCGTAATCGATTTTATCGTGTCCAAAAAGCAGCGCAAGTTTAAATATTTTATTTGACATTCAAATAATGTATTTGGACACTCGTATGGTTTAATCAATTAAACATTCGTGAGATATTAATAATTATACCTTTATTGAATTAATAACTTGACACCAACTATTTCGGGGTTAGCGAATATTGCTCTTGTAATATTCCCTACGAACAATCTTCTTGGACTCCTTTCTTCAATCCTTCTAATCTGATCATCGACTGGATATCTTGTTCCTCTTCTGAATTGCACTAGAAATTTATAAGTATTTTAACATTGAGATCGAAGAACGAAAGGAGGCTCAAACTCTTAAAATTTTGAGTGCATGTATGGAGATGATTTTCGAAAATTTCAAGGCAGGGAGGCTGGGTTTGTGGCCACCTTCCTTAATATTGAACCATTAACTTAATTTCCTTAATAATAGGTTTAGGTTCCTTAATTAATATTAATGGGTTTATTATTTAATTTTTACTAGTTCAACTAGCTTAATTAATTAATATATTAAATTTCATTAACAACTTTAATTAATTAGCATGTTAGACTTATACTTTTACAAGCCCATTATGCATTCTCTCATTATATTCAATTAATCTTTAATATAATCAACCTTTGAGTTTGATATTTTCAATTCTCATTTTTTTTATACATTCATCTCCTTTAATTTATTCGCTCCAAATTTTAGTTATCATAATTCATCTCATTGAATTATACTATCTCATAATTTTTATAAATTCAACTCCTTAAATTTATTTTCTCAACAAGAATAAATGATCCAGTGTTTGTGTGACCTTCGATGGTTCAGGGATACAACTTACCATGTGTTCACAACTCCTTGTGATTTAGGACATTTACTTTATCTGGGTTTATCCTAATTTGCCCCATTCCATGCACCAACATTTGATCATGAGAATGTCAGAAATCATTTTCTGATTAAACCCATCAAATAATGGTAAGAGCTCCTAGTAGCATCGCCCCATGATTTTATAGGTATCATTGATAGTTCTCGCAAGAACAATGATTAATGTACAGTATAATCCCTTCATATCATATATCCCGATCAAATCTGCAACCATTGGTTAATCGAAAGTTGCATATTAGATTAAATAGCTATGTGATACACTCATGAAATATTCGCAGTTTCATCGCATGCACAACTAGATTTCATGCACAGTTATTTCCTTAGATCACATAAGATATCCACACCCGTAAGTGAGCGGTGAATTATCGATTACAATGCACTGGCTCCTACACATGTTGCAATTGCAACCAACACCGCCACCTTGTGATCTTCGCAGAGTTATAAATGATTCAAAGCACAATTTTAGTATGTAGAGCCTCGGTGTTATCCCTGATCATAAGGATTAATGATGTACAATCACAACAACAGAATTTTCCTCTCGATGAATGATAACCACTTGAAAAGTTCGAGGAAAAGTTGTTTGGTACAACCAACATATGATTACCCATATGCATGATTGGACATCTCTATGCCCTTACACGAAACACGGTACACAACATCACAGATGTAGTCTCAAGTGACCATTATCCTTGTTTTTAGGCGGCTGAAACGACAATATACAGTATTTACAAATGAGTTTCAAGATAAAAGTACGATTCATTTGTATTAAAGTATAATCAATGCTTTTATCTATGTTGTTTGTATGGATATATAGATAAAGTAAAACAGAGCCATGAAATATAAATTATATTAAGCTGCTGACAAATAATAACTTTTTCCTACGTTCCTTGACCCGAGCTTATGTTAAAAATGGTAAGTTAGGGTTTCAGGGGTAAAATGGTCATTTTACGTCCAAGAAAGTTCGGAACTCTTTGCAGTGTCCCGAGTAATCATAACACATGTTAAATGGTTATTTGAAATGAATATCCTAAATTTATGAAATTCACGATATATGCTAAAGCTAATAGAATTTCCTTCTGCATGATTAGTTTATAAAAATATAAGTTAATTCTAAATGGAATAAGGGAATTGATTGAAAAATAATTTGAAGGATGTGATTTGACTGTGACCCAGAGGATGTGAGGGATCTGTGGGGAAAAAAGACGGTGAACTTACTTTATTTTAGGCCACGGATCAGTGACGAGAGTTGCTGACGCCCCACCGCTAGGTACCATGGTTTATAAATTGATTAATCGAATATAGAATAAAGGATAAAGGATAGTCACTTTCAATGATCAAAATTCAGCAAAAAAGATTTATGATAAATGATAAGGAAATTCTATATAATGTTAATTGTTTTAAGTGATTTACAAAAACATGTATGCTAACGATTTTTAAGTCAGATGTATTTTATTAAAATTATTCTTTTTAGATGAATGTGCTAGTATATGTATTATTTGCTACCACTGTTAGGATGTGTTGAGTCATTAGACTCACTAAGTTTGAATGGTCGCAGGTGAGGAAAATGATGAGATTAGATGCTTTGACTCTTGAATGGATTGGGCTTGGGAAGTCCACTCTCGAAAACCTTGCGTCTTTCCGCAAAACTCTGTTAGATAAAGTTTTATGGGAAGGATATTATAAAGGGTAAAAAAGATTAATATTTTTAAGTTTAAATTCTTAATTTTCGTTAGACATATGTTTACTTTGTTGGCAAATTTTGGATTTTTATGCATTTTAGTTTTTGATTGGGAAGAACAAAGTTGGTAAAACAGTTTTTAAATTTTGATTTTTATAAACAAAGATTTGCGTCATATATATATATATATATATATATATATATATATATATATATATATATATATATATATTAAATTAAGAGTTATGGACATTTCACAGACGTCATGATACATATTGTATATTTAAAAACTTTAACAATGCAGCTTGCATGATTATACAGATAAAATAAATGTCCTAATTAGATAAAACCGTGAAATAATATTAAAATAAAGATTAATTTTACATAAGAATCAACAGAGCTTAAACCGCATATTAGCTCGTTGGACATCTATTCTAACAGAGATATGAGGAAGTATTGGCTTCTAGATTTCAGAGAAAAAATATCTTGAATAAAACATAGAGGATTCCATTTTGATTTGATATGAATCTGGGAGGAGATCCAGAAAGCTGCGTTGTCAAGATTGTACAATCGAAATTCGAAACTTCAAAGAATTCGGCATGCATAGAAATGAAGTTGGAAGACATTTCAAGTTATTCAAGTGCTAAATTATGAATAGGATGCCGAATCAAGACCCGGACCCGAGAGATCCGCTCTAGGGCTGTAAAACTTCGCTCCTAAGCATGTGCCTGGTGCCCGAGCGGTAAAATGTCATCCGGGTGCCACAATCACTGTCTAGTTAGTGAATTCGTGAACACTCGGTGCCCGAGCGGTAATATCTTAACGTCCGAGTGCGTCAAGTCAAGAACACTCCGCGATCTAGCGGTAGAATCTCGTGTCCGAGCGCATCCACTTGCGGAAAAGTGTCTTATTTCCTAGTTTAGAGTCCTAGTTAATTAGGTAACTAGATTTTGATATCTTTTAGATTTTTAAACAATATATACACGAATTTTATTCATTGTAAACAATTTAATCTGGAGTTTTAATAGAATTGATTGAGTTTTTTTCTCAAATTCAAAACTTGGCTTTGTATACACCTTTGTGTGTTTCTCAAATCAAACTTATCAAAGTTTAACACTTTGTGGTATTTGTCGATTGTTCTGCACTCGAGTTGTCAAAGACGAGTTCTTTGGAGGTTCATTTGAGATCAATTATTATCTTTGTCAATATTGTTCCTAAGTTCTTCATAATTTAGAAGTGAATATTACAACAATTACTTGTTTCAAAAAGATCGGTATAACACAACGTTCTTTAGTTCATCAAATCGAGGGCATCACTCTATGTTCGAGTGCGTTAGCTTTTCGTGATTGAGGAATCGCATCATTTGGTATCAGAGCTTTAAGTTCCCTTTGATTCAAGTAAGTTTATCCTTTTTATTATCGGATCTGTGTTTATCTTTTGTTTATTTTCAGATCGGTTTTGTTCTATCGTTCTTCATCTTTCGTGAATCTTTGATTCTCGAAATTTTTGTCATTTTTTTTCGAAAATTTGCCATAAATTGATTTTGCTATTTTGTTTTGTTCTCTTGTGGGAGCCATAATCAAATGTCTCTCTCACAATATAAAAAAAAAATTGTGGTATTATTTATCATTGAATCTTGTTCTTTTCTCTATTGTGAGTTATATTCAAGAGACCCTCACAATCTAAAAAAAATATTTCCAATTTCTTATTTTACGCAGTCCGTGTAATTGATGAAACTTAAAATTAATAATTTATTATAAGTTAAAATTTGTATTTTAAAATATAAGTCCCTATATGTTTGCTGTTTTGAGCAAAGTCAAATTCGGAGATTAAAGTTGTGGATCATAGCATTCAAAGAAAGGCCATGAAATTGAAGTTGGAGCAGACAAAAACTACTATTACAACTAAATGACATTAATAAAGTTTTTGACATTTTCTCTTATTTGGCCTATAAATAGAGGCATTGTGTTAGCTTGATGAGTATCATATCCCATTGTAAGATAAAGTGTGCGTGTGTATTAGTGTGGAAATAAAAATTTTAAGTTCCAATATATTTTCTTTCACTTTCCCAACTATGAATGATGATTTTAGTGTTAATCAAAAGTAAGTTCATCGCAAGATATCTAATATATCAAGGTGAAGAGGATGAATTCTTGGTGAAGTAAGATTATTTATATTTTTTTATTCTTTCTATATTTCTTTTTGAAACATCTACTACTTAAAAATGTTATTAATATTTTTTTTTTGCAAAGCTCGTTTTCGAAATTCTTAAAATTATGCATGTATGCGACACAACTGAGAAATACACCTTTTAAAAATGATCGTAATTAAATAACAAATAAAATACTACATTTTAAAATTTGCCAACTCGGCCATCATAAATGTACGTAGAAATAAATCAAGTAAAAATCCTAATAACTAACAATACATCAAGACCAAGCGTAATGAAATGTTCATGTCCACTCTAAAATTATAAAACGTGATGTGCGGAAAATATGGTTCTCGAGTCATGTGCGCACATCCAGCCCCGCTTACTCAGAATTCGGCACCTCCACCCTACTCAACAACATGCTCACCTGCATCATTAACACCTAGTGAGTCTAAAAACTCAATACACTTGTAACGTTATAACAAATACATATATATAACATGCAACAATGAAAAATACTGTAGGCAACATACATTTCGTGAACTTAAAAGCATAACATAAACATGTCGTATAAAATCATAGCGTGTCAAAACATGTCTCATCATAACATCATATACGTATACATTTTCTTTTAATTGAATTCAGTTCATTAGTTGTGATTTTCGTAGCAGCTCTATTCGATGGATCCATCTAATATAACCGCGGTACCCGGCGGAGGGGACATCAGCGACAATATTACCCATCCACTGAGCCTTGGTCTCAGCTCATAAAATCTCATAAATATATCATATTAGTCACAATCAACTTTCATCCTTCAAAACGTGTCATCATATTCATCACATAATAAAATCATATATGTACGTAAATTTTCCTTAAAATCAAGCATGCAACGTATTTTCATAATCACATAAAAAAACGTGTACTAGATAACATAAATGTTTAAAAACACGTCAAATTGTGCTCAGGGCGCTGACAGGACTAAAAACTCGACATGGGTGCAAAATGACCATTTTGCCCTGGAGACCCAAAATGACCATTTTACTCATGTACCTCAAAAATTCGACCCTAAGCTTACGAAACTCCTTCAAACACCTCAAAACATATTTAAGAATATTTGTTAGACATAAAATTGAGCCCGTTACAAAACTTAATCGATTCATTTTAAAACTTGGACAAGGGTCTCGGTTTTAACCCGAATCAACCCGAAACTTAACCAAATTTTTTCCAATTTAAGCCATGACCTTATCCTACACCACCAGCTTCTAAACCACTCTTTCCAGACAACTTATGACCCAAGAAAGCAAGCCCAAAGGCTGCTGGAATTTTCTGCTCAACCTAGTCATACCCTAGCCGCGACCTTAGACCCAAACCATTGACCCTACACCTAACCAGTTAGGACCAGCCATGAACCAGCCCCTCCTATACCACTCTAGTACCCTCCTGGACCAAACCATCTTAAGGACTCAGCCCCATGCATGCCACAACACATGCACACTCAAGATGAAACCAAACGCGATCAACTTCCCTCCCACTTGCTCGATCAGATTCATGGTCACGTCCAACTGTGTCCGAGCCATCTCATACCATGACTCAGCCCCACCAAGGTCTGTTCCAAGACTAGGAATGGCTCTCGCACCGCTGAATCGCTTGAATCCTCCGATCTAGCCAACACCGACCCACGCGACCAAGTGCAACCCCTCGACCTAAGCTATCACTTGAGCCCCACTCGACTCCAGACCTTAGACAGCATGAACCTCGACGTGAACAGCCCCTCAGCAACCCCCTCTGTAGTCTTGCAAAAATATCATAAAAGACGTGAGAAAACAACCCATGTATCCACCTTCATGTAAAAAACTTGCATAAAACCGAAACCTCAAGCTATCCGAATAAATCCTCATTCATTTACATATATTTCAGCAATAATATTGGCGTGAATGAAGATAAAAAGAATATACATGTGTGACTTAGCGTTTAAATGATCAAAAGCTTGAAAAACTACGCGTGGGGCGTGAACTAGAGAGGCGGAGAAGAAGTTTTATTCTTGAAAAACCTAGGGGCCGAAGCTTGTTGCTGTTGGCTGCTAAAAGTTGTGAGAATGGCTGCTGTTGGGAGGTTCGGGGACGGCTACAAGGGTTTTATGGGTTTAGGGTTTGCAAATGAGGGTTTTTAAATAGTATAATTAAGAACTGATGGGCCCAAATTGAAAATTAAATGGGTTAAAAAAGGTTTTGAGCCTATTAATCATTAAAATAAACCCATAAAGCCCAAAAACACTCTCGAAAAAAATTTCTTTTGCCTAAGTTTTTGAAAATATTGCCCGAGCCCTCAAAAGGTTTCCTAATTTGCTAAAATTTGTGTACCGGTTAAAAATACGACCCAGTGAGAAAAATACCTACCAAGGCCTATTTTTCGAAAATACCCTTAAAAACACCTCATATTAAATAATTCAATAAAAATATTTTTCCTAATTATCTCCGTTCTCATATCCTCGTTCGAGTGCGAAATGCCACTTAAAACCCTAATGCATGAAACTTTAATAAACCAAGAAATTAAAACACTTATTCATGAAATAAAAATACATTTAATGCAGTAAAAAAATTTAATAAAAAACAAAAAAAATTTAATAACTTGCATGCATGTGATTTACGCGGAACTACAAATTTTAGGGATGTTACAATCTATCCCTCTTAAATTGAATTTTGTCCCCGAAATTCACTTATCCTCGATAATAAAAAAGTTTAGAATTTTAATTTAATTCTAGTATCACAATAATCCACGCTTTCGATGCGTTACTTTGGTAAAATAAGTGTTAAGTTGTCCTTACGTCTCTCAATCCCAGTTACATTTACATTAAAAATCCTCGTTTGCGAAACGCAACTTAAAATGACCTATGGTGACTTAGTTCTATTTTCCTATAACCTCGAATTTTGACTGTTCTCACAATTCCTATCATAAGAAATGGGTGTCCAAACTTATCGCACCTTACTTTTCTTATACTATACCCAAATGTTCATCGACTTATAATATTTCAATATTAAAAGGCCAAAAGCATCTATTCTTAAATTTATTGAACTCGAGGTATGCCAAGGTTTTAAATCCAAATATTAGCATTTATGCAGTTCTACTTAAGAGATCTTAGAACCAAAAGTTACTAATCAACTTCTATCATCGGTAATACATTTAAAAGTTAAACCTTATCTCGACCCCATAATAAAAATAGCCTAACATCCTTGAATCGAATATTTATCTTGCGGCACCAAACTAACATAACTTAACTATTTACAAGTGCATCTCAAATATAAAATTTTTGTAAATCTTAAATTTCGAGTAACGTAAATCCATAAAACCCAAATATATAATATCGATTTTCTACCTATATAATGAAACCTTTCTAGTATCAATTACAAGTTTAAACTAATCTCTTTCCAATTACAATTTAGTCAAGGCCTAAGACACTTGGACTTTCCTTATTGGAATGAATGTCGTATTCTGACGCATCTTTAATGCTTAATTCGCACTAGTGTATAAAACTTAGTAAGCTATCTCATGTTTAATGTTAGACTAACTCCAATAATTCGACTTCCCTTAAAATCTTTAGAATTCTAGAATTCACATATCAAGATTTTAGATTACTTACTCGACTAAAACATTAATATTTGTTCATTGGTAACCTATGTTTGACATAAATAATTCCTTTTTGTTTTCATTTCACCCAAAATTTTCAAATAAACACTTATCCCATAAACTTGTAATTCACTTACACAACCCAAATGGTATTAGATAACACAATTCCAACACACATATCTGCTTAATCCAAAGTTTCTTAATGACTTTAAAAAAATTCCTCAAGACATGGTGTCTATCTCCCTTCTTATATGTAATTTTAACTCTTAAGATAATGATTAAAACTTATGCTACATCGAACCTTAAGCTCCCATTCACAAGTTAACTTACTGTCTAATCTTATAACTTAACTAATTGATCAACTTCACCTTAACTTGTTGTCACTCTAAATTCTAAAACTGCCACACATTATTCCACTAACGATTAGATTTTCCAAGCACAAAATTGATTCATTGTACCATGCTCTCGATTATCATTCCTTATAGCAGTGTAACCAAGATATCTCAGGGCTCTAAATATCCCTTCAAACCTAAATTATCAGAATTTCTTATCATTTAAACCATTCAATTCTCACTTACTGCTAATCTAGTCCCCAAATTTCTTAATAATTGCAAAATAAATTTCTAATTTTCTCGAAAATTATCCAATTGGTCCTTAATTTCAAAAATTCTACAATTAACTTATAAGTTCTTTGCGTTCCCAATTCCATTCTATAGGTTTCCCGTAACATAAAGTTCGATAATCTTAAACTTATTAAACAAAAAATTAATTCTCATAATCAATCTTACATTTCCATCAAAATCTAGAATCCCAAATCATACATTTTATATTTCTAAAGACCAACGCAGCCTTCGAATCATTATTCCTTATATGTAATTCTCAAAGATTAACTCATTTAATAACCATGAATCGTCAGTATTTTCTTAGAAAATCTACATGTCCAGAAAGCATTCAGAATCTTCATGATTAACTTATGACTCATAAAGTAGGACATCACTACTAAAACCCAAAATTAAATATAGTCAAATCATTTTTGACCTTTCCTAAGCCCATTAACCAAATTCTAATGAAACGTCTACTAATTTTAAATATTGCTAGATTTTTTTTGTAAGAAGCTCTCAAAAATTACTTTTATGCATACATGCAATACTACTGGAAAAAACACATTCGAAAGCAACCGTAATCAAGTGACAATTAAAATACCGCAGTTTAAAATTTTTCCAACTCGGCCATCAATCAGGGGTGTAAAACTAAAACAAGTAAAAATACTGAAAACCATCAACGTATCATAATCAACGTACAAAACCGATTATGTCTACTCAAAAACTCATAAAAACGTGAAGTGCGGAAGGTATGGTCCTCAGGTCATGTGCGCACATCGAGCCCTGCTGTTGGAACATTTCATGTTCGTAATCTTGATTTTGATGTTAACAAAACTTGCTATTTTGTTTCTAATGATTTACCTTAGTGCGCATGAAAATGGATTTGATCAGATTTAGACCTGATCAGTTAAACGAGGTAAAACTGAAGCTATCACAAGCACTATTGAAAGTTGTGTCTGAATGCTTGAAGACAATATTGGGTAAACCGAACCAATCAACCAACAAAGAGCAAGTAAAAAAAAGGGAACCAGGGAAGCAACCAAGTCCAGGGAAACAACCAAGTCCATGAATTTGACCAGGGAGTAGGAAACTCGAGGGCTGGTGACCCCCACCGCCCAGAGTTCACTCTCCCAAATCAGCTAGAAAGAAGGTATACACCACCTCACATGAGAAAAGAGACCTTAGGGGGGAGAGTCCAACCATATTCACGTGCTCATGGAATGGGGAGCTCGAACAACCAGTTACTCAAGTGTACAGCGTGACAAATCCTCTATACCAACCAGGAGCTTATGATGACATGACACACATAGATTATCAAAAAGCAGATGGGGCTTCCAGGAGGTAATGTTGGTTTAAATGCAGGGTGTCAAGCTCGGGAGGCAAAATTACTAACATCACCCACTCTCAGCTCGGAACATCCACATAGTTGATACAGAAATGGTGATAGAAACTATTCAAGAATTATATGGGCTGGCCTTGAGGCATATAGGGCGCCCAGAGTTCCACAAACCATGTCCAAAATACATAGACGTGAATAACCCATATCCAAGGGGTTATAGAATTCATGATTTCAGCATATTCTTTGGGGAAGATGGTCAGTCCAGCAAGGAACACATAGCGATATTTACCATCCAGTGCGCGGAACTAACCGAGTTGGAGAACTTCAACAACTTAAATTTGAGACCATTCCTAAATTCTCTCATAGGGACTGCATTTGCTTGGTATACCTTACTCCCCAGAAATTCAGTGAGGAATTGGCAAGAGATGGGGAGAAAATTTCATATTCAATTATATACAATAGAACCAGAAGTGTATATTGCTGATTTATCCAGAGTCACCTAGAGGAAAAAGGAGAATCTATGGAGTCTTTTATCGACAGGTTGAAAAATATTAAGAATAGGTGTAAGGTGTTCCTACCTGAGACCGAGTTCGTGAAGATGGCACAAAGGGACTGGATTTTGAATTAAGGAAGAAATTCCAAGTTATGAAGTTTAGGGTTTTCTTTGAGTTGGCTGCCAAAGTTTCTGAATAAAAAGAACTGTTGCGGGAGGAGTCTTATGAAAAGAGAACTGCTATGGGGTCTTATTATTAAGAGGTAGAAATGTTATGTTGACAGAAATTCGATCAGCTAGTTCATATACGGTTCCCCTGCTAAAAAATAAGCTGACAAAACCTGAAAATAAGAATAGCTCCTAACTCCCCAAGGATATGCAATACATGTTTGACGTGTCAAAGACTGATGAAGTTTTTTATTTTCTTGTAAAATAAAAATTCATCACTTTATCACCAGATCACAGGATGTTGCCCAAAGAAGATCTGAAAGGTCGAAAATATTGTAAGTCCACAACTCTTACAATCATGCTACTAAATTTTGTTGGGCTTTCAAGAACATTTTACAGGACATAATTAACAAAGGAGCCTTGAATTTCCCTGACAAACTACAATCCATGACAATAGATGATATACTTCCCCCCAGTAGCTTTTGTTAATGTGAATATGATTGATTTGAAGAATCTTCTCAATGAGAAAAGAAGCCGATTCTTTGCAGTAAATGACTGAATAATATAGAAATTCTGGATCCCGAAGGGTCAACCGTATAAAGCTACAGGAAGGTACAATAATGATTGACTAAGAACAGTTCAGCAACATTTCCCATAAGTATTGATGAATTCACGGCCTCTAGGCCAAGGAACCAATATTTTTCAAGAGACAAGTGCCTGAGAATCAATGGTTTAGAGGGGATTCATCTTGCAATCAGCACCAAAGATACTCGGACAGGAGAAACACATATGGAGTTGAGTCACGAAAGATGGAAATCAAGAAAAAGACAGCTGATCAAGATAGAGAGCGGCGTGTGGATGAAGTCTCGAAAGTAAAAATGATTGAGGGAATGGGAGCAAAGCCCATGTATGCCCTTCTAGCTAGATGCGAGTTCAGTGAGTCTTGGAGAGTGGCCCAACACAAAAAGTTCCCTAGGCCACTTACTAGGACTCATAAGAGATGACTGTTGAGAGAAAGAGTTGTCGCAAGAAGAGAAGTTTCCGCTAAATTGATAAATGAACCCACAATTAATATTCCAACCACCGGAGATCAGGTGGGGAGTAAGTCCAAGTTTGGAAGATCGGCTATTGAAGATAATTTAGTGGACGATGATGATGATTTGTTAAGTGAGGAGGATGATCAAAGAAGAAAAAGATCAATTTTTGTGTTGGAAAGTTTCACATTACCATGGATGTGCCACATAAGTGTTGATACTACCAGAGAGGTTTAAATTGATGGAAGAAGAGAGTGAGGAGTTGATGCCCAAGGAATCAGTGCAAAAGGAATATCAGACAAATAAACTCCTCGAAGGGAGTTCAACAGTGATTATCAAAGAGGATCAATCAAATATGCCTAAACAAGTGATACTTGAGAAGCCTACACTAGCCATGACCAAGCACATAAGGCTGTTGTACATCAAAACTCACGTAAATGGGAAGTCAGTGTCTATGGTGTCGATTGACAATTGCTCAGTTGTGAATGTCATGCCGGTAAGGATGTTAAAAACATTGGGCAAAGAAGACTTGATTCCTACTGAAACGTCCTGCCCTTTTTATTGCTTTAAAAACACCAGCAACACTCTCACCAGTCAACTGGGCCCTGGCCTATCATGATCGAATAGAAATACGCTCGTCAGGGTTCCCTCTGGGGCCTTTTCCCATAAATGGGTTCCCTCTGGGGCCTTTTCCCCTCACGACATTCCCATTCTTATCGTTACCACATAACCGTTACCACAAATTCGCAATGATGGAAACACGATCGTCGGGCTCCCACTGGGACCATAACCCTCACGACGTCGCCAACATTACCGAATTAGTCACAATCACTTCACATCCTTCAACATTTTACATTCACATCACTTAGAAAAATCATGAGTAATATTTACATTTTTCATCTTTGAAACCAAGCATGCAACATGTATTTTAAATGTCTACTTAAATCATAAAAATCCTTTAGACATTTAAAAATCATAATCAAATCATGAATATTTCATAACCATTTAAAAATAATCCTATTATCATAAAAACAGCATTTCGGGCACTGCCATGACCTTTCCTAATTTCTAGGTGTAAAAAGACCGTTTTATCCCTAGACTCGACATTTTACGTTCTTGACTTTTTTCTTAATTTCATTGACTCTAACATGTCCCAAATAATTATTTAAGCTTACATGAATTTTCTCATATTTTTATTTAGCCTAAAACGAGGACTTTTAAATTAATCTTTGAATGTGACGTATTAATGCGTTTTAATCCCGAATTAAACCAAACTTTTATATAAAATTCCCAAATTAAAAACCTAGACTTATAATAATTATTTAAGCGTAAACCTAATTTTTCATAATTTTATAAGGCTTAAAACTAGGTGTTTCAATTAACTCGTTAATTAGCGTTTCGTGCGGCGATTAAATCTTGAATAAATCCAAAACTCATTATTTTGATCCCAAATTTTAAACATAACATTTTTAGTATTTATTCTACCCTTTCAAGTCATTAGCCACACCCGTGGACCCATGGATTCAATTTTAGCTTTATTAATTTCGTTTTGACACCTTATCAAACACACCGAGCCATCTCCTAATTTACCCGAGCCACGCCCGAGCCACCTTGAACCAAAACTTATCCAAGCCATCTAGGGACCCTACTGTTCAATCCCAGCCCAAAAACCCGGCCCATGATCGGTCAAAACCTTCTGAAACTAGACCCCATTATTCTGCATGTGAGTGTGAGTTAGTGCCTTTGAACAAGTGGACTCCTATCTAGTCTAGGACTCCTCCCAACCCTTAACCATCGAGCCCACACGACCCTCACCATCCCTGGACCACGGCCAGCCCCTACCCAGACCAGCCCGACCCCTAGAACCCACGCCCGTAGCTTCTGAAATTCTGCACAGGCTGTTGCGCGTTTCCCTTCCTCCCTGCGCTAGAGTCCTCCTACGTGGACTCCTTCCAGCAGCCCCTACCGTGCCCTAGCCTACCTGACCCACTCTGAACCACCCTGAGCCAACCCCTGGACCGCCCAGCCAGCCCCTTAGTGAGCTGCAACCCCTCCTTCCCTCGGCTGCGAATTTACTTGCGCATGGGAGAGTCCTAGTTAACTAGGACTCTTCCTTAGCCACCACCCTCGACCCTAGCCGCCCTATTACTCTACCTAGCCTTCGAACCTGACCCTGGCCAAGCCCCCAACCAGCCCTGGCCAGCCCCTTGACCCCATGCAAAACCAACAAGCCCCTAGAACCATAGCCTGCACACAAGGCCCTCCCCAAATGCACGGTTGTTCTTTATTCTTTGCCTAGGGTTTCCAGCTTAATTCTCTTCAGTTTTGCAGCGTTATTAGTTCATCCTAGGACCCTTTAAAATCATATAAACATGCCCCTAACAATTCCTAATCATGGCAGCCCCTTAGGATCATAAAAACATGCTTTTGAAACTTTAAATCATGACTTTTACCCATGGTTATGCAATATTGTGAAAATAACATATGAACTTCAAGCTTTTCATGCACACATAATTTAAACCATATTATGATATGATTGATGAAAAAAGGAAGATTAAGGCGTGCCTTTGCGTAATATACGATCGAATAATCGTTGACGACGAAGAACGGATCGAAACCAAGGCTTGTACTCTCTTGAACCTTCGAATAAACCCTTCTGAAATTTGTGTGTGCAGTGCCGTGAGGTTGAGCGTGGTGGTGGAGAGTTTCTGGATTTTTTTAAATTGTGTGGCGTGCAAGTGGGTGCAAGGAAAAGGGTTTCTAGCCTTTTTAAATACTAATTAAACAACTAAATAGGCTTTAGGCATATTAAGCTCCTAAATTAAGCCCACTAGTACTCATTAGGATTTAATAAAATATTGTCAAAGTTTTTGTTTAAATAAAGTTGTGAATTTATTAGCCGGGTTGCCAAAAAGCTCGTATTTTAGTTGAAAAACCCGCACCGATAAAATTTGCGTCCCGGCGTATAAATCACCTCAAAAACCCCTTATTTTTCAAAAATAATAAAAAGCATCTCCCAAATGTTAAATAATTAAAAACAACTATTTAATAAAAATAATTTTCTTTTTTTCAGCCCTCGGTCTCCGTTCCTCGATCGCAACTCGAATATCCTTAAAATACAATTTTATTGCAACAATGTAGAAAAATATATTTTTAAACATGCAAATACGCACACATAATTAATTCATGCAATTAAAACAATTAATTTAAATACAAAGAAATTTAATAATTTATATGCACGTGGTTTGCGTGGACTTTAAATTTTCGGGACGTTACACCTACAGTAGTTTATGTTGCTGCATTTAGAGGGGAAACCACTAAGATGATTGGGGTATTCCCCGCTGATGTTACTGTGGGAAATATATCATCTTTGTGTGCATTTTTCATCATGAACTCGTCCACCAACTTCAAAACACTGTTAGGAAGGGAATGGATCCATGCAAACCAGTGCATCCTATCCTCGATGCACCAACTTTTATTATTTTGGAAAGGGGATGGTGTGGAGGTTGTGAAAGCGGATGGAAAACCTTTTCAAAAAATTGCATGTGCAGTCGAGGCTAGATACTACAATGGGAATTTTGGGTCCATCAAAGTTCGTAGCAAGAGTAAGAAAGAAAGTCCAGTGTACATACAGACACCAAATCCAAGCTCGGTGTTGGAAAGAATCATCAAGCCTACTATCATCGTGCCGCCTAGGCCGATAATTCAGCCACTAATTGAGGAGGTTGATGATTGAGTTGAACCAAAAAAGAAAAGAGGTAGCTGCAACCTCTATACGGAAGGCGCATGTTCAGCAAGTACTGAACAAATTAGAGGAAGAAGAAGCATGGGATACCTATGGAACCGAGGTTGTCCAAGAAGAAGAATATGAAGAGAATGAAATCCAAGTTGATGAATTGTTGATGGCGCCATCTCAAATGGAAGATGGCCAACACAAAGTACAAGACTCATTAGAAGAAGTCAACTTGGGGGATCTTGAATCTGAAAGTGGTATATGTGAGTAAACTACTAGAAGAGCAGTTAAAGCAAGATTTGGTTTGTATGCTGAAGGAGTACGAAGATTGTTTCGCATGGAATTATGATGACATGCCAGGGTTGGACATGAAATTGGTCGAATATATACTTCCACTCAACGAAGGTTTCAAACCATTTCAACAACCATCTTGTCACATGTCAAAAGAAATTGAACTGAAAGTGAAAGAGGAAGTCGAGAAACTGTTGAAAACCTAGTTTATAAAACTAGTTAGATATACCAAATGTCTTTCAAACATTATGTCATTCATGAAGAAAAATGATAAGGTCAGAATATGTATCGACTTCCGAGACTTGAACTGTGAAACTCCCAAAGATGTGTACGTGATGCTAATACCTGATATGTTGATCGATTCAGTGGCTAAACATGAGTTTTTATCCTTCATGGATGGATTCTCGGGCTACAATAATATCAACATTATAGAGGCAGACACTCATAAGACAACATTTAGATGCACAGGCGCTGTTGGTACGTTTGAATGGCTTGTCATGCCATTCGAGCTAAAAAAAGCAAGAGGCAAGTATCAAAGAGCTATGAAATCGATATACACATCAATATGATAGGGAACCATATTGATGTGTATATAGACGATATCATAAGGGAATCTAAACAAGTTGTTGATCACATCGAGTACTTGAGGAAGAGTTTCTAAAGAATGAGGCAACATAAGTTGAATTTAAATCCATTGAAATGTGCATTTGGTGTGAAAGCGAGAAACTTTTTGGGATTTATGATACATCAGAGGGGGGTCGAGGTGGATAAAGACAAAGCCAAGGCTATTATGGAAGCAAATCCACTTAAGAACGAGAAAGAGTTGCAACGCTTTATTGGGCAAGTAAACTACTTGAGGCGTTTTATCTCTAACCTTGCAGGGAAAACAAAGGAGTTCTCACAATTGTTGAAGCTCAAAGACAGCGGAGAGTTCAAATGTGAAAATTCGCATCAGAAAGCTTTTGATGTGACCAAGGGATATTTATTCAATCCGTCTGTTCTTATGCCACCCAGGGACATAACCATGAAAGCCACCTAAAATATGGCAAGAAATAATTATAAAGAGCGGGGAGTTGAGCTCATCGGCCAAAATCGAAGAATTAAGAAAGAATAGAATAAGATGAAAATGCTATGCGAACCACAAAAGGACCGGAAGTTGATTTTGGTATAAAAGTAGGCTAACTAGCAATTTTTGTATGTGTTTAGCTCCATGTTGTAAGATTGTATTTGAAATAGGCCTTAAGACCACTAATGTAAATATTTGTTGGTTACGATTCAAAAACGAAAATGATCAATTGAAGTTGGCCAATTATCATATTGGATTCATTTTGTTTCGCTAGGAAATCAATTGAGGAAATAATCATGAGTGGGGAGCTTTTAAGCCAACATATTGTTTTAGTGGAAATTGGTAAAATGAGTGGGATTATTTGGATTATAGGATAAAAACCAACAGAAAACTCATTTCCCAACCAACACTCAACCAACATACATCTAACATCATACATCTAACATCCGACATCACAATCAATCTCCATTCATCCCCCAACCAACATCCATCAATCAAATGTCAAACCAGCACTCACCGGATATAAAGTGGAGTCACTGCATGCAGGAGCAATAACTAAACATGTACGCGGGAAAGGGGTCCGACTGAAGTGCAATGCATAGATGTGTATGTGGGAAAGGGGTCTGACTTAAGTGCAATGCATATACATGTATGCAGGAAAGGGTTCCGACTGAATTGCAATGCAAGAAGAGCTAGGATTGAAGAATTTATCCCAAGTAAATGCAACATATAAGATAACATATGGGCTTATACTTACCTATGTTACAAGATGCTCCGAACTGACATCAATTCTCAGGTGTTAAGTTCGCAAAAAGATTGAAGACAACCAGTGACCAACCCACGTGCCCACTACCTGCTAAGAATAAAAATGCCGACGTATACATTTGTGACACCTTGACCCGTTACAATTAAAATACAGCGGAATTTAAAATTTTCAATTGAAGGATGGCAGGATTACAATTTCATAACATAAAATCATTTACAAAATATTTGCAACCAAAATAAATACATGATCATTCAAATGACATATCAAAAACACAAATATCATTTCTATGATCATGTCCAAAATGCCATACCTTCCAACTTCGTATGCATATGACTCCCATCCACAGTCAACGTCCTGGCCCGTCGCTCTTATCTGCATCACATGAAAATAACTGAAATGAGTATAACACTCAGCAAGTGGAACTCTTACATAGCAATGAACATAACATACTCTGAAAATCATTGCTTTAAAAACATAAATACCATCAAATCTGAAATAAATATAATAGCAATAGCATAGCAATAAGATGGTATTTCTCTTTTCTCTGGTATGGATTCATATCAATAGTAACTCTGTCTGTGGTGCTCGTATCCCATCGATATAAATCGACAACTCTGAGGGATATAAGCCTATGGTCGTTGATCAACTAATTGCATGCAATCTCTGACTATGTATCTATCAATCCATAAAACATTTGAATTATCTCTCTTTGACATTTATCAAACACTTTGGAAACTATACTCTTTGTATTCCCTTTTCAATACAATTGAGACATACAATGCCTCCAATAGATATACAAGTGAATCAATACATAATTATGAAGCCAATGAAGGGAATAACACATTAAAATCTTTGAAACACAATACATATATAATCATGTGAGCACAAGGGATGAAATTCCACTTACAAACCATAAGAACACCTCCACTAATCACTTGATTGAAATCCTACAACAACAATCCATAAATAACACCATCAACAATTCAATATCCAAGAACCCAAGTCAAATAACCCATTAAACCAACTCATACAACAAATCCATAACATCTCTTCTCCAAAACCAAGAAATAACACAACCAAAAGCTTACCTTAGCTTCCTAGCACCAAGGAGAACTTCGATCTCTACTCGAAACTCCAACTAAAAGCTTGGATCGAAGATAGGAAATAAAAGAAATGGAGGAAAACCATTGGTTCTAGAGAGAAAATCGAGATTGGAGAGAAAAGAATGAGGAAGAGTAAAGCTATCCACTCCAATAAAGTACTAAAAATCTCGCCCATACCTCAATAATGCATGACCGCGGGTGCGCTCTATCATTACCGCGGGTGCGCTAAGCTCTCGGCAATCCAAACAGTTCCCTAAAAAATACGACCGCGGGTGCGGTCATGCAAACACCGCGGGTGCGGTACTAACATCACCGCTGGTGCGGTGTACTCACGGCCAAAACACCAAAATCCAACAATTACGACCGCAGGGGCGGTCCACTCCATAAGCGCGGGTGCGGTATGGATTCGGCCAAGAAACACACCAAAGCAACTACAATCGATCCGAAACACTGAAACGACGCAACCACCAACAACTAACAATACCAACCATGCCACAAAACAATAAAACCAACTATACTATAACCCATAACACAACTTTAAACATCTAAAGCACAAAACCCAATAAACATACAAAACTTAAACCGTACCGTACACCGGGCTCGGCTATTACAATCTCCCCTCCTTAGAGGAATTTCGTCCTCGAAATTGACGTCACAGCACGAACAACTCAGGATACTTCTCTCTCATCTCATCCTCCGGTTCCCACGTAGCCTCTTCGATCAAATGATTCCTCGAAAGAACTTTAACGATGCCGATCTCTTTGTTCCTCAAAACTCTGACTTTGCGGTCCAGAATCTGAACCGGAATCTCTTGGTACGTCAAATTCGGCGTCAAGTCCAATGGCTCGTGGCGAAGAACATAGGAAGGATTCGCAATATACTTCCTGAGCATCGATACGTGAAAAACATTATGGACTCTGTCAAGATCTAGCGGTAGGGCTAACCTGTAGGCTCGATCACCAACTCTGTCCAAGATCTCAAAGGGGCCAATAAATCTCGGACTCAACTTGCCCTTCTTGCCAAACCGCATCACACCCTTGAGAGGTGCTATCTTCAGAAACACGTGATCGCCAACCTCAAACTGCAAAGGTCTACGACGAACATCTGCACAACTCTTCTGTCTCGATTGCGCAGTCTTCATCCTCTCACGGATAACAGCAACAACATCGGTTGTCTGTTGGACCAACTCTGGTCCCAACATCTTCCTCTCACCAACCTCATCCCAATACAAGGGAGATCTACACTTCCTGTGTGGGGACCCGGACGCTGATCTTTCTCCTTAATCATCTTTGGGATTTAATTATCAGTTCTGATAAAACAGGGTCTAAAAATTTTCTTTTTAAATTATATAACTGCGGAAGGTAATGGAATCTAAATACTATACATGTCTGTATATAAAAATATAATTCAGTATTAAAAATACAATAATGTACAACATTCTAGTCTAAGGTTCACTACTAAAGTTCTAGTAGTAAAATCCAATCTACTGTAAGTCCGGAATCACCACGCTAAACTCGTCTTCTCTCATCATCTCCGTGACCCCGATCCTGCCTCCCCTGATGTCATGAACACATACAAACAAGACACCAGCCGGATAACTCCGGTGAGAATAAATCCCAATATAAAACATGGTAAGCAAGTATATAAACAACTAATTCATAAAACATGTGATCATGTATAAACACAATATATTTCATAATCTATGAAATTAAGCATGCAGCTCAAATCAGATAAACATGCATATAAACAATCTAAATCATAAAACATGCTAGCACAACTGAAAGCAATACGATGGGTCCCATGATCTAGGAGCCACATCCATATAAGCATGAAGTCCTAATCAAATCATGTCTAGACTTGACTCGATCTATAACTCTAGGGATCCCGGGGTGAATAAGACGATCTATCACCTACTCTCCAATCGGGGTGACGGTACGTCTTATTCCTAGAATTCGGCCTGATCTATATCCGCATCTACAATAGGGGAGGTGATCTTCCCCTAAGCTGTGATATCGCCGAACGTCTAGAAGTCTGCCTGATCTCCAGACTGTCCTATCTTAATGCATGAATACAAAATCTGTAAACAAGCATAATCATCTTAATGCGATGTAACATGATCTGTAAACAAAGCAAAATCATCTTAACATAATTTGCATACAAGATCTATAAACAAATCTAATCATGTCAAGATATATCATAATCATCTCAAAATAAAACAATGAACAAGTATGTGATTTTATTGGGCAACTCAAATGTGATCTCAATTGAGTTGTTTCTTCCCGAATATCACATGAATTATACCTTTGTCGTCCCCGTCTGAGGAAGACGAAGTCTCGAAGTTCAGTCTGTCCATATCCGATCTGAAATGATAATATAAATACACTGTATCAGTGTGTATCTCAAAACACAATCTGTTCTGATCAATACTCAACTCAGTACATAATTTGACCAATATGAACAAAACACAATCTGATCATATCAACAATATCACGATATAATCTAAATCATATCTGAATCTGATCAATCTGTTCCAGCATATGAATATCTAACAAATACATCTTCAGAGATGCTGAAATACAAAACACAGACATACGATATTCTTTCTTCGATCTGACTTCACATATCTACTGAATAATCTATCCAGACATACAAGAATATTCATCTATTCATTCTTCAATCAAGAATACCACCATTTAGTGTGAATTCCCAGTCAGTATCTTCTAACATTCATAACAATTGTATAACCAATTTATTCTTAATTCTGTCTTCGATTATACAATGTCCACGGTAGTAGAAACACCATATCTGAATCACATACAGTTCTGACAATATGATATTTCTAAAACATCTCAAAACGTAATAAAACTTACGTCCTTGCGTAGCTCTATTCGAGAGGAACACGATACTGCGTTCGGATTCGAATTCTGATAGACGGATTCCTCACAAATCAATTTAGAACCTCACGAAGACAAGTTTTCTCTCCAACCTTCGATTTCTGCTTCTTTCTCCTCTGAAAGACACGAGTTCCACTTGTATATATACTACATGCATGTTCAAAATCGTGGCATAGTTCTTAGCTTTGCACGTCACACCGCGGGTGCGGTATGAACTTGACCGCGGGTGCGGTCACTTCCTGCACCGCAGGTGCGGTCTAGCCTCAAATAAAATTTGCCAACTTTCTGTCCATGCACTGCGGGTGCGGTCTGGGCTGCACCGCGGGTGCGGTGTGGCTTCGGCCTTTCTTGCAAAAATCCACAGTTGCATGACCGCGGGTGCACTCCTGTTCTGGGCGCGGGTGCGGTCTTGCATACCCTATTTTCTCATGTCTTTTCTTCCCTCATTGCATGTCATGCATTCTCATATCTTCCGAGTCTCCCGTTAATGAAAATTAATAATCTTGGTTTAACAATTCTATAATTCTCGGGCATTACATTTCTCCCCCTCTTAGATCTGAGTTCGTCCTCGAACTCTTAAGTAATCAATTCAGCTATACGAGAAGAAATGTATACTAGAGTTAAACTCGAACTCAACTCTCTGATTCCAGTCTGGAACAAGAATTCATGAAGTATCCTATCATAATATTTCTTAAATTAACTCTGACAAAATCAATCTTGCCATGTTGGTTATACAACATCCGTATAAACCAATCACAGTTCATAACAACCTATCAGTATCATCTACTGTTATTAAATCTGTTTATCCCGGTCAAGGGTATACTCCGTCTTTGTCTTCAACTGCCAATCGTCACCATCCGACGTTGGTTTCTTCAATCTGTTCATTCTGAACTATCTTCATCTTCTTTCGAATTTTCTTCAAAAGAAATCTGTAGTATTCACCATATACTGTCTTGTTTATAACTATCTCATTACCCATCTGATAAGCTGATAGTTACTGTCACGCACTGATAATAAGTCATATCAATTAGTGCTAACATCCAGCACCACAGTTCTCTGGATATCTTCCAATATCTGGATAATACACTCTGACTGTCTGTTAATCTGTGAAACAATCTGCACAAGAGAGCTTATCATATACTCTATCACAAGTACAACTCCATCAAAATCACAATCTGATATCATCTAATTCTTACATTCTCGTCAATCTGACTATTTCTTTGACATTGATCTATGCCATCTGGTTCTGTTTGTACGTAATCTGGTACAAACTGATATATATAGATTGAGTAATCTGTCAATCATAATCATATCATATCATAATCTAAAGAAAATGGCGGTAATTTCATTACGAAAGCCATAGAAATGTACTCCCATATCTATTCAGAATTATAAAAAATCTGTAATAATCTTCTGATTTCTGTCTTTTTGTCTTCTTCTGTTAGCAATTCAGACTTGTCAGTACAATTTCTGCCAACATTTCTGTACACATTCTGTTATAACCGATCTATTCTGTTTATATCACGACTGTCTGTTCGAATATCATACATTCTCAACTATCTGAATGAAAACTGAATCCACTACTATGCGGTTCTGACACTATCTGTGAGTTCAGATTCGAACTATCCTGTATAAACAAATCAGTGAATAACATAAATTAAGTAAGAAATACCTACCTGGTATTCAGCTCTGACTATCAATATCAAAATCTGTAACCAATTCTGAAACATTCTGATATCATAACATAATCAGTCCCATATAACACAAAATCAAATATCTGTTATTCTGACTGATGCTCTGTTCTGATTATTACAAACAAATTCTGAACATTCTGATCACATGTCTGACTGTTTACACTAATCGGTATCAAACACTGATTCACAATAACAGGAATATTACATCAGATTCAGAATAGAAAGATCCTATACAGATCTAGTACTCATAAAACAACGATTGCGGCAACACTGATGATTCTGACTACTGATCAATCTTTACAGTGCCTAAATCATCTGTCATATCTCATCTGCAAATAGAATATGCTCTCAAACAATATCAGATGTCTCAAATACTGATTTAGAGCAAGCACAATTCGTAAGCAGATATAACATAATAAGGAGATCAGAGAATAAGAAAATCTGTAAAACTCAGCGATTCTGACTTTCTGACATTTCTGCTAATTCTGATATCTCTGTTACCTGTGTCGGTTACAGTCACTGATTTCTGTCTCAACTGTGCAAATAAATCGGTATACAAACTACAGATATCACATATTCTGAATACAATCTGTTTCAAACAAAATACATATCTGAACAATTTCTGTATACAAGAATCATAATTCTCAGAATATTTAGTATGATCTTTCAAATATTCCTTCTATTCATTTTGTATCATTCTGTATGGTCAATACCATTCTGTACTAAATCTACTATACAAACAATGCCTGATCTCAATTCAATTCTGAACTCTATCTTTCTGATATAACACAATCCTGAAATCTGATCTAGGCAAACACCAGCCAACTTGTATAATATTGACCAATCTGTCAATACTAAACTCGATTTCAGTGGATCTACTGAATACATAAGGATGCAATCTGCTCTTTTCTGTACTAATCGAGTCATATACAATACAGATATCAAAGGAATTCTAAATCTAGAATCCTTATCGTGGTATCTCCACTGATCATTCCTTTCTGGTCTTACTCTTACCATTTTTGGAAAAATTCTACAATATGTCTGTACTTGTGCAGCATATACATATCAATAATGCGTTCAAATCAGAAAACACAAGTACATCATAATCTAACTCGATCTCATTCTTATCTTACTGTAGTATATAATATGTCACAGGAATCTCTGATATCAACATTTCCTCAACAAGCTAGGAAATCAATACTACAGTACCACTAGACCCAACAGATACAGCATATCTCCATACAACTCAGTCAAAGATATTCTTTAACAAATGCATTCGTATATATCAATACATATGCAATAAAATCATAAAGAATAGTACCTGTTGTGGATTCTGGTTCTGTTTCTCAATTAAACGCTGTTCCCTACGATCTTCGGGACCATCTCTGGGGACAAACTTTAGCAAAATGCCCCAGCTGTTTACAGATATTGCATCTACCAAGCACTCCTTGGCATTGCTCTGAGGACTGTCTCCCTCCGCAAGTCCTACAATAGACATCAGTATGGCTTGGACTCGAACCACTTGAGCTAGAGGAGCCACTTCCCAACTTCTTGAATGGCTTCTTACGAGTTTTCAGCAACTCTTGTTTCCCACTCGTACTGCCACGCTCATATCGAAGAGGGGATTGCTGTGTCTGGGTGGCTTCACACACAACCTTGTCAATTGTCTAATCAGACTCGCCTCCGCTCTCTTCGCTCTAGTCAGGATGTCAGCAAAATGGTAAGGTCGTTGCAAATTCATGAATGCAACTACCTCTGAATTCAACCCTCTGATAAATTGATTTACTATAGCTTCATCATTTCCAGCTAAATGAGGAGCAAAACGCATTAGAGTCGAGAATTTATCAATATATGCGTCAATATTTAGCTGCCCTTGGCTCAAATTCTCAAACTCTAATTTCTTGTCCTCTCGGTACGAAGCTGAGAAAAATCTTCGATAGAATTCAGTTCTGAATATTTCCCACGACATCACTGTACCTCTCTGTGCCCACATTCTTGTACTGGTAATCCACCAACTCCTGGCGGCTTCTCGTAACTGGTAAGGCACCATTTGAACTCTCTGTTCATCTGTACAATCAAGTAAATCAAACAAGATTTCTATATCATCAAACCAGTTCTGACAGTCTTCAGATGTCTCGGTACCACTCAGAATCGGCGGTTGTAATAACTCAAATTCTTTCATCTTTTCTTCTAGCTGAGCCTCTGATGCATCTAGCTGTTCAGACGAAGTACTACCCCTTTCTGGAAATCTCCGAGGCGGTATATCTGAATGTCAAACAAATCAATACACAATCTGTATAATCTGTCTCAGCCCTCCTCTGATCATATACCTCTGATTCAGACTCGGTTCTGATCCAGGCTTAGTAAGTACATGCTGCAATCAACTCAGATACAAACAACATGTAATAGGGAAAACAGTAAATCATGCTAGCACACATCATGCAAATCAACATTGACGTAAATCTCATGCTAGCAATCACATGCAAGGAAGAAAATTCAATCTACCCCGCTCATTCTCTTCTATCTCAATCTAACTCAGTCTAAAGGATCTATCAGTTCTGACTATCTCAATCTAAAGGATCTATCGCTCTGATACCACCTGTTGTGGGGACCCGGACGCTGATCTTTCTCCTTAATCATCTTTGGGATTTAATTATCAATTCTGATAAAACAGGGTCTAAAAATTTTCTTTTTAAATTATATAACTGCGGAAGGTAATGGAATCTAAATACTATACATGTCTGTATATAAAAATACAATTCAGTATTAAAAATACAATAATGTACAACATTCTAGTCTAAGGTTCACTACTAAAGTTCTAGTAGTAAAATCCAATCTACTGTAAGTCCGGAATCACCACGCTAAACTCGTCTTCTCTCATCATCTTCGTGACCCCGATCCTGCCTCCCCTGATGTCATGCACACATACAAACAAGACACCAGCCGGATAACTCCGGTGAGAATAAATCCCAGTATAAAACATGGTAAGCATGTATATAAACAACTAATTCATAAAACATGCGATCATGTATAAACACAATATATTTCATAATCTATGAAATTAAGCATGCAGCTCAAATCAGATAAACATGCATATAAACAATCTAAATCATAAAACATGCTAGCACAACTGAAAGCAATACGATGGGTCCCATGATCTAGGAGCCACATCCATATAAGCATGAAGTCCTAATCAAATCATGTCTAGACTTGACTCGATCTATAACTCTAGGGATCCCGGGGTGAATAAGACGATCTATCACCTACTCTCCAATCGGGGTGACGGTACGTCTTATTCCTAGACTTCGGCCTGATCTATATCCGCATCTACAATAGGGGAGGTGATATTCCCCTAAGCTGTGATATCGCCGAACGTCTAGAAGTCTGCCTGATCTCCAGACTGTCCTATCTTAATGCATGAATACAAAATCTGTAAACAAGCATAATCATCTTAATGCGATGTAACATGATCTGTAAACAAAGCAAAATCATCTTAACATAATTTGCATACAAGATCTATAAACAAATCTAATCATGTCAAGATATATCATAATCATCTCAAAATAAAACAATGAACAAGTATGTGATTTTATTGGGCAACTCAAATGTGATCTCAATTGAGTTGTTTCTTCCTGAATATCACATGAATTATACCTTTGTCGTCCCCGTCTGAGGAAGACGAAGTCTCGAAGTTCAGTCTGTCCATATCCGATCTGAAATGACAATATAAATACACTGTATCAGTGTGTATCTCAAAACACAATCTGTTCTGATCAATACTCAACTCAGTACATAATCTGACCAATCTGAACAAAACACAATCTGATCATATCAACAATATCACGATATAATCTAAATCATATCTGAATCTGATCAATCTGTTCCAGCATATGAATATCTAACAAATACATCTTCAGAGATGCTGAAATACAAAACACAGACATACGATATTCTTTCTTCGATCTGACTTCACATATCTACTGAATAATCTATCCAGACATACAAGAATATTCATCTATTCATTCTTTAATCAAGAATACCACCATTTAGTGTGAATTCCCAGTCAGTATCTTCTAACATTCATAACAATTGTATAACCAATTTATTCTTAATTCTGTCTTCGATTATACAATGTCCACGGTAGTAGAAACACCATATCTGAATCACATACAGTTCTGACAATATGATATTTCTAAAACATCTCAAAACGTAATAAAACTTACGTCCTTGCGTAGCTCTATGCGAGAGGAACACGATACTGCGTTCGGATTCGAATTCTGATAGACGGATTCCTCACAAATCAATTTAGAACCTCACGAAGACAAGTTTTCTCTCCAACCTTCGATTTCTGCTTCTTTCTCCTCTGAAAGACACGAGTTCCACTTGTATATATACTACATGCATGTTCAAAATCGTGGCATAGTTCTTAGCTTTGCACGTCACACCGCGGGTGCGGTATGAACTTGACCGCGGGTGCGGTCACTTCCTGCACCGCAGGTGCGGTCTAGCCTCAAATAAAATTTGCCAACTTTCTGTCCATGCACCGCAGCTGCGGTCTGGGCTGCACCGCGGGTGCGGTGTGGCTTTGGCCTTTCTTTCAAAAATCCACAGTTGCATGACCGCGGGTGCACTCCTGTTCTGGGCGCGGGTGCGGTCTTGCAAACCCTATTTTCTCATGTCTTTTCTTCCCTCATTGCATGTCATGCATTCTCATATCTTCCGAGTCTCCCATTAATGAAAATTAATAATCTTGGTTTAACAATTCTATAATTCTCGGGCATTACATCTTGCCATAAAGTGCTTCGTACGGTGCCATCCCAATCGTCGCTTGGTAGCTATTATTGTACGTGAACTCAACAAGAGGCAATTTAGAATCCCAGCTACCAGAATAATCAATAGTACAAGCTCTGAGCATATCCTCTAGAATCTGAATGACTCTCTCTGATTGACAGTCGCTCTGAGGGTGATAAGCTGTACTGAACGCTAACCGCGAACCCATAGCTCTGTGCAAACTCTTCCAAAACTCTGAGGTAAATCTAGGGTCACGATCAGACACAATCGACACAGGGACACCGTGAAGTCTAACAATCTCTGCTATATAATCCTCGGCATACTGGTTCATGGAATACGTCGTCTTGACTGGAAGAAAGTGCGCTGACTTGGTCAATCGATCGACAATAACCCAAATGGAATTGAAACCCTTCTGCGTCCTAGGAAGACCAGTCACGAAGTCCATCGTAATATGCTCCCACTTCCACTGAGGAATCGGCAATGACAACAATGTCCCAGCAGGTCTCTGGTGCTCAATCTTCACCTGCTGACAAGTTAGGCACTGAAAAATGAACATAGCAATATCTTTCTTCATACCTGGCCACCAATAGAGTCGACGAAGATCCTGATACATTTTGGTGCTGCCTGGATGTATCGAATATGGCGCGGTATGAGCCTCTGTCAAGACGTCTCGCCGAATATCATCACCAACGGGAACACAAATACGGCCTCTGAAAGTCACCAAACCATCACCATTCAACGTAAACTCTAAGTTACCCCTCTCCTCAGCTCTAGCTCTCAACTCTAACAACTGCAAATCAATAGCTTGCTCTCTACGGATCATGTCCGTCAATGTAGCCCGAATGATCAACGCTGATAGACGAGCAATGGTCCCCGGAACTACCAAATCAATCTCCTCTCTCTGCAAGTCCATCAACAAAGGTGTCTGAATCAAAGAACTCAAAGAAGAACTCGACTTACGGCTCAAAGCATCAGCCACAACGTTCGCCTTTCCCGGGTGGTAACTAATCGACACATCATAGTCTTTAACAAGCTCTAACCACCTCCTCTGCCGCATATTGAGCTCTTTCTGGGAAAACAGATACTTCAAACTCTTGTGGTCTGTGAAGATCTCACACTTTTCGCCATACAAATAATGTCTCCAAATCTTCAAGGCGAAAACCACAGCTGCTAGCTCCAAATCGTGCGTCGGATAATTCTTCTCATAATCTTTCAACTGGCGAGAAGCATAAGCTATAACCTTACCTCGCTGCATCAGCACTGCACCAAGGCCTTTCTTCGACGTGTCAGTAAACACAACAAAATCCTCTGAACCACAGGGCAATGAAAGAACAGGAGCTGTCGTCAACTTATCCTTCAACTCTTGAAATGCACTCTGGCAATCAATGGACCACTCGAACTTCACAGTCTTCCTCGTCAAATTGGTCAATGGCAAGGCTATCTTGGAGAAATCTGAAATAAAGCGACGATAATAACCCGCCAAACCAAGGAAACTGCGTACCTCAGAAACAGTAGTAGGAATAGGCCACTTCTGAACTGCCTCTATCTTCAACGGATCAACAGCAATACCATCCTTCGAAACGACATGGCCTAGAAAAGAAATCCGATCCAACCAAAATTCACACTTCTTCAACTTGGCAAACAGTCTCCTCTCTCTCAACAACTGAAGAACCACTCTAAGATGCTCTGCATGAAGCTCTCTGGTCTTGGAATAGATCAAGATGTCGTCAATGAAGACAATGACGAAACTATCCAAATAAGGCTTGAACACACGGTTCATCAGATCCATGAAGATCGAAGGAGCATTGGTCAGACCAAAAGACATCACAAGAAACTCATAGTGACCATACCTGGTCCGGAACGCTGTCTTAGGGATATCAGACTCCCTAACCTTCAACTGGTAATAGCCAGACCGAAGATCAATCTTCGAAAATACGGTGGCACCCTGAAGTTGGTCAAACAAATCATCTATCCGTGGCAACGGATACTTATTCTTGACAGTCACTTTGTTGAGCTCCCTATAGTCGATACACAGCCGCAAAGACCCATCTTTCTTCTTGACAAAAATAACCGGAGCTCCCCAAGGCGAAGAACTCGGACGAATAAAACCTTTGTCTAAAAGATCCTGCAACTGCGTCTTCAACTCCTTCATCTCAGTAGGGGCCATTCGGTACGGAGCCTTAGAAATAGGAACCGTACCTGGAGCTAAATCAATCACAAACTCAACATCTCTATCCGGCGGCAAACCCGGCACATCATCCTCAAACACATCGGCAAACTCCCTCACAACATCGATATCATCAATATTCAACTTAATCAATCTATCCACATCCACAATCGAATCCAGAAACACATCACAACCTCTACACAGCAACTTCTCAGCCTCAAGACAAGATATAAAAGGAAGGACCAGCGAAGTACCTGCACTGGCGAGAACTCCTCCCTTAATGCTATCATCTGCAAAGGTCACCGTCTTAGCAACGCAATCAATAACAGCACGATAGGTCGACAGCCAATCCATGCCAAGAATAACATCAAAGGAAACCATCGGGATAACAATCAAATCAGCAAAAACAACTCGCTCCTCAATAAGAACAGGGCATGCAAAAACAATAGACCTCGGGCACAACACGTCCCCCGAAGGCAAAACAACATTGAACTGGAGGGGAAGAACAGAAGGAACTATACCCAAAGATCTCAAAAACAATTCAGACATAAAAGAATGAGTAGCACCAGTATCAATCAAAGTCGTAGCTACTCTGCCTGAAATCAAAATAGTGCTAGAGATCACAGAAGAATCATAGTTAATACCTTCCTTGGTCATCGAAAAGATACGACCCTGCACCTTATCCTTGCTCGCTTCTCTAGGACAATCTTTAGCAATGTGGCCTGCCGTGCCACAACGGTAACAAGAATGAGTGCCAAATCTGCACTCTCCTCTATGATGTCTGCTGCATTTAGGACACAGCGGCTTCTCGGGATCAACTGGAACTGACGGTGGTCTAGGACTCGATTCCATCTTACTCTTCCCTTTGAAACGATCCTTGCCTCTCTGATTCGATCCTTGGCCTCTCTGAACACTAGCTTGATGCCTCTCTTGCCTCTCTCTGGCGATATCCTTCTAGTCTTGTTCGGCCAACAACGCCTTCGACACGATCTCTTTAAAAGTCACAGCTTTGGACATTTTTATGTCTCTCCTGATCTCTGCTCTAAGGCCTCGAATGAAGTGAGCGCCTTTGTCCTTGTCGTTGGAAGCAATATACGGAGCAAAAAGACAACCTTCCTCGAACTTGAGAATGTACTCATCAACGTTCATGCTCCCCTGTCGAAGTTCCAGAAACTCAGTCACCTTCCTAGCTCGGAGTGCGTCGGGAAAATACTTGTCATAGAACAAATCAGTGAACTCTGACCACTTCAGTGTCGAAACATTCACGCCAACCTTGGTCGCATTCCACCAGATACGTGCAGCCTTTACCAACATGAATACTGCACAGCTGATCCTGTCTTTATCTTCATACTGGAGATGATCGAAGATTGCTTCAAGCGCTTTGACCCACTCGACAGCCACTAACGGATCAGTGCTACCTGCGAATTCCAGTGGATCCATTCTCTTGAAAGTAGAAAAGACGGCATCAGTGCCAACTGCCTGAGCTGCTTGGCCTCTCACTTGGCCTCTACCCTGTCCTGTTCCTTGCAATCGAAGCAGCTGCTGAATCTGCTCACTATGAACTTTGGCCTGCTCTTTAAGCAACTTGCCGAACTCATCGACAACTCTCGAGGAAGAACTATCCTCACCCTCTACGGCTTTCCTCTTAGGTGGCATACTCTACAATGTGCTCACAAAAGACATATCAATAGATAACAATGGATAGATGCAAAGAAAACATACCCGGACAGTCGAAAGTAGACGAAGTCATATGCATTGGTCCGAAGAACGGTGCTCTGATACCACTAAATGTGACACCTTGACCGGTTACAATTAAAATACAGCGGAATTTAAAATTTTCAATTGAAGGATGGAAGGATTATAATTTCATAACATAAAATCATTTACAAAATATTTGCAACCAAAATAAATACATGATCATTCAAATGACATATCAAAAACACAAATATCATTTCTATGATCATGTCCAAAATGCCATCCTTCCAACTTCATATGCATATGACTCCCATCCACAGTCAACGTCCTGGCCCGTCGCTCTTATCTGCATCACATGAAAATAACTGAAATGAGTATAAAACTCAGCAAGTGGAACTCTTACATAGCAATGAACATAACATACTCTGAAAATCATAGCTTTAAAAACATAAATACCATCAACTCTGAAATAAATATAATAGCAATAGCATAGCAATAAGATGGTATTTCTCTTTTCTCTGTATGGATTGATATCAATAGTAACTATGTCTGTGGTGCTCGTATCCCATCGATATAAATCGACAACTCTGAGGGATATAAGCCTATGGTCGTTGATCAACTAATTGCATGCAATCTCTGACTATGTATCTATCAATTCATAAAACATTTGAATTATCTCTCTTTGACATTTATCAAACACTTTGGAAACTATACTCTTTGTATTCCTTTTTCAATACAATTGAGACATACAATGCCTCCAATAGATATACAAGTGAATCAATACATAATTATGAAGCCAATGAAGGGAATAACACATTAAAATATTTGAAACACAATACATATATAATCATGTGAGCACAAGGGATGAAATTCCACTTACAAACAACAAGAACACCTCCACTAATCACTTGATTGAAATCCTACAACAACAATCCATAAATAACACCATCAACAATTCAATATCCAAGAACCCAAGTCAAATAACCCATTAAACCAACTCATACAACAAATCCATAACATCTCTTCTCCAAAACCAAGAAATAACACAACCAAAAGCTTACCTTAGCTTCCTAGCACCAAGGAGAACTTCGATCTCTACTCGAAACTCCAACTAAAAGCTTGGATCGAAGATAGGAAATAAAAGAAATGGAGGAAAACCCTTGGTTCTAGAGAGAAAATCGAGATTGGAGAGGAAAGAATGAGGAAGAGTAAAGCTAACCACTCCAATAAAGTACTAAAACTCTCGCCCATACCTCAATAATGCATGACCGCGGGTGCGCTCTATCATTACCGCGGGTGCGCTAAGCTCTCGGCAATCCAAACAGTTCCCTGAAAAATACAACCGCGGGTGCGGTCCTGCAAACACCGCGGGTGCGGTACTAACATCACCGCGGGTACGGTGTACTCACGGCCAAAACACCAAAATCCAACAATTACGACCGCAGGGGCGGTCCACTCCATAAGCGCGGGTGCGGTATGGATTTGGCCAAGAAACACACCAAAGCAACTACAATCGATCTGAAACACTGAAACGACGCAACCACCAACAACTAACAATACCAACCATGCCACAAAACAATAAAACCAACTATACTATAACCCATAACACAACTCTGAACATCTAAAGCACAAAACCCAATAAACATACAAAACTTAAACCGTACCGTACACCGGGCTCGGCTATTACAAAAATAAAAAAAAAGAGAAACCAGTAAAAGAGGATGCATGAGAACAAAAAGTCCAAAAGATGAAATAAATCACTAAAGTTTCTACAAAAAAAAGTCCCTTGAACAAAACATAAAGACTGTTCATAATCATTGCATGTCAATCAACTAAACAAAGGAAGATTCACGGAAATAAAGTGCGGAGCTGCTCCCACTTTGCCGGACACTCTGGCTAGGTGTTTTCGGCCTCCTGAAGCGTTCTGGTCCAGATTTGGTAATCATTCTTAAGGCCAAGAAATTGCTAACCAATAACCTGTGAATTTTTCTTGTTGTCCAACATAGTAGCCTCCAAGTTTTCTGCATCATCCAGCTAGGTAACCATTCTGGCCCCTGGCCTCTGGATCTCCTCCTCCAATCTCTTAAATTCAACCTCCTCCACGTCTTAACTAGATGTTACCGTGAAAATTTACTCATGGATGATATTGTCATGCCGGTCTAGATCTTCTTTCTTCTCACGCTTACTCTGGAAAAATGTGTGATGGGATATCATACCTGCACTGGTGACAAAGGCTAAATTTGACTGAGTGAATATGGTCGAAAGGTCATCAAGTATATCAAACCCCGAAGTAGCAAATTCTCGGGAATTATTGAGAACAGATATGGATGAAAGCATCACTAATCATTGGGAATCACCAAGCTGATGCAAGCCAAGGCCGAGGAAGTTTCGAACTGCCATCTTTGCATGGGCATGAGCCTCCAAAGATGGAGTGCACCTCCCAAGATTGGAGGTCAAAGAGAAAACATTATATGAGAAACTCATATCAACCTTGATTTCTGGTTCGCCAATAATCCTAAGTCGGGTCCTCCGACATGTCAGATCCTGTCAAATAAACAAAGTCAAAGTTGGGCATGACAAGTACTTGAATATATCCAAGACAAAGAGACAGTTGGAAAGAATTACCAATAGGGGAGTAGCTTCAGCAGGTAGGGAACTAGGCGGAGTTGGGTTGGGCCAGGTAGTAGATGGAAACACACGTGAGAGAAATGCATCATCACCAACTAAGAAATCACTTGTTTGTTTCTCAGAAGTAACAAGATTATCATCAAGTTTGACACCAAAAATTCCAGCTTGTGGGGCTCCCTCTCCGGGTATAGAAGATCTATAATCAGCTTCAAGAGCTTCATCACTGTCGAAATCTTCAGCATTGGATCTTGGGACTCAATTGCATGGGGACGGGAGGTGAATCACCTTCACCAAGGACAATTGGATCATCAAAAGTGTTTCTAGGACGAGAAATCTGCCTAGTCAAATGGAGAGTATGGTATTGAAGACCCACAGTCTAAAGTATAGGCACATTTTTTCCTGTCGAGGAAACTTTAGGTATAGCCTTCGCCTTTGAGGAGTGGGATTTTGGTGACACAATGACCAAACTCCGCTTCAGTTTCAAACTCCCTTGGGTGTTTACTTTTAAAAGTTTGGCAACAACAAGGTTGTCCTCATCTGAAGTCAAATCTCTCTTGCGCGTACCTGCAGAAAACACCAAAATGATACTGAAATAACAAATATTGGTGACAAATAAATTTTGTAAAAATAAATGCATGTGAAGAGTTACAAGACAATACCAGGGTGTCGGACTACTAATGGAATCAGATCAAGGTATCGAGACCTCCAGCAAGCAGCTAATGGCTCAGCCATTTTGTGGTCTAGTTGCACAATCGGGCTAATAAATCTTTGGGGCAGCGTAGAGAGGAGTGGCACGGTGGCCTTAGAGATTCTCCTAGACGCAACTTCTGAGGCAATGTGTGTCAATTCCAACGGAAAAGACAGAGTAGTGTGAGGGATTGCTGGTGAAAGCCAGAACTGATATGCATACAAAGAGGGGTTATAAAATTCAAAAGACTAGCTTGATTTATCATTTTATGGCGGGCTAATAGAAGAGCAATTCACTACCAACAAGTTGTGATGGATGTACTAGGTCAAGAGTAAAGATGCAACCTCGTCAAGGGAGCGACCACGAATATCGGGAAAAACACCAACCAAGAGGCCGTGTCAGACAATAAACACTAGGACGTGAAGGTAGATTGAGTAATTAAGTTTTCATCAACTCAGGGGCTGAAAGATTCAAACGGCTTCCAATCAAAGAAATGGTACGCAACATGGTCGGAGGACCGGCAAAGAAGTTTATCAAGTCAGGAAATTAAGAAAATGCTCATATCTGCAAAAATCACGATATTACCCCTACTTTGGAAATAGAGTCATGACGAACACTTTGCTTCGAATCACGATATACAGACCCCAGAGACATCACCACAAGTTATACACTTGATTAGTGCTACGAGAGTATGCTAATGGAAGATATTCAGAGGAAAACTTGCCAGACGAGGGGAAAAAAATGTAATGGCAGACTAATACCCAAAGAAACATGGTGTGTTCAATGACATAGGGAATACCAGAACGCGAAGACCACTCTTTAACCATGGTCCGATAGGAAAGATAGCAATAACAAGCCTGAGCCAAGGTAAGGGCAGCAGAATTCATGCTCTTTTTTCGAACACCTCAACATAATTTCATAAAGCATGGAGGAAAGTTTTACTTCGACCAAGACAATCAACATCTGTCAAGGAGCCTAAAAATACTGACTAAAATTCAAGAAAAGGGTAAAGATTACCAATGGCAGTAGAGGTCGGACTAAAACTCAATTGGAGGCCCGTGGACAACCCAGAGACAGCGGAAAAGGGGTTGAAATCAGCAGCAGAGCCAGAGAATGCGACAGACAACAGGACAGAGAAGGATACTTGGGTAGAAACAACAACCGCGACGCTCGATTCAGATGGATGCGCTGGGAATTGATGCGTCGGGGCAGGCTCTTGAGCCATACATTGACTTTGGGCGACAACGGCATCGAAGAAATGATGGTAAAAGAAAGGCGAGCGAGTTTTGAAGAAAGAGGCAAATGAACTTGAGAGCCGCCGCGGTTGAGGTGTAGGGCTATCGAAGCGACGGGCTTCCCCAGTGGCAGAAGAGAGTAATCAGACGAAGACCGTGAGAAAGAAGGAGAGAGAGAACATGAGCTTTTCGAATCTGAAGTGTGTAGGAAGGAATTCCAAAAGACGCTAATCAAAAACTTGAAGCCCAATATTGAATGGACTTGGGTTGCTCAGCCCACCACTACAAGCCCAACTCACATAAAAATAATCACGGGCCGCTACAGATGAATAAGTTTGAACATGGTTGATATGCAAGAATTTTGGCATAATTGGCCAATGCTTGCAGGGGAAAGTTATTTGGGCCAAAATTAAATTATGTAGGCCCAACTCAATTATGCAAGCCCAATTAAATAATTCAAGTCCATCAAATGTGGCAGATATATTTCCATCGATTCAAATTAATTCAGATAAGTCAAAAAGATCATGGAAAGAGGAGAAGATCGTGGCATGAAAGATCAGAGGATCATGGATCATGGGAGAGTGGAGAAAACAACACAGTAGTCAGAAAAAAAGGATCGGCCAACACAGAGAAGATACACACAATCTCTTACAAAAATTCAAACAAACTCCCTGTAGAATTCTCTTAGCATTAATCAGCATTTTTCATAGTTTTCAGTCTAGATTTCATTAGTTCAAGACATTTTATTTCAGATTTCAACAACATTATTTGTTTTATGTTAATATTTTATAAATTCCTACAGTTTATTCAAAATATAAATCATGTTAAGAGTTTATTTCTCAATTTCCAATAGTTTTTCTTTAGTTTTATTTGTTTATAGCGTCATATTTGTTTATGAGACAGTACAACAATAAATGGCTATTGTGACACTTTTTTGTAGACACTTTTAATTAAATGTTACAAATACTTAATAATGACACTTGTAAAAAATTAATAATGTGTAAAATAAAAAAAACATATTAGATTAGTTATCCTGACATTTTTAATTGATGTCATTTTTTTTATATGGAGGGAAACAATTTTTTTTCCCACATCGAAAAAAATCATTTAAAAAACTAAAATTTGTCACTATAAATAAATGTGAGAATATTTGGATTGGATAAATATTGGAAGAGATAAAATAATTTTTTCCCTCCATATAAAAAACGACTTCAATTAAAAATGTCAGGATAACCAATCTAATATGTTTTTTTTATTCCCACATTTATTTTATCTATTTTTCTCTCCTCTAATATTTATCTAACCTAAATATTCTCACATTTATCATTATCACTATAAATAACATACATGGCACTTTTAGTTGTCATTACAAATGATTTTAACTGACATATACCACGAAGGTGCATCTTCTTTTCAAGATCTCATCACATAAGAACTCCAAAGTTAAGCGTGTTTGACTTGGGGCACCATAAGTATTTTTTCTTGTAGTGAGATCATAACGGACGGTCAAATTTAGTATTTACAATCGTTGTGTTTTTAGAAGTTAGATTTACATCGTTTTTATATAAATTGATACATTTTTGCACCTGACATGCCCACAAATCAATTATTTGCCAAACC